>NC_044304.2:10087301-10387301 GCF_007474595.2 Lynx canadensis
GGGGAGGGCCCTGCGGGCGCGGGGAGGGGCCGAAGGGGCCAGGACAGCCGTCCCGGCCGCAGTGCCTGCCCCCAGCGGTCGCCCCGGGGGTCCGGAGGGGGTCCCTCACAGCTCGGCCTCGCAGCCGTCGTCCCCGACCCCCCCGGCTCGGGCCCCTTGCCCCGTGTCCCCGCGGGCTGGACTGTCGCCCCATCCATCGAAAGGGAAATCGCGGAGTACCGTCCAGGTCCCGCAGCTCAGGAAGGTGGTGCCACCAGACGGCCCAGCCTTCTTCACCCGCCCTCCGGGATCTGTAGGGCCCTGCGGGATCTCCCCGGAGGCCAGGGAGCTGTTTATTAGTAATTCACGTTTCATTTCCTATGACGTTTCACGTCGTCTAGCTCTGCGACTGGAAAGTTAGGTCGGAGTCTGCACGTGCAGATTGGTGAGCGACTTGTCAAGCGAATGGAAAAGATGGATGATCCCTCTCTCAAGGGATGAATTAGATGACAGATTTTTGGTTTTGGTGATCGACGATTTGCAGTTCCTTAGCTTAGGGCTTGTTAGCTTTCCTTTCCTTTTTCCTTTCGTTTTTCTTTCCCTTTTCCTTCCCTTCCCCTTCCTCCCTTCCCCTCCCTCCCTTCCTTCCTTCCTTCCTTCCTTCCTTCCTTCCTTCCTTCCTTTGAAAAGAGCTTTTAATTTGCCTGTGAGCATTCACTGCGAGATGAGGGTATCTTAAGAAAAGCTATTTCCCAGTTATGTCGCAAGTCTTATTACCATCAAGGAAAAGTAAGATTACTCACTTCTTTTCACGGCACCTCCCACCCGAGTTACCCCAAGCCTATGAATGAATAACCACAAGGCTCAAAGACGCGGGATTCTTGGAAAGAGATGACGTAGCTTTGTTAGTACTGAGAATTGAAATTAAGTTGGCCATAAATGGGGTGTCTTTTTGAAATTTTAGGGTTAAAACTAACGTTTGAGACATGAGGAAAAAAATTAATTCTGGAAGAAAATTGGACATCGGATTTCAATATTACAGGAGAGGTGTTTGTTTTCAAAAAGAGCACAGGTCCTGCCTTGCCTTTCTGAAAGACTTAACATTGTTTCTCAAAGACATCTGAAAACTAGTGTTGGTTTATGTTATGTGAACAGGCATCTTAAGTCATTTTTATGTTGGATTTTGTGGTGTTCTGTCGTTGTTCTGTGTGTCTGTGCAGGTGCGTGCCTTCTTAGGCTAGCCATGCCGCATTGTTCTTGGGGAGTGTGGATTGTTTGGCACCTTTCCTTTGGGGTGCCCTCTGTGAACCGGGAGAAACAAAATGACTGAAGTAGATACAGTACTTGCCCCTGTGGGCAAGTTTCTACTGTAATTATCTACTTTATTCTCCTTTAAATTAATCATGAGCTGGGTGCTGTGGAAACGTGGAGCGGGAGAAATTGGGGAGGAGGTCAGGAAAAATATCTTACAAGGCACAAATGTTTGAATCCCCCCCCCCCCCCCGGCCCCCATGAGCTAGCTGCGTGTAGCTAGGCAAGGGGTCGGCTGTGGGGTAGGAGTGGGGAGGAGATTTGAGAGAACATTCCAGATACACAGTTCCTCAGGCAGGACTCGGCCTGGTGTGTTCCAGGAGCTGAGAAAAGACAGGGACAGCGGAGGTAGAGGAAACAAAGTGTGGAATGGCGGAGCCCGGTCGGAGAGGAGAGCAGGCCCTGAAGGCCATGGTCAAATTTGACCCGGTGCTGGTTTCCATAAAAAACGTTTTATTGGAACACATTTGTTGCTGTGTGGTCTATGGCTGCTCTTGTGCTACGACCACAGTCCAGTAGCTGCTTTAGAGGCCATTTGGCCCACAGCTGCCTAGATATTTACTGCCTGGACTTTTTAAGAAAACATTTGCCAGCCCCTAATACATAAAGTACTTAGTATGCATCAAGTGCTGTGGTGGTGGCAGGAGTTGGAGTCCCGAAAAAAAGTGGAGCCAGGTTCGTACTTTGGGAATGTATGTGGTAGCTGGAGAGGGAGAGGCAGAATCACCCAAACAAGTAAATTAAAAATCACAACTTGATCACAGCCGTGGAAGAAAAGTAGAGTCTGTTGGAGGTATTTTGAGGGAATGTAACGAGAGGGGAAATAATCCTTTTTTAAAAAATGTTTACTTATTTATCTTGAGAGAGACAGAGAATGAGCACAAGCAGGGGAGGAGAGAGAGAGAGAGAGAGAGAGAGAGAGAGAGAGAGAGAGAGAGAGAGAATCCCAAGCAGGCTCCACACTGTTAGTGAAGAGCGCTGGACGCAGGGCTCGATCTCGCCCTGAGATCATGACCTGAGCCAAAGTCAAGGGTTGGATGTTTAACTGACTGAGCCACCGAGGTGCCCCTAATCCTTTTATTAATTTTTTTAAATGTTTATTCAGTTTTGAAAGAGAGAGACAGAGCACAAGCAGGGGTGGGGTGGAGAGAGAGGGAGACACAGTATCCGAAGGAGGCTCCAGGCTCAGAGCTGTCAACACAGAGCCTGATGTGGGGCTCAAACTCACGAACTGCGAGATCACAATCCGAGCCGAAGTCGGACGCTCAACCGACTGAGCCACCCAGGCGCCCCTTTAATCCTTTTATTAGATGAGAGGAACCACCAGAAATGATCAGGGCTGTGGTCTGGAAGGTGGGTCTGGGCCCAGTATGTTGCTTATTGGGGAAGATTCCGTGTAAGGGTTTTGCTGGGCCTCCCTGCTGGAGACCCACGGAAGTGGGAGCACCTGGGCCAAACCCCTGTTCACTGCCCTGCTTCCACCCTGACCCCTTTCTCTTACCTTGGTTTCTTTTATTGCAGGGAGGACACCTAATGAGACCTTAAATCCTGGCACTGGTGTCATGGTGAGGGGGCTGGGAGAGTTGGAATTGTTGAGGGGGGGATAATTCTGTCCTCTGGGCCCTGTCCCCTCTCTCCCCACCCCAAAATGAGGAAGAAACGGGAGGGGTAGTGTGGAGCACCTTCTGCCTTGCCCCCGGGGACCTGGTGGTCTCTTTCAGTGCCTGGCCTCTGGAGGGATCTGGCTCGGGAGGAGGGTCCCCACAGTGACCCCGGGGGCTCTGAGCTGAACTCCAGAGCCTGACTGCAGAATGAGGTTCATTTAAATTTTTAAAAAATGTTTATTCATTTTTTTTTGAGAGACAGAGCATGAGCAGGGGAGGGGGAGAGAGAGAGGGAGACACGGAATCCAAAGCAGGCTCCAGGCTCTGAGCCATCAGCACGGAGCCCAATGCTGGTCTCGAACTCACGAACCGCGAGATCACGACCTGAGCCGAAGCCAGATGCCTAACCGACTGAGCCACCCAGGCGCCCCTGAATGAGGCTCATTTAGAGTCGGTAGCAGCAGAGCTCCACCGGGGCCATCCCTTGTGAGGCCTCCCCAAACCACGCGTGTCTGTATACATTTAAATTAATTGAAATTCGGTAAAATTAAAGGTCAGTTTCTCAGGGGCCTGAGTCACATTTCTCAAGTGCTCAGTAGCTACGCATGCTGGGGGCTGCTGTTTTGGAAAGCACAGACAGAGAACATTCCCACCATCGCAGAGAGCTCGACCAGACCATGCTGAGCTCGAGGATTCTGAAATTAAAAGACCGTTGGGTTTCTCAGGCGCAACGGAAGTCCTGTTTTAGCAACTTGTAAAAGGATTACAAAGTGCTTATGTGAGTCTTGGGAGGGGTTCTAGGGATTTCACGAAAATTATGTGATGGACCCCAAACTTTTGATGCCTTAAATAAGAAATGTAGGAAAAACTCTCCCTAGAGCCCAGAGATCGTCTCTGCAGTCACTGGCGGCTGAAGTGGCGAAGAGAGCCAAAGCCCGCACTCTGGCATTTCTCCAAATGTTAGAAGCGAGGAAATGTCTGCTAGGGTGGCCATGTGATCCCTGTCCCGGTCACAGCAACGACTCACTGTTGTGGGTACGGCACAAAATGAGCCGTGGAGATGGCCAAACAGATGGGGCATGGCGGCGTGCCAATGAAACTTGAAAAGACAGGAGGCGGGCCGGGTTTGTGGAGCCCTGCTGTGGAGACAGTGTCCCGAACGTTCTCCCTTCCCCGGTGATAACCAGTTGTCCTGCAGGTGGGTTTTGCTGAGCCAGGATACGTGTGTTGTTGTAGGAGTCAGTCACCTTTGAGGATGTGGCGGTGGGGCTCCTCCGGGAGTGGGCATTACTGGACGGTGCGCGGACGAACCTGTGCCGATACGTGATACTGGACAAGTGCAGGACTCTGGCCCCCAAGGGTAAGGCTGGCATCGGGCTGGTCCTTTTTCTTCTTCTTCTTCTTCTTTTCAAGTTTATTTTTTATTTATTTTGAGAGAGAGAGAGCGCAAGCAGGGGAAGGGCAGAGAGAGCGGGAGAAAGAATCCCAAGCAGGCTCTGAGCTGTCAGCACAGAGCCCGATGCGGGGCTCGAGCCCACAAACGGCGATACCATGACCTGAGCCAAAGGCAAGAGTCAGATGCTCAGCCGACTGAGCCATCCAGGCGTCCCATGGCTGGTCCTTATACGCAGGTGCCTAATGCTTCTTAAGGGTTGGCTACGCAACCAAGGAAGGTTTGTGGGTATCTGCAGGATAAGAGCCTCATCCATGGCAGTACATCCATTCTCCCCAGAGTCAGAACCGCGTGGGTCTCACTGAGCTTGGACTTGGGCTTCAGGGCTTCATCCCCATGGCGCAGAGAGGAGGGTATTTGCGGTTTGGGCCCTTGTGAAAGAGCTTCTCTGAGTTCATTGGAAATGGGGCGTGATCACTTTGCTACCCGTGGTGGTCGCTCACCGCCAGGAGCTGAAGCCCACTGCCAACCCTCGCTCCCTCTCTGAGCACGGGTATCTTTGTCCAGGAGTGGGGACTCCACCACGCAAACCCAGTCTGGGCTCTCAGCTGGGGCCAGGGGCAGAGCTGAGGGCCCCGTGGGTGTGGGTGAGTGTGTGTGCGGTGCCCGCCGTGTTGGGGGCGGCGGTGTGCTGGGAAGTGTCAGCCTGAGAGCGTTTCAGAGGCCCAAGGGGGAACGAGGCTCTTTGGGGTGACGTTTCTCTAGTGAGCTCCTTCAATGTTCCTTCTCTTCTGCTGGCCTTCCTCTCCTACCTGTCTTTGGTCTCAGAAAAAGATCTGTTTGAGTCTCTCTCTTTTAGTTTTTTAAGTGGAAACACTCACAAACCATAACATTCACCCTTTTAAAGTGTATGCAGTTCAGTGGTTTTTAGTATATTCACAACGTGCAGCCATCACCAGTATCCGCCCCCCCCCCCCTGCCACCTCCATCTGCTTTCTGTCTCTGGATTTGCCTGTTCTGGACGTTTTGTACAAATAGGATCACGTAAATGTGGCCTTTGGTGACGTTTTCCGTGTTCGTCCACACGTAGCATGTGTCCCAGCCTTGTTCCTTTTTACTGCTGAGTCCTGTTCCGTTGTACGGGTAGACCACGTTTTGTTTGTCCAGTCATCTGCTGATGGGCATTTGGTTTGTTTTCACTTTTTTGGCTCTTGGGAGTAGTGCTGTGAACATTCACGTACCAGATTTTATGTCTCCAGTTCTGTTCGGTTGATACTTAGGAGTGGAGTGGCCGGGTCATTGACTTCACTTTTTTTTTTTTTGTTTAATCTTTTTTTAATGTTTACTTATTTTTGAGAGAGGGAGAGAGAGAGCACAAGCTGGGGAGGGACAGAGAGAGGGAGACACAGGATCCGAAGCAGGCTCCAGGCTCCGAGCTGTCAGCACAGAGCCCGACGCGGGGCTCGAACTCACAGACCGTGAGACGTGACCTGAGCAGAAGTTGGACGCCTAACCGACTGAGCCACCCAAGCGCCCCGTATACTTAACTTTCTGAGGAACACCAAACTGCTCCCTCGGACAGGCGCACGCACCATTTTACATTCCCACCAGTGGTGGTGGAGAGTTCTGACTTCTCCACGTTATGCCCACACTTACTGTCCAATCCCTCTTTTTTTTTTGTTATTGTTTATTTATTTTGAGAGAGAGGGAGAGAGCATGAGCAGGGGAGGGGCAGAGAGAGGGAGAGAGAATCCCAAGCAGGCTCCGCACTGCCAGTGCAGAGCCAGATGCGGGGCTCGATCCCACGACTGTGAGATCACGTTCTGAGCCCAGATCAAGAGCCGGACGCTTAACCGACTGAACCACCCAGGCGCCCCTCCGGTTCCTCTTTAAATTGAACATTTCTGCTGTGTTCTTTGTCTAATTGCTTGCTACTTGTTTCTGTGATAATGCTGTCTTACTGGTGACATCTGTCTCCGTCTCCATGGGAAACAGCCTCTCATCCCGGCCCCCCGCCCTGGTCGCTGCCAAGTTCGTCACACGCCCATAGTCCTCAAGAGCCTCCCTTTGCTCACTGATGCCTTCTTGCCTTTCAGTATTGTCCCCAGTTGAGAGTCAATACTTCAAAAACAGTATTTTAAAACAGCAAATAAATAAATAAATAAATACACAAGTATATATTTTGGTCAGTTTCATACCCCTATTTGTTTCTGAAAGAACTTAACTTTTTTTTCCCCCCCAATTCATTTTAGACTGGGACTCTCGACTCAAATCCCAAGCGTCTCCTCCCGTGCAGGATATTTTGGAGGGAAATTCATCCCCGGGTTTGCACATGGTAAGATTCACGGGGGCTTGTCCTTGTTCCCCCTCTCGGGAGAAGGTGAGGAGTACATGGGTTGCAAATGCACACCAGGGCCAGGGGGCCATGGGGGGGCACTTCCTCAAAGATATTCCCACGTCGTGTGAAGCCAGTGCCCATGGCTCGTGAATTTGGACAAGCCTTGCCTGTCCCTCGTGACCCTTTCTTCCTGGAAGGTTCCCCTGAGTCAACATATCCGTTAGCGGGAGTCAGACATCGGTCGTGTGCGGTGCGGTTTGCTCCTCAACAGTCACGGGAAACTCCTGCCTGCTGGAGAAGCCCCAAGGAAGTTGGGAACGGGAGAGAGCCCGCACTGCCCTGGAGCCTGCAGCCCTCCTGAGCGAGGCGCACGTCTGAGCACGCTACAAATGTGCCTCGGCGGGGAGGGGAGCAGCCCTGGGCGCTTCACGGGTGTCAGCAAGGTTGCCCTCATCGCTCACCCGCTGCCAGGAGCAGACTGTGCCCGGAGAGTGGATTCGGCCACAGCCCGAACGCCTTCAGGAGGAACTCTAACCTGGACCTGACTGAGACAGCCCTGGGGGACAGCCACCCTGACTTATGCAAAGGATGTGAGAGCGCTCTCGTGGATCGCTCCCCACTTAGGGGACATGTCGAGATCCCACGCTGGAAATCAGCCCTTGTCAGGGTGTGGAAAAGCCTTCAGAGCTGGCTGGCGCGTCCCAGTGCACCAGGGTACACACATCGGGCCCCCTGGCCCCCCATTTTGGCCCTGACTTCCTGCCTCCCCAAACTATAGGAATTTCCAAGGTTTGAGTCCCCAGACTTTTGGGGATTTCAAAGGTTAGGGTTCAGGTTTGGATAGAGGGACATACAGAGCCCAGTCTCCCCACCCCTACCCCCATCCCCACCTCCACCCCCACCCCCACCCAAGTCTGGGCCAGTTTGTGCCAGAGTCAGTGAGATCTCTGGGCTCCCTCAGTCTGAGCCCCTCCACCTCTGTCATGGCTGGTGTCAGTCTCACAGCGTCAGAGACGCTGGCTCAGTGGAGGGGGTGGTGTGGCCTGGATGGTAGAAACCTGCTTCATTCCTTTGCTCTGAGAGTGCAGAGCCTCAACCCTGCACAGCCTGGTGTGGGCTGCAGGGCAGCGGAAACCCTCAGCCCTGCACGGCTCGCATCAGACCCCAGAGCAGCTGAGACCACCCCCCCTTCCCTGCCCAGGTCCTCCTCACTGTTGGTTCACGTTTTTGTTTAGGTGGAGAATGTCCTCCAGTAGCTGCTTGGGAAAGGGCATGTTGCTTTTGAGGCCCTGAAAATATGTGAAAATATCTTACTGGAGCTGCCGGCTTGCAGGGGCCTCATCTGGCAGGATCATTGTGGTAACCCCATGCAGAACATTCTGTGCATCGTTACAGAGCCCTGGACTACTGCTTGTGCAGTGAAGGAATGAACACGGGTACCCCAGGCCTTCACCCCCCACCATGAGCAGATGGACCCTGTGAGGGAGGGAGCGAGGATGGCCCACATCTGTCCTCTCCAGTTTCTGTGGGCTCTTTCCTCTTAGTACGGGGTTCCAGCACCTTCCGCAGAGCTCCACCTTCAGCTCAGAAGCGAGCACCGAGTGTGGGAGAGGAGGGGCTTCTGCTGCATTGAGCCCCAGGAAGCAGGCGGTCGCAGAACGTTCTGAGCGGGCAGAGGAGGGCCACTCGGACACGCACGTGCAGAAGTTGAGTGGTTCGTCATGAAGACACGTAGCCCGTAAGTGGTACGGCCACGTTTGGAGCTGGGAGTCCAATCCAGGCCTACCGCAGAGGTGCAGAGGTAGCCACCGGGACCTGCTGCTCGGGGGTCACACATCCTGCCACGCGGCTGAAGGCGCTGACTGTTGGGCTCGTCCTTCGGGCTTCAGTGGGCCTTGTCCCGACGACTGAGGCCCCCATGGCGGCCCTGAGGCCTCCCCGTCATGGCTAGATAGGCCAGGGGAGGGCACAAGAGAGCTGGGGACTGCTCGTAGAAGAGTCCCGAGAGGAGGCTGCGGAAGGGGTGTCTCTGGGCTCAGTCCTTCTACCGTCCCAGCCGCCCTCCCCCATGCCGTGTCTCCTCCATGCTGTTTCAGGGCACAGGGATGTTAGCTTGTGCGAGCGCTGGAGAAGGGCAGCGTTCAGAGGACGGGCTCTGGATGGCAGGGCAGATGTAACCCAACTGTGGCCCGTAGGTAGGCCCCGTGATTGATGGATGTCAAATAGACAAACACAGGCTAAGAAAACACCGAACAACGTTCCTATTCAGAGCTAAGGGCTCCCAGCCTTCCTTGAGTGAAGCACGTTGCAGTGTCTCTGAGGGCCCGTGGCCTGACCTGCAGTCGGGCCCCCCACCCCAGAACCAGAAAGGGTCGGGTCCACCTTGGCGCCTGTGGCATGATTGGTCCTTGAGACCCTTGGTGTCTGGCGCTCACCGTGGAATAGGGGGAGTCACCGGATCTGAAGCTGCCAGACCCGCACGCCTGACTTCTCACAGCACTGCCCCCAAACTGAGGGTCCCTCGGGCCCAGAACACACTCAGTGCCGCCTCTGTCCTGCTCCGTCCCCTCCGTGCCTTCTCCTAGGGGCCGGGGCCAGACCTGAGGATGCACATCAGGCCCACAATTGGAGACAGAGAGACACCTTCGATTCCAGAAGACCGGCTATCTCTCTGGCTGTCACCTTGGTCTTCTGGATATGTAGTAACCCTGGGAGGAGGTTTGCTGTGAGGGCCCAGCCCCAGCCAGAAAGGCCTGGGCTTTGAGACTTCTGCAGATGGGGTTGCGGGGGGAGAGGGAGGAATCTAGGACCAACTCTTGGAAACTGGGGACAGGCTGGAGGCCCAGGCTCAGCTCCCTGGTAGGAACTACCACATGGGTCCTGGCGTTCCTGTGTCCCCAGGGTGGTGGTGGCCCAGAGCAGGCCTCCAGGAGGAGCAAGCACCCAGGGCCTTGGCCCTGCCTCCCCTGGCCCAGCCTTTCTTCCTCCATTCCTTCCACTTTCACTCCCACCCTGTCCATGACCGTGAAGCCTATAGGAATGAGTGATCGTGTGATCCCAGGGCTGGGTGGAGAGCCCAGGCTGGTGACTGAGCTCTTGGCCCAGGGTCCTGTGTTTCCACCCTAAGGTGGAGAGAGGATCAGAGAAGGACACTTTAAGGCGTGCTTTGATTCTTCCCCCCGGGGAGAAGGGCTGCCCCCACCTGCCCAGGCACCTCTCCTGTCCTGAGACACCTGCCACATTTTCTTCCCATCCACCACTAAGTCCTGGGAGTCCCCTCCCCGCCAAACGTAACTTATCTCTAACTGCTCCTGCTGTCCCCACTGCCACCACCCTGCCCAGAGCCACTGTTAGTTCTCGGGGGCCCCTGGAACTGCTCCCTACAGGCCCCTGTTCCCACTGGGCCCCACCTTGGACACAGAGTCTAGAGACATCCCTTAGACATACAAGTCAGATGAGACACCTTTCCTGGGGAAGCAGCCACCAGTGGAGGAGAGTTCAGATCCTTTCTCTCACAACAGGGCTGCCTTCCGAGAATAACTTAGTAACTATTCCTCGCGTGTCCAGGCCCACCTCCACATCACCACCCCCCCCCCCCCCCAACCTGCTGGTCATCTACACCCTTCTTTGCTCCAGCGTTTCCCCTGCTGCTGGAGGCAACTCCCCCAAGGCGGCCCCCTCTCCATCCCATTTTGAAGTTGAAATTCTACAGGGTTGAGTGTTGTACTCATGAATTGGATTGGTCTGGACAGGCTAAATTGGGCATTGTCCCAATTTTACCATCGTGTGGCTCGGAGCAGGGTCAGTCTTGCAAATTCAGTCAGGGCGAATGGCTGTGAACAGATTCCATCGACCGTGTGACCCTAATCTGTCCCTGTCACTGTGTCTAGGGGCGGAAGGCGGCCGCGCAGATTCAGAGGGTGGCTGTGCCGGTGCCTGCACTGAGTCTCCCTGAGCTGAGGATGGCTGGGGATTCTGGTGAGTGAGCACTGGCTGGAAATGGCAGCCCGAGGGCCTCCCATGTGCGTGTTGTGTCTGGGAACTTGGATCTCCCGCCTTCATTTCTTGGGACAGCAGGCATTTCCCTGCCCCTTAAGGAGGATCCATAAAATCATGTCACCATTCTTTACATATTCAAGGGGAAAGGCACTTTCTCAGGATCGTGAGCTGGGATTCTTTCTGTGTGTGTGTGTGTGTGTGTGTGTGTGTGTGTGTGTGTGTGTGGTTTTTTTTTTTTTTTTTTTTTTTTGTTTTTGGTCTTTGGTCTTTTTGTTCAGAAAGAGCAGACTCCATTCACCTGTGGCTAAGTCCAGACCTCTTTCTGGGCAAGGTTAAATTCTTCACTTCACAATTATGTTGGTGCTGAATTGACAGTCAAATTTACTCTAAATTGAATATGTTTTAACTGAGCTTATAAAAAATGAGGTTGAAACAGGCCGCATGTCCTGAGGAGTGGGGGGGAGGGGGGGTGGAATTAATTCCGGAGGACAAATGATATCTTAGCTTTAATTTCAAGGGATTTGCTTCCTTCCATCATGCCTTCTTTAAAAAAAAATTTTTTTTTATGCATTTATTTAATTTTGAGAGAGAGAGACAGAGCACTAGTCGGGGAGGGGCAGAGAGAGAGGGAGACACAGAATCTGAAGCAGGCTCCAAGCTCCGAGCTGTTAGCACAGAGCCCGATGTGGGGCTTGAACTCCCAAACTGTGAGATCGTGACCTGAGCTGGAGTCGGACGCTTAACCGACTGAGCCACCCAGGCGCCCCTGCCTTGAAGTACTCTTAAGATACTTAGAGTACCTCATGCCTTTGAAGTACTCTTAAAAAATTTTTTTAATGTTTATTTTTGAGAGAGAGACAGAGACAGAGACAAGAGTGTGAGCAGGGGGCGGGCAGAGAGAGAGGGAGACCCAGAATCCGAAGCAGGCTCCAGGCTCCGAGCTGTCAGCACAGAGCCCAACGTGGGGCTCGAACTCACAAGCTGTGAGATCATGATCAGAGCCGAAGTCAGACGCTTAACTGACTGAGCCACCCAGGCACCCCTCGAAGGACTCTTAAAGTGCTTAGAGTACCCTGTACTTGAAGGACTCTTGAAACACTTGGAATACTCCATGCTCTTGAAGGACTCTTGAAGTGCTCTAGTTGGCCACCCTGTGGTGAGACGGGCCCTGCGAGAGAATCTCAGACAAGACATTGACCCCTCCCCTGTGGAGCTCAAAGTCTGCCTGGGCAGTCAGATGTTTCAGTGAAGACCAGAATATGATGGAAGCATGTAACACAAGGATTTTATCTCGAAGGCAGAGAGGAGTTTCGGGAAATTTGAAGTCAGACCATGGGTTCTCACCTGCGGTACTGGCGACACTGGGACCAGATCATTCTCCTTGGGGGCGGGGGGCGCTTTCTGTGTGTTGTAGGGCCTCCACCCACTAGATGCCAGTAGCATGTCCTGCATTAGCCAGCCAGGGCCGCCATAACACAAAGGGCCACAGACTGAGCAGCTCAAAGAAGAAACATTTGTTTTCTCACGGCTCTGGGGGCCAGAAGTCCGGGATCTAAGGGCTGTGATCTGTTCTGGGTATCTCTCCTTGGCTTGTAGATGGTTGTCTTGAGTTTTCTCTTTGTATGTGTCTGTGTTCAAGTTTTGTTCTTACAAGGACACCAGTCAAAGTGGATTAGGGCCCACCCAACTGGCCTCATTTTGGTTTGATTAGACCTCATGTCCGGATACGGTTATATTCTGAGGTACTGGGTAGCTGAAGTTTTGGAGGGGCACAAGGCCATAACAGGTCCTAGTCGTGACAGCCGAAAATGTCTCCAGAAGCTGTGACTGGTCCCTGCCTCTGCCCCCCAAGATCATACGCTGAAGTCCTAACCTCCCATCTGACAGTGTTGGAGACTGGGCCTTTAAGGAGGTGCCTAAGATTAGTTAAGGTCATAAGGGTTAAGCTCCAATCCTATAGAACTGGTGTCCTTATAAGAAGAGGGAGAGACACCACATTTTCTGCTGTGTGAGGACACAGTGAGAAGGCAGTTGTGTATAAGCCAGAAAGACAGCTCTCACCAGAACCCAACCATGCTGGCACCCAGCCTCCAGAACTGGGAGGAAGTATTTTTTTTTAAATTTTTTAAATGTTTTTATTTATTTTTGAGAGACAGAGAGAGACAGAGCATGAGCGGGGGAGGGGCAGAGAGAGAGGGAGACACAGAATCCCAAGCAGGCTCCAGGCTCTGAGCTGTCAGCACAGAGCCCGACGCGGGCTCGAACCCGTGAACTACAAGATCATGACCTGAGCTGAAGTCGGGCACTCAACCGACTGAGCTGCCCAGGTGCCCCAGTAATTTTTTTTTAAAGTTTATTTATTTTGAGAGAGTGCATAGGAGGGGCAGGAGAGAGAGAAGGAGACAGAGAGAGGGAATCCCAAGCACTGTCATTGTAGAGTCCAATGCAGGGCTCAAACTCATGAACGTCAAGACCATGACCTAAGCCAAAATCAAGAGTCAGACACGTAAATGACTGAGCCACCGAGGTGCCCCGGAAATAAATTTCTACTGTTTCAGACCCCCTGTCTGTGGTATCTTGTTATGTAGCAGATCTGACCAAGATACCAGACTGCCATGTGTCCCCTGGGGGACGAGTATTGGCTTAGACCGTGATGCACGATTACTGTATCATTTAGGTTGGCAAGATGTTGGGCTGTTTGGAGAAGGTTTGGGGGGAGGATTTCAGGCCTAGAAATGGCATCTGGAAAATTCCTTGGGGGGCAGAGAGGCCGGGGTGCCCAGGGGCCCACGGAAGGCTGTGCAAAGGGAGCAGAGGGAAGGGGAGTGTGATGTGAGCTGACTAGAGAGGGTTGGGCTCTGGAACATTCAGGCCTGGAAGCATGAATCCTGGCCTGTGTCCTTAGGCTGCTGGGAGCCAGGGATGTGTTTGGGTGAGCAGTGCTGTGCATCTGTGGTTTTAGCAGAACCCTCTAGCACCTGGGGGGTGGCAGGGCCTCAGGGAGGGTGGAGGGGTGCATGGAGGCAGTGAGGAACAGAGTGGTCGTGGCCTAGGCCCCAGGTGAGTGCGGAGTGGGTGTGGCGGAGTCCCTGAGACTGTACCCGGTCTTGGCCATTCGCTAGGAAACCCAGGCCTTGGCCTGCAGTCGTGCTCAGGGTGGTGATTTATCACAGCGAAGGGACACAGAGCTGAGTCCTTGGCGCATGAGGTGAAGTCTGGAGGAGTCCAGGCCCGAGCTTCCGGAATCCTCTCCCAGTGGTGTCACACAGGATGTGCTTAATACCCTCTGCAGCAAGCCATGACAACACATGTGAGGTGATGTCTACCAGGGGAGCTCAGTAGAGGCTCAGAGCGCAGGTTTTCACTCGGGGCTGGTCACACAGGCACCCTTGACTCTGCCTTGAAGTACTTTTAAGTCAGGCGTGCACCTGACTCTGGTCAGCGTGTCCCAGCCTCCCGGAAGGAAAGCAGGCGTTCGGCACAAACCCCAGTGTTTGTAGAAGGAATTTAAGCAGGGTGAGCCCCTCTTACCAGTTAAGGTGCTGGGAACCCTCTCAAGATCCGTGTTCCCAAGGGCCGCCAGTCAGGCCTGTGGGGTTAGCTCTGGTCTACACGGTAGGGAACTGAGGAGTGATTTAAGGCCTGTGCGGGAGGTTGAGTTGAGATAATTTGCTGAGTCCTGTATACTTTCATTTACCAGACAATCTGGAGCATTCCTGTACCAAGTGGGGCGGAGGGCGGTGAAAGGAGAGGGGCCCAGGCTTGTTTTCGCGAAGCTTCCAATCTCACGAAGGTGGCAGAAAATACACGCCTAAGTCAGCAGATAACCACGTGGTACAAATAGGTGAGGGCTGTGAGGAAAGGGGGACGGTCCTTCTAGAGAAAGGAAGGACACTGGGGAAGGGGAGGTACTCTGAGGGAGTGACCTTTCAGTGGACTCAGAAAGGAAAGGCCTGATGTGGCATTAGCCACAGTGAGGACAGGGGTAGGAGGAAGGGGAGTGCCGGGGGGGTGCTCTCTGTAGAGATGGCGGCACTGATTTTCTTTTTTTGGATTACTTGTTGGGGTCTGGAGAGCGTCAGGGAGGGGTGAGAGGCATGGATATCACTTCCTGAGATCAGGGGCACTGGAAAGAGAGCGGGCTTTGAGAATCAGGCAATGAGCACATATTTTGGGGAGGGAGGGCACGAGACAACAGAAATTCATGTCTCGCGGTTCTGGAGGCCAGGAGTCTGAGATCAGGGTGCTGGTGGGGCTGTGCTGCCTGCGAGGCCTGGAGGGAGGCTCCTTCCTGGCATCCAGTGGCGGCTGGCAGTCCCTTGGCCTGAAGTTACATGGCTCCGGTCTCGGCCTGCATCGTCACATGGCCTTTTCCCCTCGTGTGTCCCTGCTTCTGTCTTTCCTCCTCTTACGACACCAGTCATACTGGGTTTGGGGCCCCCCGGACTCCACTGTGACTTTGTCTTAGCTAATCACACCTGCCAAGACCCTCTTCCCAAGTAAGGTCACGTTTTGAGGTGCTGGGGAGGTTACGACTCCATAACTCTGGGGTGGGGGCGCAATTCAACCCATGACGGTCTGCCCTCTGTACCCCCCCAACCAAATTCATGTCCTCCCCAGATACCAAGTACACTCAGATGATCTTGACATCCCCAGAGTGGGTGTCTTGACACCCACTTCAGCATCGACTCCCAAGTCCCAAATCTCATCAGCTCAGAAAAGTCCTTGTGTCCTCGTATGAATCATCCAAATCAGGCATGGGTGAGATTCAGGGTGTGGTCCGTCCTGGGGGGCAAAATTCTTCATCTGTGAACCTGTGAACCGAGGAAACAAGTCCTCTGCTCCCATAATGCAGTGGTGGGACACGCACCGGGAGCTCGTTCCCTCTCCCAAAGGGAGAGAAAGAAGAGATCATGGGTCCCAAGCAAGCTCCAAACCCAGAAGGGCAAGTTCAAGGCTTGATGGCAATCCTCTGCTTGTGGGGGGGGGGGGGGGGGGGGGGGGGGGGGGGGGGGGCAGTAGTCCCATCCCCCAGCTCACTGAGTCCCCAGGACAGATGAGTGGGGACACGAGCTGATGGTGTGGAAGTGGGTCTGGAGTTGAGGGGGGAGAGTCAGCCCGGGGTCTGGGCCTGGTCAGGCCATGAGGCTGCCTGCTGAGGCAGAGGCTAAGGGGAATGAGGACGGGGTCACAGTCGCGTGAGGGACGGAGGAGGGTCTTGTATGGAGGAGGCTGGGGATGTGGTCACTGAAGCCCCCGGGGTGGTGGGCCCCAGGATGGAGGGCCGAACACACGACTGGATCCCCACCGCAGATGGGGGTCGCTGGTGGTCCGAGTGCGGTGCCTGTCCTTGTGATCATGAGTGAGTGGGAGGTGAGGAAAGGGACACAGAGGATTTGTTGCCCACGGCGGGGAAACATTATGCATTATGTAGAGGGAAAAGCAGAGTGTTGTGGCTTAAATTGCGGTGACCCCCAAAAGATCCATTGAAGTCCTAACCGCCGGTACCCGTGACCGGGACTGAGACCTTACTTGGAAATAGGGTCTGTGCAGCTGCAGGTTAAGATGAGGTCGTGATGCGGGGGCCCAGAGTGACTGGTGTCCTTTTAAGGAGAAAACACCAGGTGCAGACAGGGACACTCGGGAGAGGACGGCCATGTGATGACAGGTGCATAGATCGGAGGGACGCAGCTGCAGGCCAAGGAGCACCCAGGATTCTGGACAGTTGCCACCAGAAGCCAGGAGGAGGCGAGGAGGGATTCTACCCAGAGTCTCAGAGGGAGTGAAGCCCTGCCGCCACCTTGGTCTTGGACTTGTGGCCTCCGGAGCTGAGACAGAAGATGTATCTGGGGTTTTGAGCCTCTCAGTTGGCGGTGCTTGGTTACAGCAGCCCCAGGAAAGGCATACATGGGGTCAGAGGTTGGACGTGGGTCAGGGTTCTTTGTTTTTGTTTTTTTTAATGATTAGATGCAATTAATTTTCTTTATTTGCATGATATGCTTTATTTTTCAGTTCAGGGTTAGTTCCCAGGGGGAAAGGTCCTGTGGCAGGGGGAGGTGAGCATGTAGGGAGACAAGGGATGGTGGGGGAGGTTACTCGCTCACCTGTCATGGGCCCCGGGCGGATGGAGGGGTGTGGTGGATTTGAAGGCAGGAAGGGGAGATCCTTCCTTCTCGCAGGCAGACCCCTGGGGTGGTGGCCGCTTCTCTGGCCCCTGCTTGTGCTAAGTCCTGGGCTGCCCCTGGCCCTGCAGAGTGGGGCAGAGGAAGGAGCTGAGCAGCTTGGGAGGGAATGCTGACCTACGGCTGAATCAAGAGGCAGTGGGGGTGCCCCAGAAACCCCAGGGTCTGTCGACTTGGGACTGTATAACTCCAGAGATTTGGAACGGAAGCAACATGTGCATATTTGTGCATGTTTGCACGTGTGTCCATGTGTCTGTCTGTTTCTGTGCGTGTGTACTCGTCCGTGTGTGTCTGTGCGTCCGTGTCTCCGTGCATGCATGTGTGAATGCATGCATGTGTGTGTCCTCGTGTGTGTGCACGTGTGCCTAAGCACGCAAGTGTGTGTGTGTGTGTGTGTGTGTGTGTGTCGTACGTGCGTGTGCATACATGTGTGCACCTGTGGTCACTTCCCCGTTTTGGGGCGGGCAGCCCAGGGGTCCTGTGGGTGTGCTCACTGGGCCTCCTGGCTGCCCTCTCCTGTAGCTCTGCTTGCCCAGGACCCCGCCTGGCTCCGGAAGGAGAACACAGAGGGGGAGTCTGTGGCTCCTGGGATGCTGCTCAGCTGTCCGCAGGTGAGTAGGAAACCCCTGTTGCTCAGGCCCTGATTCTCCTCCCTTGGCCTGGAGCTTCTCGCCCCCACAGGGCTGGTGTCCAGGCTCCTAGGCCCTGGGCCTCTTAAAGTGGCAGAATGGGGGCGGGGAGGGATGTGGGGGCAGCCCAGGTGGCGATCCCGCCCCTTCGTTCAGACCTTCCCTAGCCGAGGAGTGCCTGGTTCTACTGGGCACCAGGAGGGAGAACAGCAAGGTTGTGAGCTGTCCTTGTTCGCTAGTCCTCACGGTTTCCCGGGACAGATAGCGGTCATTTACCACGTGTTTCTCTCTTGTCTGCCACGTGCTCAGGCCTGTGGGACCCTGGAGCCGGAGGGGAATAAAACTGCCATGGCTTCCCAGCTGGTAGCTAAGTCCTTCGATGCCCCACCTCTGGATGCTGTCCCTCGGGGACAAATGTGCAGATGGAGGAGAGTTCTAGTTCTGGGGCCTGAGCCAAGGGGCAGCCTCCGAGAGACCTCAGGGCCCCGTGTGACAATCCTCTGCACGGTCTGCCTTCCCTAGGCCGGCCCCTCACCAGCCTCTTGGGTACTGGTGGGGGTGCCCCCTGGCTGAGCCGGGATGGGTGTGTGTTTCAGGAACCAGTCACCTTCGAGGATGTGGCTGTGTTGTTCACTCCGGAAGAATGGATGTTTCTAGACTCTGCCCAGAGAAGCCTGTACAGAGATGTGATGCTGGAGAACTATAGAAACCTGGCCTCTGTGGGTAAGGCCAGCCCCGTGGCTTCACCCACATACCCATGCAGCCCCTACGGGTTCCCGGAATTGTGCCGGTTTGGGAAATCGAGAGGTGAAAAAAGAGAAATCCTGCCCTCACGGTGCTTACGGTCTAGCAGCTTCCCTGTGGCGATGGAGGTCTCTCTGCTGCTTTCTGTTTCTCCACGGTTAAAAGTGTCTGGGCTTTTCTGGTGCCTCTCTGAGTCAGGCCCTGGGTTTTGGGGACTGGAGAATCCCATTATCCTTTGGGACCCAGTGAGGGAGCTTGTACTTTGGCCCCTTAGTGGAAGGGCCCGACTGTGCCCATCGGAATTTAGGGGTGCTCATTTTGTTCTTCCCATCTCCGGTGCCCCCTAAAGATGTCAGGATACGGGCCCCGGTTTACTGGCAGGCACAGCTCACGCCCTGCGTATTTCCCCACGAGCAGGAGACCAGCTCGGCAAATTCAGTTCGTTTTCCCATTTGGAGCAAGGAGAAGAGTGGTGGCCGACGGAGAGAAGAGTCTTCCCGGGAAGCTGTCCAGGTGACGCTTTCAGTGACCTTGATGAAGCCGCTCTACTGGATGCCACCGCCTTCCCTTTTTATCCCGAATACTTTACTCTGGTTTCACAGGATGATTTGTCCTGCCTCCTCGTCACCTTGGTCACCTCCATGTGTCTGTTTTATCCTGTGTGTGTTTTCCGCGGACGTAGCGTGTGCATGTTTTATCCGGTGCCTCCCCGCCCCCCGTATGATCTTGCTAACACTTTCTCTCAATTTCGGCCTCAGCCTTCATAGGCTCCTTTCTCAGTAACTTATCTACCATTTCTAATCCTTGTTGCTGTGGTTACATAGCTCCTCACAGAGCCAGATGCCTTAACATTTCCTGGACACTCTGATACATCCCTCCCCTTCCCAGTTTCTTCCCGTACTTAGAATCAGTATTAAAAAACCACAAAACCCCACATGCCCTGCTTATTCTTTTGGTTGCCCTGTTTGTACAGTTTTCTCTGTGCACTTACTTTTTCCTTCCTTGTCCATTTCAGAACCTTCGCTTCCACCCCAAGGTTCAATTCCTAACCAAGATATTTTTGCAGAGATTTCTGTTGGCATGGAAAGGGTAAGGCACCCAAGGAGCATTCTCGGTTCTGTTGTAGGACGAGTCTGGGGTTGCTGCAGGTTAGAAAAGCAGGGCTGCCTGGCTGGCTCATTCGGAGGAGCCTCTGACTCTTGACCTCGGGGTGGTGAGTTTGAGCCCCATGTTGGGTGTAGAGATTGCTTAAATAAATCAATCTTTTTTCTTTCTAATTTTTTTTTAATGTTTATTTATTATTGAGAGACAGAGCATGAGCAGGGAAGGGACAGAGAGAGAGGGAGACACAGAATCGGAAGCAGGCTCCAGGCTTTGAGCCGTCAGCACAGAGCCTGATGCGGGGCTCGAACTCCCAAACTGGGAGATCATGACCCGAGCTGAAGTCGGACGCTTAACTGACTGAACACCCCGGGCGCCCCAAATAAATCAATCTTAAGAAAGAAAGAAAGAAAGAAAGAAAGAAAGAAAGAAAGAAAGAAATAGCATGAGGCCAGAGAGAGAGAGAGAGACAGAGATTGATTCAAGGTGAGTGGTGCTCACCCAGGAGAACACAGTGTCCTGGGAGAGAGTCTGTGAAAGTCATGAATTGGGGAAAACTCTACGTGTAGATTAAGGCATGTGTCTTCGCAGAGTTCCCACAGGCAACCGCTTGCACCAGTGAACAGGTACCAAGTGTTTAAGGCTCCGTGTGGCTTTAACTCGGCAAAACTCTGCATCTGAGAGGCCTCATGAAAGTAAAGACAGTGACAGTGCTTTGTGGGCAGCATCCCCTTGAAGGGACTCCGGGCGGAAATGGTCCAGACTCACTAAGAGAGTAGATACTAAAAGGCATCTACGCCTCGGCTGTCGATACCTTTCCCTATGCCCAGTTGCCCCCTGGGGGAGAACGTCTGTGAATGTAATAAAGCCTCAGGTCTTCGTATTTTCCTCCATTGACAGGGGCGGCCTCAGACGGGAGAAAACCTCTATGAACGTAGTGAACTCGGAAAACCCTTGCCCGGCGTCCGACCGCTTTTTCAGTACCAGAGCATTCGTGCTGGAGGCGACCCCTGCGAATGCCCACAGAGCGGAAGATCCTTCTTCCAGCCCGCTCGGCTCCTCGCGCCTGAGAAGATCCGCCGTGGGGACAGAACCTTCGCGTGTCGCCAGTGTGAGAAGTCCTTCAGATACAGCTCCGACCTGATCAGGCACGAGAAGACCCACACCGCGGAGAAGTGCTTTGAGTGTCAGGAGTGTCGGCAGACCTTCAAGTACTCCTCGAATCTGCGGCGTCACCTGAGGACTCACACCGGAGAGAAGCCCTTCGAATGTGCCCAGTGTGGGAAAACCTTCACCAGGAACTTCAACCTGATTTTGCACCAGAGAAACCACACGGGCGAGAAGCCCTACGCATGTAAGGACTGTGGGAAGGCCTTCAACCAGCCGTCCTCCCTGCGGAGCCACGTGAGGACTCACACCGGCGAGAAGCCCTTCGGGTGCAGTCAGTGTGGGAAAGCCTTCAGGGAGCACTCGTCGCTGAAGACGCACCTGCGAACGCACACCCGGGAGAAGCCGTACGAATGCAGCCAGTGCGGGAAGCCCTTCCGGACGAGCACGCACCTGAACGTGCACAAGAGGATACACACCGGGGAGAAGCTGTACGAGTGCGCCACGTGCGGCCAGGTGCTGAGTCGCCTCTCGACCCTCAAGAGTCACATGCGAACCCACACCGGAGAGAAGCCCTACGTGTGCCAGGAGTGCGGGCGCGCCTTCAGTGAACCTTCGTCCCTCCGGAAACACGCGAGGACCCACACGGGCAAGAAGCCCTACGCGTGTCAGGAGTGCGGGCGCGCCTTTGGTCAGTCTTCACACCTTATCGTGCACGTGAGGACCCACACCGCAGGGAGGCCCTACGCGTGCAGTCAGTGTGAGAAGGCCTTCAGGCACAGCTCTTCGCTCGCCGTGCATAAAAGGGTTCATGCCGGGAGAGAAAGCGCTACGAGCGGTGGCCTGCCTCTATCAGTGTCCCAGCCGTATGTCGGGCCCCTTGCTGATTAATGTTCGACTTTTATTTTTTTAATTTAATTTTTTAATTATCTGAGAGAGAGAGAGAGAGAGAGAGAGAGAGAGAGAATGCACGTGCATGGGGGAGGAGCAGAGAGAATTTTTTTTTTTTTTTTTTTTTTTTAGTATTTATTTATTTTTGAGGGAGAGAGAGACAGAGTGCGAGAGGAGGAGGGGCAGAGAGAGAGGGAGACACAGAATCCAAAGCAGGCCCCGGGCTCCGAGCCGTCAGCACAGAGCCCGACACGGGGCTCGAACCCACGAGACGTGAGATCACCACCTGAGCCGAAATCGGTCGCTTAACCGACTGAGCCACCCAGGCGCTCTGGGAGAGAATCTCACGCGGGTGTGGAGCCCGATGCGGGACTCGATCCCACAACCCTGGGATCATGACCTGAGCCGAAACCAAGAGTCGGATGCTCAACCGACTGAGCCACCCAGGCACCCTCCAAGTTTTCTAAAAGTATAAACGTTCCAGGCTGTCATCCTCTCTCGTGGCACTCGTTTGGCCACATTCCATGTTTTGATGTGTAATATTTTCATTTTGGTTGAAATCTAAGTATTGTCTTAGTTTCTGTTACCACTTATTCTTTGGCCCGTGAGTGATCTGTAATTAGATTTTAAAACCATGGGATGTGGATATATTTTTCTAGAGGTATAATTACTCCTAGCGAAATGCATAAACCTTAAGTGTACAGCTGGAGGAGTCTGACAGGTTCGTACGTATGTTCATGTCACCTCACCAACCCGCCATTCAAGGTATACAACATTTCTGTCATTCCGGAAAGTTCCTGCATGTGTATGGGTGTTTTTTTTTGTTTTTTGTTTTTTTTAGTTGCCTTTTTGTTGTTGGTTTTTAATTTAATTACATTGTGAGCAGAAAATGTGGTCTTTATGTTATTGAATATTGGGTATCTGTTTTGTTTTTAACGTGGCATATCCTGCTAGTTGCCTATCAAAATTGCCCCTTGTTCCTTAAAAAACAACTTAGGTTTCTCTTGTTCAGGTTGGTACGATGCGCTCTTGAAAAGCCCCGTACCGGGGCGCCTGGGTGGCGCAGTCGGTTAAGCGTCCGACTTCAGCCAGGTCACGATCTCGCGGTCTGTGAGTTCGAGCCCCGCGTCTGGCTCTGGGCTGATGGCTCGGAGCCTGGAGCCTGTTTCCGATTCTGTGTCTCCCTCTCTCTCTGCCCCTCACCCGTTCATGCTCTGTTTCTCTCTGTCCCAAAAATAAATAAAAAACGTTGAAAAAAAATTTAAAAAAAAAAAAAAAAAAAAAAGAAAAACCCCGTACCTCCCAGCCTCCTCCTTGCAGCTAGGGGACGCCACGGCCCCCCCCCAGTCCCGGCCATTCTAAGTATGAGAAGTCATTGGGTGTGATTCCGGGGAAGGATGTTGCAAAGGAACATTTAGCCAGATCCCTCCACTTCTTGCCCTTTGTACAAACAGACATGATGCCCAGTGCTCGAGAAGCCATCCCACGGCCATGAGGGTTGACCATCCTGGCTCCCCAGCTGGTATCTTTGTGTGGCTGCCCCAGACTGTTTGTTTCTGAATATCTTGTTACGTGGAAAAGGTGCACTTCTTACTGGCACAGGACGTTGCTGTTTTGGGGAGGGGGCGGGGAGGGGAGGGATGGGTTTATTATGGCCGAATGCTGTATCCAGCTGGTGCACTTGGTGTGTGGTCAGTTGTCATAAATGCTTCCTGTGTCGTTGAAGCCAATGTATTGTATTCTGCATATAGAATACAATCCACTAGATCATACTATTTGTGTTTCAAAATCTTCTCCACATTTATAGGTATTGGTCTCTATCTTAGTCTGTTCGGGCCGCATAACAAAAATACCATAGACTGGATGGCTTATAAACAGCAGAACTTTCTTCTCAGAGTTCTGGGGGCTGGAGTCTGAGATCAGGATGCTGGCAGATTTGATGTCTGGTGAGGCCTGCTTCGTGGTTCGTAGATGGCTGTCCTCTTGCCTGTCACATGGCAGAAAGAGAGCAAGGGAGCTCGTGGGGGTGTCTTTTATAAAGGCACCGGTCCCATTCCTGAGGGCTGCACCCTTTTGATCTCATCACCTCCCTCCTTATACCACCACAGGGTGGGAATCAGGCTTCAGAATGTGAATGGAGGGTGGAGCACAGACATGAATTATTCAGTCCGTATCCGTATCCGTATCCGTCTTTGATCTGTTTACCAGAAGAGCTATGTTAAACTCTCCCACTGTGGTTGCTGAATAAATCTTGTAATGCTGTCAGTTTTGAAATTTATATATTTTGAAGCAGTCAAATTAAATGAGAAGGTTTTTATATTTTATGTGTCAGCAAATTGTTCCTGTTATTCTCACAGTGACGATGCTTCTCCCTAGTGATGAATATTCAACTCTTCATTTTCATATTAGCAAGTCATTATTTGGAGCTTACTGGTAATAGATAGTAGATACTACCCTAAACTTTGAATCTTATTTAAAAAAAAATTTTTTTTTAATGTTTATTTATTTTTGAGAGAGACAGAGACAGAATGCGAGTGGGTTAGGGGCAGAGAGAGAGAGGGAGACACAGAATCCGAAGCAGGCTCCAGGCTCTGAGCTGTCAGCTCAGAGCCCAATGAGGGGCTTGAACTCACGAGCTGTGAGATCATGACCTGAGCCAAAGTTGGATGCTCAACCGACTGAGCCACCCAGGCGCCCCTGAATCTTATTTTAAGTTAACTTGTCACAATGACACTTTGAGGTAGATGCTATTATTATCCCCAATTTACAGGGCCAGTGGAGGTGAGTTAACCAAGATGAGACGTGGTAAGCAGTGGAGTCCGGCTCCAAAATCCATGGGCTGTCCACAGTACTTTACCCCAGCAGACTTTTAAAACATTTTTTGCCTGTTCTTACAGGGATATGTTTTTGTATTTTAAAATTCTTTTTTTCCAAGTTTTAAAAAATTTATTTTTAAGGTAATCTCTGCACCCAACATGGGGCTTGAACTCACGACCCCGAGATAAAGAGCCACACGCTCTTCCGACTGAGCCAGCCAGGTGCCCCTTGTGGTTTAAAATCCTGAGGTATAACTTATGTAAAAGTTCATAAATCTTGGCGCACACCTTGATGAAATCTATGTATGTCTATACCACCATAACAGCATGTGAACTATTTTATCTCTCCAGGAGGTACCCTTGGGCCCTACTCCAGTCCTAGTCAATAAGCCCCATGCAGAGGTAACAAGTATTTTGACTTGTCACCATAGATTTGTTTTTCTGTTCATAGAAATAGAACCACACAGAGGTGCCTGGGTGGCTCAGTCAGTTGAGTGGCTGACTTTGGCTCAGGTCGTGATCTCACAGCTCGAGGGCTTGTGAGTTCGAGCCCTGTGTTGGGCTCTGTGCTAACAGCTTAGAGAGCCTGGAGCCTGCTTCCAATTCTGTGTCTCCCTCTCTCTCTGCCCCTCCCCTGCTCACTCGCGTTCTGTCTCTCTCTCTTTCTCTCAAAAATAAATAAACATTAAAAAAAAAAACTAAAAAAAGAAAAATAGAACCACACACTATTGCCTTCTTGTGGCTGGTGTTTCCCTTAATAGAGCGCCTGTGAAATTTATCTTTAACCATTGCTGTGTAATATTCCGTTGTCTGAATATCCCACAGCCCCGACATTCCATTCTGTTTATGGACATTTGGGTCCTTTCCAGGTTTTGCTGTCGGGAATAAAGCTTCTGTGGATGTTCTCGTGCAAGTCTTACGGTGAACCAGTGTTCTAACTTCTCTTGGGTGCAAGCCTGGAGTGGAATCGCTGGGTCATCACGTAGGCAGATCTTGAGCTTTGGCAGATGCTGCCAAGAGGTCTCCAAAGTGGCCGAAACAATTTATGCCTCCGTCATCAGGAAAGTTTCGTTCGCTTCACATCCTGATAATGCATGCTCCTGTCAGTTTGATTTGAGCTACGTCACTGGATGTGTAAGTGGTTTCTGGTGTTTTACTTTGCACTGGGTGTGCACGCGCGTGTGCGTAGATAACGATGTAGTAGATGGTGGCCACAATAATTCCTCCTATCTCTCAGCGTGCATCTCTTTTCAGGGTGGGTTTTGTTGTTCCCTCTCATCAAGAGGTGGAGTTTATTTCTCTACCCCTTGAAGATGCGCTTGATCGCACGACTTTCTTTGGCCGATGGAACGTTATCAAACATGGCAGGAGCAGACGCTTGAAAAACACACGCCGGGGTTTGCCCACTTGTTGTTATGGTTCGAGTCGTAAGAGCAAAGTGTGAAGACACCTGGGCCAACCTCTCCCCTAGGATGCGAGGGTCCTTGCTGACAGCTGGCACCACCCACGGGCAGGCGAGTGAGGCCATCTTGGACCATCCAGCCCCAGGCAAGCCATCAGGTGACCTCAGCTGCACAAGTGACCCTAGGTGAGACCATCAGAAGAACTAACTGCCCAGCTGAGTTCAGCTCAGATTGCTGACTCACAGAATTAGGACCGAATTATGAGCATATAAGGTAACGGACACAGGAGTGAGCGATGGGGACAGGGCGCTGCTGTAGCAAACATTTAAAATGTGGCATTGACTTTGCAAGCTGGCAGTAAGGCAGCAGCTGTAAAGGGGTGAAGAAATTTCAGCCGGAAGCGTGAGGAAACTGCCAGACGTTAGGAAAAGGCTATGTGGTTATGTGGTATGAGAACCACTGGCAAAAGTGTTGTTGTGGCAACTTGGGGAAGATAGGCTGTGAACTTGTGGGTCTGGTTGAGGAGTGGGGGGGGGGGGGAGCTTCCCCCCATCTCTGGCCCTCCCCCCAGCCTTCCTCATGACCTTCTGAGCCCACGTTGGACGCCTAACCAACTGAGCCACCCAGGCGCCCTATCGAGGTTTATATTTTTATAACGGTATTACACGAGCGGCCGTGAAACTGGAGGCAGACCGTGCGACCAGGGGAGCTAAGCAGGGTAGGATTAAGTCACCTCCCAGGATTAGGAGGATTATTTTATTTTATTTTATTTTATTTTATTTTATTTTATTTTATTTTATTTTATTTTTTATTTTTATTTTTTCAATATATGAAGTTTATTGTCAAATTGGTTTCCATACAACACTCAGTGCTCATCCCAAAAGGTGCCCTCCTCAATACCCATCACCCACCCTCCCCTAGGAGGATAATTTTTTTTTTTTTCAACGTTTTTTTATTTATTTTTGGGACAGAGAGAGACAGAGCATGAACGGGGGAGGGGCAGAGAGAGAGGGAGACACAATCGGAAACAGGCTCCAGGCTCCGAGCCATCAGCCCAGAGCCCGACGCGGGGCTGGAACTCACGGACCGCGAGATCGTGACCTGGCTGAAGTCGGACGCTTAACCGACTGCGCCACCCAGGCGCCCCTAATGAGAGTTTTGAATCCCCTGAAAGTTGAAAACCATCCTCCGGATAACTCCCCCCAGGGTTTTAACCGTTCCAGGTCTGGACGGGGACAGGAGCAATCCTTTTCATTTGATTTGTGATCTCTTGCATGATTTTTTTTTTTCTCATTATCTATTTGTAGGCAGCAGTTGCTTAGGTTAAACTTTTTACAAACTTTTCTCTCAGAAGAAGAGGTAATCTGAGGCCACGCGATTCTGATAATGGCATTGCACATTTTGGTTTGCTGCTTGCCTAGTGAGTTAAGAGCTCTGGCAGCTTCACTGGTTATAATTTTTATAACTGTTTGTAGTCTGATTATGCGGTTTAGCATGTAAATGGGAGCACGGTGGCCCCAGGACCCGTCCTCTGTCCAGGTGGCAGGGCCATAATATTGGATTATACGCTCGGGAGGCCATTCATCATCTTTTTAGTTGCCAGTTTGTAAAGCATACCGCTTTCTTTGAATCTCCCTGTCCCCATACACTCGGAGTCCCAAATGTTTCCTTCTGGCAAGTGGGAGCACGAGAAAGATGGATGAAGAGTCCCCAGCGTGTATGACCCTGACCAGACTGAGGGAAGTACTCTATAGGCTGTCCTTCCACATATCCAGGCTAGACCACCTGGGACCCGCCCTTGGACGGCTGTGTTGACCTTGTCCCAGGCCTCTCGGAGATGAGAGAAGTTAGACAAGGGGTGGGGACCTGGCTCAAGGTGATCTGGGGTCCCCCACCACTGGGTTTTCCGGGCAGCTGAGTTATAAACTCTTTGGCTTATGCATGTAAAGTTTTATTTATTTTTTTAATTTTGTTTTTTAACGTTTATTCATTTTTGAGAGACAGAGAGAAACAGAGCATGAGCGGGGAAGGGGCAGAGAGAGAGGGAGACACAGAATCTGAAGCAGGCTCTAGGCTTTGAGCCATCAGCCCAGAGCCTGACGCGGGGCTCGAACTCACGGACCGCGAGATCGGATGCTCAACTGACTGAGCCACCCAGGCACCCCTCGCATGTTAAGTTTTCAACAGAGACGACAATGAACTTTTTCCCCACCAGGCAAGACAGTTTTTCCCAATAACTGAACTTTTGAGAAGCCAAACCCTGGTCGTAGGACTGGGGTATTTTGTTTTACTATAAGGTTTGTGGGGATCTAATTTTCTAGTCTCTCATGGCCATTGTTTCCCTGTGTTGGTACCAATGAAGTATCCGATCCACAAAGGGAGGGTGAGTGTTCACAGAAACCTCTCACCACATTTCCAGCTGGCCGGGGTGGCATCGGCCAATCCTATGGCAAAGAGTAGAGCAAGAATCATGATAATAGTGAGAAACGAGGCGTGACAGTGCATCACAGCAAGGAAACATACAGAAAATAACGACGGTCTTTTGTTTCTCCAGACTGCCGATTTCTCAAGCTTCTGCCATGTGTAGATCAGCTTCTGGGGGGACAAAAGCAGGGCTGCAGTCTTCTGGAGACTCCGGAGTCCAGAATCTTCTGTATGGTCAGTTTGCACAGCGTTGATGGGTCACGAATGCACTCCCAGTTTTGAGATGCCGGCTTCACTCTGCTGTAGTGAATCCAGGGACCCACGTTGGCCACCTTTACTGCGGTAGGGGTGGACAGAATGACAGTGAACGGGCCCCTCCCGAGGGGTTTTAGCGGTTGGACATTTCACTCCTTTATCCATACTGCATCTCCTGGTTTAAAGGGATGAGCGTCTGTGGTCAGATTCAGATAATCGCTCCCTGACCCAGGGGTGTAAGGTGGTTAGGGTAGAGCCAAGGGCTCGCATCTGTTGTCTCAGGGCTAGATGGTCTATCTCATTTAGATCCCTCCCCCTATGCCCTTGATAATGGGGGAAGGGCGCCCATAAAGGATTTCATAAGGGGAGAACCCCATGCGCTTCTTCAGCCTCGCACCCGCAGCTGCCGTCTGCCCCCCTGAAGGTCCCTTCTCTCTCCCTGCCTAATGTTAACCCTTGCCCTATTTATTTCTCCGCTGGAACAGGGCCTGGAACCGCCGTTAGGGAACAGGGACAACGACTGTTCTGGCTTCTTCAGGCTGATAAGGGACGGTGTGGGGGTACAGCAGTTGGAGTCTACCCACGGGGTCGGTCGAGTGGCCCATAGTATGGTTCTGCAGGAAGGCTGGCAGGCGTTAGCAGACACAGAGAAAAACACAAAGTAAAAATTATACCGACCGACAAGATGGCATCTGAAGATCATGTCTATGGTGTCCAAACCTGTCAAACAACCTCTGTAAACACCACATGTCAGGGAATCTCTCATGACCCAGGTGATGGAGAAGCAGGAGCGGTAAGTAATCAACGGTGGCTCTATTTCCAAGAGTTTGGCCTTAACTGAATCACGAAAAATTTTTAAAGCATCTAATGCTTGTGAAGTGTTACCTAGAGTTTTGCTGAGTATAAGCAGACAGTCTCCTTTATTTTGAGGTGTAAAACTTTTCCACGAGCCAGGACTGCTACCAGAGAAAGAGTCAAGGCAGCTATTGACCATTATTAATTTGAAAAATTTTTAGGTAAGCCGAACCTGGTATTATTTGATAAAGCAGAACTTTTATTACTTTCTGTGCCTTTTTTGTCTGGCAGGAGAAGGCCTTTACTCAATTAGTAAAAGTATCACTCCATACCAACAGATACTAGAATTCCCTTGACCTTGGTATACGAGTGAACCTAATTGTCAGTCTTTTCTGGACAGCCTCCAGTTTTTTGATTGCCTGGGAGAGCAAGTTTGTGGCTGAAGGGATTGTTTCTTTTTTTTTTTTTTTTCTTCTTTCAACGTTTTTATTTATTTTTGGGACAGAGAGAGACAGAGCATGAACGGGGGAGGGGCAGAGAGAGAGGGAGACACAGAATCGGAAACAGGCTCCAGGCTCCGAGCCATCAGCCCAGAGCCTGACGCGGGGCTCGAACTCACGGACCGCGAGATCGTGACCTGGCAGAAGTCGGACGCTCAACCGACTGCGCCACCCAGGCGCCCCTGAAGGGATTGTTTCTAAGACATACTTCACAGGCTGATCCTGCTTGCAGAACTGTCCTTGACAAATTTTTTTTCCAGTAAACATCCTTTGGGCCATTTGAGAAGTTTTGTCCCTCCCAAAATGAAAGGCCTGATGCTGTGTTTTAATGCTCTCTTACCTCTGAGAGCTTGGTAAGAGTAATTGCCCTGCTCTGTTTGTAACCATTCCAAGGGCTGGAGACAATATCTAGGAGTCAGACCCCAGTTCATTAACTTTTTGGGGGAGAGTAGGTCGGCTTGAGTCTTCTTTAATAATTGATATAGCAGCAAACTATTTTCCTGAACCCTGGTATCTACAGCCTACAATATCCAGTAATTTTCCAAAACTCATATAATTCTTTACCTGTCCTGGAGTTAGTAGCACCATAATCTCTAATTTAGTTATAATGTCCCTTTCTAGGAAGGGAGTAAGTCTCTCTGGCATTATCAGGAAAGAATGAGAAAAAATTAGGTTTCCCCATAGACATCCCAGGGGCTGAGGGAAACATTTAGTTAGAAGTTTTCCGGAGATGGCCCTAATTGTCCTGCTGCATTTGGATAGTTGGCCTGGAGTGGAAAGGAGGACAGAGAAGGTCGCTCTGGTGTCGAGAAGGAAATCAACCAGTTTTCCTTCCCTTCTATATTTAGGGTTACTCGAGGTTCTGGGTTTCTGATAGACAGTTGGGTTAGGGGGGGCCACTGTGAAGAGCCCCAGGCCCAGGTTAATCCCTTCCAGGGACATTGTTATCTGAGCCCTCACAGATAGAGGTCCCCGTAGGGCATTCAGATCTCCAGTGATTGGCTCCACATAAGGGGCATGGCTTATGGGGTTTTCATTTTGGTTGTCCCCTCTGAGGACATGCTCATTTTAGTGCTCTCAGTGCCCATATAAATGGCACTTGGTGCCAGGACCTCGGGAAGCCCGATCTCACATAGTACCTAAGGCCACAACTAAGGCCTCAGATTTTTTTAAGCCTCCTTTTTTTTTTTTTTTTTTTTTTTTTTTTTTTTTATTCTCTTGATCTTGGTTGTAATATACCCAATTGACAGCTCATAACAGCTCCTCCAGGGTCCCTTCAAGGCCAACAGCCAATTTTTGTATTTTCTCTGAATATGTAGGGCTGAGTGAGTGACAAATTTGTCCTTTAAATCATCTCAGCCTTAGGGTGTCAGGGGAGATAGCCATATATTTAATGAGAGCCTCCCTCAACCTCTCCAGGAAGGCCACTGGGTTCCCATTTTGTGTTTGTAAAATAGTGGCTAATTTAGCATAATTTAAGGGCCAAATCTAGATTTCCTTAGTTGTTTTTTTTTTTTATAAAGCATCTGTCTCACTAAGAGTCTGGTTTAACAAAAGCATTATGTCTTTCCAGGTCAAGTCAAAAACATACGTAATATTTTGAAAAGGCTTTATATACTTATTCAGTCAGAAAACGTACCTAGATCTCCTTTTACCTGTCTTAAACCTTGTAATGTAAAGGTTTTTTCTTCTGGCATTCTAGCTTCTTGTAAGGGAAACATGCCTGTTACATTACGGGGAGGGCCTGGATAAGGTGGGTAGCAGGGAGCAGAATTGCATTATTTTTTTTATGTGTAGATTGAGGACTCAAGGAGGAGGAGGAGGAGGAGGAGGGAGAGTTCCCTTCTTCCTTCTCTAGGTCTGTTTTGGGTACAGGTGAGGGGCCCTTAATTGTGTCCCCTCCTGATTGCTGGGCTCTAGAAAGGGTTGCCATTAAATGACAATCCACCTTACGTTGCTTAACATATATCTCGATTTTTTCCTTAAGGCCCAGGAACAATGAACATAGGGGAATTCTCCCCATTTCCCTTCACATTTGCAAAACATGTCCAATTGTAGGATAGTACTGTCATTGATATTTCTCTCTGGCGTTGACTGAGGCCAGGTTCCCTCTTCCAATTGGTATTGGGGCCAAGCCTTTGTGCAAAAGAAAATGAACCATAATGCATTCCAAAGGGCCTTGGTTGGGGAATTACCCATCTATAGGAAAAAGGCGGAAAGTTGTCCCTTGTCTCAATTTCCTATAGCTGGCCAGGAGAAACCTCATCTCCTGGCCCCGCGTTTTGGCTGGCCCTGTAACTGGCAGCCCAAAGCCCTGTTAGTCTTGCAAGGTGCTGGGAGTAGTCTTTCTTACCCAGGCTTGACTCTACCTCCAAGAGCTGGCCTGGTCTTTCCTGTTCTTTCTCACCCTTTCGTTTCCTGCCTGTAGGACCTTTGGGTATGGACTGTGACCAAGCAAGACTTTCCTGGTTGTCGTAGGACGCACTAATTTCATTTTGGCCCAACAGTAACTTACATATTGATCACTGGCTGTTGAGGGCGGGGGTTAAAGGGCCAAAGTCAAGGTCTATTCCCCTGCCCTTTCTCAACAAAGCCCACATAAATATGCTTCAGCTGTGTGGACATCCATTTTTGGCATACCATGGGCTAAGTTTGGTAAAACAGCTCCCATGTATCTTAGTGAAAGCCCTTTATATATCGCCCATCCCTCATATGGCAGAGGCATCCAGTCCTCTGCTGAACAGGAACAACACAAATGTGGAGGATTTGGAGGCTGGCACCAAGGGTGTCGCTATCATTTTCTCAGCCTTTGGATCAAAGGAGGAGGAAGTTTAATCTTAACCCTGAGTACTTTCAAAATCCATTTATTTTCATCTTAGTCCGTCCTGACCACACATAAAATTTCTTTTTAAAGACTTTCCTTCGCGAACCTTCTACAACTTTTCTTTGCATTTATATTTTGTCCCAAGCCATTTTTCTCCAAATAACCAGTCTCATTTAGGACAAAATCACTTTTTTTTTCTTACCTTCAACAAAAATGTATTTCCATTTCTTGTATCTTTCTTTCGTATCTCCTGCTTATCTATATACAGAGTTGCTTTTGTTATTTTCATTAGTTTTAATTACATCTGGCAGAAGTTTAACTCTTAGAAACTTTAGTCTCCAGTGAAAACTAAGTGGTAACCAATTGTGAACTGTTACGTTAGAATTTTTTCAGACGGCAAACTTATGAATCAGTTAAGCACAAAGCATGTTTTTCAACAGATTCAAATATCCTTGGTTTTTCTCTGACACGTCAAAAAGCACAGACCTACATCCAGTCATCAGTGCTTTAGCCTCTTGCCTCGTTAGATTTCCAATGAATTTAATCCCGATTTATTATGCAAGCAAAATCTTTCACGTTTTAGTTTACCAGAGACTTTCAAAGCTGTCTTAACAATTACCCATGAAAACTATGAGACAGACAAAGTTAACCATTACTTTAAATCACCCTTTTGTTAACAAATTGGAACAGAGATAGCATGAGCTTATTTGACCTTCAGCAAATCTAGGTAGAATAAAAGTGGGGTTTTTTTGTTTTTGTTTTTGTTTTTGTTTTTGTTTTAATGCTGATGAACATTGTCTCTCTCAAACCAACAAATTCGCTTAAACACTGAATACGTTTTACTTGGGTCCTCGTAAGACAATTTGTTCCCCATGGTGAATTTTTACCTAGGACATTGGTGGGAAAATCTGACTTCGGTGGTCTTTGCTCCTTGACATGGGGGCGGGGGGAGTAGAGGCTGATTGTGCCTGAGGCATTGAGGAGCCAGTTATGCAGGCTGCCCCCCTCCCCACCCTGGGGGTACAGAAAAGGAGGAGGGGGGGAAAGGAAGGCAGAAGAGGAGAGGTGCCAGCAGAAGGCAGAGAAAGAGAATTCCCAGTTTTAAATCTTGTCAGCTCAGACAGAGGGGCAGACTCCAGATTTCTTTTGTTTTGTTTTGTTCTCCACCAGTGGAATTAGGCAGTTCATGTCGGTCCAGAGAGGACAGGGAATTTCCTCCAAACAAAAGGAATTTCGGCAGCTGCTTGGGAATATTTCTTAAAGTCCCTGTTCTGAGGGAGACTAACCAGACTCCAACCTGCCGCCCAGCGCCTTAGAGTTGCAGCTTCGTTCCCTGTCCTTTGTGGAACTTCTAGGGCAACTCTGGGAGGTGATCGGGCTCCCCTTCTGCTTCTTAGGGGCTGGTGTGCCCAAACGAACCCAGGTTCTTACCAGTCTGTTGGGCCGTGCTCCCTGAGTTGGCTCCTGGGCCCCATGGGTTCCGTTGGTGCACCGGAGGGCTAGTCTCCTGCGGATCAAGTGGTCTGCTGTTACCAGGCGAGGCCCCTCTCCCGGCGCCCTGAGGCTCGAGGTTCGAGGTTCCTATCCCTGGTGGAAAAGAGGGTGGAAATGCACCGTCTCCGAATCCCGGAGGACCCTCCCCAGGTAATGTAGCGGGAATCTCGCACAGAGAGTCGTGACACTGAGGCTTTTCTTTCCAGGAAGCGACTTCATTCCTGCCGGCACTGCTCTGTTGCATTCGTACCCAAAGAACTGAGCCCCGAACGCCATGTGGCATAGTTTTAAATGTATCTTTTACTTCCTTGTCTCCCATATATGGTAACATACACAAACATGTAGTCTGATTAGGTAGTCTCAGTTTACAAGGTCATGAGGAATGTTGTCACGCAGGTGCATAGCCAGGTACCTTGAAGTTTTGTTTTTTCTTTTCTCTCCCTTTTTTTTTTTCCCTCTCCTTAGGGAGAGGATCCTACCACAGTGCTGCTGCTGTTGCCTTTGAGGGCGCAGCCCTGAACCCTGGAGGTGCACCTGCACAGCTAGCCCCATCAGTGATGGAGTGCATGCCAGCCCCTGGGGGACTGGGTTCCTTCACTGACAAGGGGGGGCCGGGGAGACGGGGCTTATTCTGTGAATGAGCCTCAGAAACGGACTTCCTCTGGACATAAGAGAAACTGTTTCCTCCTCCTCAACTGCCTAGAATCTCCCTCCTCCAACAGCAGCCAACCCTCCCCTCCTCTACTCTCTGGTCCCCAGCTGGCAGCAGGCGTCGTCCATTCCCTGGGGCTTCTGACCACCGTCTCCGCCCCTACGGTGTCGTGGCTGGAGGTGCCCTCCGCTTGTTGCCGTTATCCTGACTCCTATTTCCATCAGGGGAGGCCTTCGGGAATCCCACGATGGGTTGTTAAGGTCCAGAGGCCTGAAGACACTGGAGGGGCACATCCAAGACTGTGGGGCATCTGGAGCTCTCAGACCTGAGAGCAGCACAGAAGCCCTTTGTGAAGGGAATACAGGCTGAAAGAAAAGTGAAGGGGAACAAGGCAGGGCTGGCATCGTGGCCAAGAGACGCAGAGAGAGAAGTGTTCCGGCTTTGGAACTAGAAGACACCAGGGATCTCTCTCCCTCCCTTCCTCCCCTCCCCTCTCTATCTCCACACACAAAGAAAGGTCCTATGTGGACACAAGGGGCAGGTGGCCGTTTACAAGCCAAGAGAGAGCTCTCACTAGAAACCAACCCTCCTGGCACCTTCAGCTTGGAATCCAGCCTCCAGAACTGAGAAAATAGATTTCTGTGGTTTAAACCGCCCAGCTGATACTATGTTATTACGGCAGGGCTAGCAGACTAATAATACGCATGGCCAGGTAGAAAACCAAGGAAATGTAACATCTGGGGACGTTTTTCTCATCTTTTAAAACCTATCGGGAATATTTTCCTTCACCAATACATAGGAGTCTAAGGCTGCGTTGAGTGTTGCTGAAGAATAAAAACACCTTAGTTCTAGACCAGCCAGGGATTAGGGATGTTGGGGTCATATGAGGGTGATGGGATATTTATGTATCTTTATTGTAGTGATAGTTACAGGAACCTGTCTGCGTAACACAGTGTCACAGAACTATACATGCACATTGTACTGATGCAATTTTTTGGTTTAGATATTTGATGATTGTTAAACACATAAAAATACTTAAATACATAAAAATGTATCTTTGGCAGGAAACCGGGTGAAGGACCTCTCTATATTAATTTTGAAACTTCCCGTCAATCTACATTTGTTTCAGAATAAGAACTTAAAAATAAAGAAGTACACAAGTAGATAATAAATAGATTAAAAAGTCTGTTCACTCTCAACCACAGTCTTCAGAGGGGCCAAAAAAGCCGGGAGAATGATTCTCCATAATTGGGAGGTCTTCCTAGATCAAAAAGATATAAAAACCGTCAAAGAGGCTTTCAGCCCAAATACTGGAAATGCTAAGCAAATACTTAAAAATGGAAGTGTGAGTTTCAGAGATGGTCATCACAGGGAAATATGAGGGGCGGGGTGTGGGAAACAGCAGATTGCTGTTTCATCTAAGTTCATCCAATGATGAGTTTCTATCTGAAGTCAGACTTAAAACAGGAAGTCTTTTTAGCGCACACACACACACACACCCACCCACCCACCCACACACACGCACACATACCCCAAGACTGGGCAGCATCCTCCGTGGTTGGGCTTGCTGGTATCTTCACCATGAGAGACGGGCATCTAAGTTTGCTGCCGGGTAGGTAGAATTATAACAGTGGGGACAGGCCACGAAAGCTGTCAGAGAACTCTATCCAGGCCGAGAATTTTCTCTGTTCCTTGCTTTATTCCTGGGTTTTGCTCTGTTTCTGATTTTTGCACTATCTTTGTAGGGGAGAGTGGGGAAGAAATTTTAAGAATGGTACTAGCTCAATTATATTCATGTCTCAAAGAAGAAATTTGGTGAAACTTATTTCTAGGGCAGACTGGGGGACTTATCAGAGCTTTCTCATTTTACAGCCTGTATTACACCAGGTTCTCTAGAGAAACAGAAACAGTAGTTTCCGTATGTGTATACAAGCATATGTACATATATGATAGAGATGTATATGTATGCGTGTATATATATATATATATATATATATATATATATATATATGTAGAGAGAGAGAGAGAGAGAGAGAGAGAGAGAGAGAGAGATGAGAGAGAATGTGTCAGTTTAAGAAATTAGTTTAGGGGTGCCTGGGTGGCTCAGTCGGTTGAGTGTCCGACTTCGGCTCAGGTCATGATCTCACAGTCTGTGAGTTCGAGCCCCGTGTCGGGCTCTGGGCTGACAGCTTGGAGCCTGGAGCCTGCTTCGGGTTCTGGGTCTCCCTCTCTCTCTGACCCTCCCCCGTTCATGCTCTGTCTCTCTCTGTCTCAAAAATATATAAACGTTAAAAAATAATTAAAAAATAAAAGAAATTAGTTTATGAGATTTTTGAGGTTGGAAAGTCCAAAATCTGTAGGGCGGTGGGAAACCTAGGGATGTTTCCAGAGATGTTGATGTTATATCTCAAGTCCAAAGTCAGTCTGGAAAAAGAATTCGCTCTTCCTGGTGGGGGGTGGTCAGCCTTTTTTTCTCATAAGGTCTTCAACCGATGAGGCCCACCCAGATTATGAAGAGTAATCTGCTTTATTTTTATTTTATTTTATTTTTAAATATAATTTATTGTCAAGTTAGCTAACATACAGGGTATACAGTGTGCTCTTGCCTTCAGGAGTAGATTCCCATGATTCATCGCTTACATACAACACCCAGTGCTCATCCCAAGTGTCCTCCTCAATGCCCATCACCCATTTTCCTTCCCTCCCTCCCCGCATCAACCCTCAGTTTGTTCTCTGTATTTAGGAGTCTCTTATGTTTGCCTCCCTCTTTGTTTGTAACTATTTTTCCCCTTCCCTTCTCCCTCTTAAGTTTCTCAAGATCCACATGAATGAAAACATATGATATCTGTCTTTCTCTGACTGATTTCATTCAGCATAATACCCTCCAGTTCCATCCACGTTGCTGCAAATGGCAGGATTTCATTCTTTCTCATTGCCATGTAGTATTCCATCATATATATAAACCACAACTTCTTTATCCATTCACCAGTTGATGGACATTTAGGCTCTTGCCATAGTTTGGCTATTGTTGAAAGTGCTGCTATAAACATTGGGTACATGTGCTCCTATGAATCAGCACTTCTGTATCCTTTGGATAAATTCCTAGCAGTGCTATTGCTGGGTTGTAGGGTGATTCTATTTTTAATTTTTTGAGGAACCTCCACACTGTTTTTCAGAGTGGCTGCACCAGTTTGCATTCCCACCAACAGTGCAAGGGGGTTCCCGTTTCTCCACATCCTCACCAACACTTGTTGTTGCCTGAATTGTTAATTTTAGCAACTCCAACCCATGTGAGGTGGTATCTCAGTGTGGTTTTGATTTGTATTTCCCTGATGAGGGGTGACGTTGAGCATTTTTTTGTGTGTCAATTGGCCATCTGGATGTCTTCTTTGGAAGAGTGTGTTTTTATGTCTTCTGCCTATTTCTTCACTGGGTTATTTGCTTTTAGGGTGTTGAACTTGGTAAGTTCTTTATAGATTTTGGATACTAACCCTTTATCCAATATGTCATTTGCAAATATCTTCTCCCATTTTGTTGGTTGCCTTTTAGTTTTGCTGATTGTTTCTTCATTGTGGTGAAGTTTTTTTTTTTTTTTTTTTTTTATCTCGATGAGGTCCCAATAGTTCATTTTTTCTTTTATTTCCCTTTCCTTCTGAGACGTGTTGAGTAAGAAGTTGCTGTGGCTGAGGTCCAAGAGGTTGTTGCCTGTTTTCTCCTCTAGGGTTTTGATGCTTTTCAGTCTCACATTTAGGTCTTTCATCCATTTTGAGTTTATTTTTGTGTCTGGTGTGAGAAAGTGGTCCAGGTTCATTTTTCTGCATGTCGCTGTCCGGTTTTCCCAGCACCACTTGCTGAAGAGACTGTCTTTTTTCCATTGGATACTCTTTCCTGCGTTGTCAAAGATTAGTTGGCCATACATTTGTGGGTTCAGTTCTGGGTTCTCTATTCAATTCCATTGGTCTATGTGTCTGTTTTTGTGCCAGGACCATACTGTCTTGATGATTACAGCTTTGTACTACAGGCTAAAGTCCTGGATTGTGATGCCTCCCGCTTTGGTTTTCTTTTTTCAACATTACTTTGGCTCTTTGGGGTCTTTTGTGGTCCCATACAAATTTTAGGGTTGTTTGTTCTAGCTCTGAGAAGAATGCTGGTGCAATTTTGATTGGGATTGCATTGAATGTGTAGATTGTTTTGGGTAATATTGACATTTTAACAATATTTGTTCTTCCAACCCATGAGCATGGAATATTTTTCCATTTCTTTGTGTCTTCAATTTCTTTCATAAGTATCCAGCATACAGATCTTTTACCTTTTTGGCTAGGTTTATTCCTAGGTATTTTATGGTTCTTGGTGCAGTTGTAAATGGGATTGATTCCTTGATTTCCCTTTCTGTTGCTTCATTATTGGTATATAGGAATGTAACCGATTTCTGTACATTGATTTTATGTCCCACGACTTTGCGGAATTCCTGTATCAGCTCTAGCAGTTTTTTTTGGTGGAATCTTTCGAGTTTTCCATGTAGAGTATCATGTCATCTGCGAAAAGTGAAAGTTTGACTTCTTCTTTGCCAAGAGAGTAATCTGCTTTAATCAGAGTCTACTGATTTCACTGTTAATCTCATTAAAAACAAAACAAAACACCATCATAGCAGCATCATGCCTCCCGTGAATGGAAGGACAGACTCTAACAGGTGACCCAGTGATTGCCTGTAGGGTAGATTCCTTTGCACCTGCAGCCATTTTCATACCACAAAGCCTGTCCAGTGACCCATTGCTCCTGGTACTGTACCTGGAGAGGCCTCTTAACCAGGAGACGGTGGCTCTACCTGACGGTGCCCTTAGTTGTCACTCCTCACCTGTCATCAGCTGCCCCCCTCTCTTGACTCCAGGGCTCCCTGCCCTGCTGATACTGCTGTGAGCTAGGGCTCAGACTTGGGGCTGTCTGACGCCCAAACCCATGTTCTTCTCGTGTGCCCCAAAACATGTATGTCAAAGAGGGGACAGTGACCCTGGGAGAGAAATCCTCAGGGTAGATTTCTGCCATTGCCAGAGAACTAAGAACCTGGCCAATCTGAGGACTTTGTGCTTCAAGATTCACTCCCTCCACCGGGAAAGGTTGGAATTTCTACCTTGTGTCCCTGACGTCACCTGTGTATATTCTGTCCCCTTACCTATAGCACTGAGGCTCCACAAGGTCTATGTCTGTTAGTGACGGACTCCTCGGGGAGTCCAGGGAGATGGAAGGAAAAGGACTGGTCTTCAAAACTTCGTAAGTTACAAGAGCCTTGGGAGAGCCATGGACTATAGCATCAGAACCACCTCCCGGGAACAATGACCACGTGGACAAGGGTTGAAACTGCATCTCTGTTTTTTCTGCCCCAGGACTCTTGACACAGCTGCTGTTGCCACTGGGAGCTGCTGCCCAGAAGACTAGTGGTGAGTCTGCCCAGCCAGCCCCATGGGTAACATACACGGGGGAGTGCATGCTGGGGTCTGGGTCCCCTCACTGACAAGCAGGCAAAGCGGGGCATATTCTTCAAGTGAGGCTCTGGTCTTCTGGAGATAAGAGAAACCGTTTCTACCTCCACAAATGTCCAGAGTTTTCTGTGTTTTCTTCTTCCAATGGCAGCCATCCCTCTTGCTCCTCCGCCTCTCTTCCTCTGCTCCTCACCCCCAGCTGGCGGCTGGCTGCCTCCATTCCTTGAAGATTCTGACTGTGGTCTCTGTCCTCTCACCCTTTGCACCCACAGACTGTGCACGGTGGTGCCCTCTGAACTCCAGATGTGTCAACGCCACGGCCTGTCGCTGCTCTCCAGGGTTCACTTCTTTATCCGGGGACGTCTTCACCAACCGCTTGGAGAATTGTGATGGTACAGGGGCCTGGGGGGGTGGTGGTGAGCGCATGGAGATATTGGGGGAAGTGGTAGGGGGAAGATGTTCTCTCTATGCCTCAGTTTGCTTGTCTGTAAATTGGGGATCATCGTTGTACCCACCCCACATGGATGGAGTGAGATTTAAAATCTGCCCGTGTGGAGAACCGATAAAGAGTATGGAGCGGACTGTCCAACACAAGCTCTTATCGTGGCTACTGCTGTTATTACTATGATCGTGCTCATTGCACAAGGAAAGGGGAGAAAGAATGGAAGCAACGGGAAGAAAGAAACAGGACTTGAAAGCCCAGGCTCTCCTCCTGGCGTGAGCTCACCAGGAACTCCCGACCCCTCAAGGTCATGGAGGGGTCTCACTGTTCACAGCAGACCCATGAGGAAGCAGAGCTATTTGGTTTTTTAAATGATCAAATTTGGGCTTAGGGAGATTGAGGAACTTGTCCCAAAGTCCCACAATTAGTAATATTATGTGAGTGTTACGATAAAAATGAAGAAAAAGGAAATTATCCCCATTTTACACTGAGAAATACTCCTCATGTGCCGAAATAGACTTAGATGCATATTTTTTAAAAACGAAGGAAAATATTCCTAGCATGTTTGAAAAGATAAAAGAAAGAAAAAACTCTAAAATTTCCCAGTAGTCCGTGTAGTGAACTTATGGGCGATTCTCTTGATTTTCGTTGTTTTACATTTTCTTTGTCTTCCAAACGTCCGTGTGTCATTTAATATTTGGGGGAAAGTGAATTTCATCACGGAAAAAAAAAGGTGGTAGGACTCCTGCCCAGCCGCCCTCTCCCGATGCCCTGAGAGGCGCCCCTCGCGGACCCCCTGTACGTCTGTGCGTGCGTCTCACGGAGACTCCGGCCCGGGAGAGCGCCACCAGGGGGCCTGCGGCTGGTGTGGCTGGACCCCCGCTCCCTTCTGGGAGCACGTTTGCCGGTTGAGAGTTTCTCCTCGTCGTGTCTTCCCCTCCCGCGCGCCTCATTACCACCCATGCCCCGCTGGACCCCACCCCATCCCACGACCCCGGAGACGGGTGTCCAGCCATCGCCCCCATCTGAGAAGACAGGAGGGCGGTCCCATGGCCCAGATGGGGCCGTGCCTCTTCCCGCCTGCTGTCCCGTCCTGGGGCTGACGCCCACAGCCTGGGCCCGGGGCCCTAGGAGGAAGTCCTCGAGTTCGGGTAGGAGACTCTGCTCTGGGGGAGACCAGCTGCCTGCCAGACCCCCACTCAGCACGAGGTCGTGAGCCCTTGCAGGCTCTGAAAGTCTCTGGTCCCCCGATGGGAGTGTCCGGGACCCAACGTTCTGTCCCTGCCCTTTGATTCACCTGATCAAGTTGTTGAGGTCGTCGATAGCTGACGGTGTCCAGCCTTGCTCTGTGGGTCCCCGAGCTGCTCCGAGGGGCCAGGGTCGTGGCCATCTTTCCCCTCACGTTTAGAGAACAGGAAGAGCTAGGAGGCCAGGAACCCACCTTGCAATAACTCAGCTGTGAGCAACTTCTTGGTGCTTCCTCATTTCATATCTGCAATAGGCTCTGATAAGGGTCACTTCCTCCAGGGTTGGCGTAGTAAGACTCTTCCAGAGACACCCTGGGGCATCTTGAAAGCGCCTGACACCAGGGGGGGGGGGAGTGGGGGATGGGCCCTGTGAGGTGTACTTGGGCCACTGTGAGTAATGGGAGGTGAAAGCTGTCAACGGGCAGGGGCTTTTAGCCTCAGGTGTGAGTGGTGAGTGTCACCCAGCCACGACTCCCCCCACTGTCAGCATTGAGAGTGGCCTCCAGTGCCACCGTCCCTCTGACTGGAGCCCACCCCCAGCCTCCCGATGGTGCAAACGGTCTCAGAGGGGAGGGTCTGGAGCCCAAGTCAGGGCCTCCATCTGGCCCACAAGGCCCGCAGAGGGGGATGCAGACCTTCTAGCCCCCGTCACAACACAGCAGAGTGTATGGATCTAGGTGCCGTCAGGCCCAGCCGGAGAGCAGAGGTGAGCAGATCAGTCGGCAGGCTTTCTAGAGCGGCTGGCTCCAGCTCGGTCCAACGAACTGTGAACTGAGTTCTCTCTGGGCCCCCATGGCAGAGGAGGGCTGGAGGCCAGGGCCTCTGCCCTGTGGGAACTCACTCTTTTGGCTGGTGACCCTTTGTCCTCTTGTGTTCCAGACATCGATGAATGTGGGCCACCCTTGGCAGTGTCCTGTGGAAAATTTGCAGACTGCCAGAACACAGAGGGGAGCTTCTACTGCAAATGCAGGCCCGGATACCTGCTTGCTTCTGGGGCAAAAGCGTTTAGGAATGAGAGTGAGAACACGTGTCAAGGCAAGAACCACCCCGCACCTTCCGTCTCCCCGTCTACGAGGTTTGGGGTCACTGGTCTCACTTTCTCCACAGAACGTCCTACCTGGTCTCCTATGCCTTTCCAAACTCCAGGGCTCAAGGTACATCACACGCTCACAGCATGTGTGTTCCAACACAATATCCACCTTCTTCACCGTCATCAAAGGCTGCCGTGAAGAGTCCTTCCCCCCCTGGAGCCCACATGTGCTTGGCCACACTGGGAGCCCTCCCAGACCCCCGGGTCATGAGAAACATGGGGGAGGGAGGTTTGAGGAGGGAGGAGCCCATCTTCCCCAGCTGGCCCTGGCCCTGGCCAGCAGCCCTGCCTGGAGAAGACACCTTCTGGCTTCCTGGCTTGGGTTTTTGTCCGCTCAGCCTCCATCTGTTTTCCCGTGCAAGGCTCTGCCTGATTCTCCCCAAGAATTTCAACATATGGACAAACATCTGGGCCACCATGCTTCGCCCCTAGGACGCCTCCATGTGAATTAGAAAAGGCACCCCCGCTCGCTGAGGAAGAGACGGCGGGGCCTTCCAGATGCTTCTATCCCAGGAAACAGCTGCAGGCAGCCCTCCAACACCCTCTCCTTCCCCCTGCAGACGTGGACAAATGTCAGCGGAAACCCAGACTCTGTAAAGGCCGCAGCATCTGCATCAACACCCAGGGCAACTACACCTGCAGGTGCCCACCCGGCTTGGAGCTCAACCTGAGCGACCCAAACGTGTGCTCAGGTAGAGGCCCCGGAAGACGCTGTGAGGCTGGGCCGGAGCTGGGGCGGGGCCAAGGCGGACCCCGCAGCCCACGGAGCAGGGAGAAGAGCCTTGGGTTCCTGAAACACTAGGGCTTTGCTCTGCCCAAGGATCTGCCTCCCCAGAAGGCCCACCACAGAGCGGGGAGGTAGCAGGGCCTTCCGGGCCTGGGGTTCCCTTGTGGAGCCCCCCGCCTCTGTGAGCATCCCCTGGTCTCGCCCCTTCCTCACCTGCCTCTTGGGAGCAGGGGGAGGGTGTCGCTTCCAGTTCCTGGAAAGGGAGCCTGGGCCAGAGCTGGGGAGGGAGTAGCTGAGAGTCCTTGGAAAGAAAGTCCGGTCCCCATGACTCAGTTTCCCCCCTGGTTTCACAGCCTGTAAACCGGGGACCATGGTCCCCGCCACGCCCATCTTGCAGGGAGGCCATCATAAGGTGCACTGAGATTGAGGTTGAAGGTCACCAGGGGGCAGCACGTGCAATAACAGCAGGGTCCCTGATGCCGGGCAGCGAGAGGTGGATGCAGCCAGTGGAGGGGACCCTGACCTCTGGCTTTGTCCTCAGATGTGAATGAATGTACCTCGGGGCAAAACCCGTGCCACAACACCACCCACTGCCTCAACAACATTGGGAGCTATGAGTGCCGCTGCCTCCCTGGCTGGAAGCCCATTCCTGGGTCCCCCAATGGCCCAAACAACACCGTCTGTGAAGGTCCAGAGCTCAGATGCCACGTCCTGGAGACCCACACTCAGAACAGCTGATTGCATGCGTATTCAGTGGCACCCACACCACCCAAGCAGAATGAATGCTGGCGGTGCCCTGCTGTGCCAAGCCTTAATTCTCTTGAGGCTCGATGGGAAAAGATCTGGGGGCGGGGGCGGGGATCCTGGGGAAGGAGCCGGGGTACTGAGGAGCAGGCTCCTCGGAGACCCCAGGCGGCAGCTAATTACCAACTGGGACAAAGGTGTTTCAATAGTTCACAACCTGCACATCTGTACAGGGCTCATGTGCTATGTGTCAGGCCTCCCCACACTTCCCATAACTCCTGCATCACCAGGATGTGGGGTCGGCAGGGGACGTCACCTCCAGCCAAGGTGGGAGGTACTAATATGGGGAAAGGGGGCGGGACACAGAAGGAGAAGGGCCCGAGTCCCCTCTTTGTGTCCCCAGATGTGGACGAGTGCAGCTTCCGGCCGCCTGTGTGCCACAACTCCACCGTCTGCGTCAACACCGTGGGCTCATACAGGTGCCGCTGCCGCCGTGGCTGGGAGCTCAAACCCGGATTCCAGAATAAGCAAATGAACACCACCTGTCAAGGTACCTGGTCTGACCTGACCCCAGCCGCCATCCCAACACACACACAGACACTCTCACACCTAATAAATGGCTGTTTTATCCCCTGCAGAGATGTCCTTCCCTGCCTGGACCGAACCCCCTGGAATCAAGAGCCAGGTGGGTGGCCCCAGCAGGGACCAGGAGGCAGGAATCCCTCTGTGCCACCCGCCTAATTCCCCCAATTTCCCCAAGCTCCCCCCCCCAACCCCAACACACATACGCGAGGCTCTCTGACCCGCCCCTTCTCCTCTCTTCCCAGGGACTCTCCCACTTCTTTAAAAAAGTCCAAGTTCTGCGCAGAGACTTCAAGCCGGCCTTGGCTCAGGGCACCATCCAGGTAAGAGCACAACTCAGGAGAAGAAAGAGAACCTGGGCATCCCATAGAGGCTTGGGAGGAGGCCACCCCATCACCATGACAGCTTCTCTGAGACCCCGCCCCTCCCACGGAGGGTGGGAGAGCAGACACGCCAGTATTCACACTGTTGGGCACCCACCTGCACCCACAAATGACTTTTCTTCTCGCTGTTTCTGGACATTGGGCTTTATGTCATTCTTGGCATTTGTGAACAGGGTTGACCATGAGCGCTGGATTCCAGGGGCCAAGACCCAGGGAATCAGCCCCAGTACCACCTTTATCTACCAATCAGTTTCTAGGGGCTGTTCTCCGGGGCTGAGTGGGCAGGGTCTTCGTGGCTCACTGGCTCCATTCTCTCATCCCCCCCCCCCCCCAGGGCCTCATAGAGGGGGTGGATGAGTTGTTGCAGACCCCACAAGACCTGGAGGCGCTGCCCCGCTCAGAGCAGCGCCGTGTGGCCACGAACCTGCTCGCTGGCCTGGAGGACGTCCTGAGAAACATAAGCCAGGCCCTGCCCAATGGGACATTGACCTTCAGTGCATCTGCAGGCACAGGCAAGTACTGGGGTCTGCCCCAGGCTCCTGCCCTGCCCTTTCCCAGCTCGTTTATCCCCCAGCCTCACTGGAGCCAGTGACCACGCTTGTATCTCAGTGTTACACTCCCTAAACCAATTAAAAGGTTGAAAAGAAACGAATAAAACTGTAAATCGTATACATTTTCATTGTAATATACATTATCAGCAGAGGAAATCATTCTAATGAAGAATTTAAGATACAAAATGGAAACATCTTCAAAAGAAGACAATTTATTAAATTTTTCAGAATGTAAATTTTGTATTATTTGATATTTAAGTTCATCACCATTTTATTACTTAATTTTAGTTTTTAAGGTTTATTTACTTTTGGGAGCGAGAGAGACAGAGCTTGAGCGGGGAAGGGGCAGAGAGAGAGGGAGACACAGAATCTGAAGCAGGCTCCAGGCTCTGAGCTGTCAGCACAGAGCCCAGTGGGGCTCGAACTCACTGACCACCTTTTGTGTAGCCATTCGTTCACTGTTGGACATTTGGGTTGTTGACACCTTTTGACTATTTTGAATAGCGTTACTATGAATATTTCTGGATGAGTTTTTGCTTGAATAACTGTTTTCGGCTCAATGTATATAGACGTAGGGGTGGAATTTCTCAGCGATATGGTAACTCTGTGTTCCATTTTTTGAGGAATGACCAAACTAGTCTTCCAAAATGGCAGTGCCATTTTACATCCCCATTGGTAACACGCAATGGTTCCAATATCCATATTCTCAGCAACACTTGGTGCTTACATTTTGTTTTCTGATAGCAACTTCAGTGTATGTCAGGTAATATCTCATTGTAGGTTTGATTTGCATTTCCCAAGTGACTAATGATATTTAATACCTTTTCACATGATTGTTGAATATTTGTATATAATATATATATATATATATATATATATATATATGAACTTATATATGTATATATATGAGCTTATATACTTTTTTTTTTGGAGACATCTATGCAAGTCCTTTGCCTATTTTTAAATCAGGTTGTTTGGCTTTTGGTTGTTGAGTTGGGAGAGTTCTTTATGTGTTCTAACAGTAGACTCTATGAGACATGTGATTTGCTAATTTTTTCTCCCATTCCACAGATTGTCTTTTTACTTTCACGAACAGATGCTTCTGTCGGATGAAATCTATTTTCTCTACTTTCTCTTTTTTTGCGTGTGCACTGGTGTCTTATCTGAGACTCCATTGCCAAATCCAAGGCTGTGAAGATTTACACCTGTGTTTCCTTCTAACGGTTCTAGTTTTAGCTCATAAATGTAGGTCTTTGTCCCATTTTGAGTTAATTTTTGTGTGTTGTGTGAGGTAGGGTCCCTTCTACTGCAAGTGGAGATCCAGATGTGCAAACACCATTTGCTGAAGAGACTTTTCTTTTTCCATTGAATAGTCTTGGCATCCCTTGTTGAAGAAAATCAGTTGACCACAGATGTATGGGTTTATTTCTGGACTTTCAATTTTATTTTATAGGTCTGTATGTCTATCTTTGTGCTAGTACCCTACTGCTCTGATTACTATAGATTAGTAGTAAGTTTTGAAATCAGGAGGTGTAAGTACTCCAATTTTTTTTTCATTTTCAAGATTATTTTGGGTATTAGGGCCCCTTGCAATGTCCTATGAATGTTAGGATGCACTGTTCCTTTCTGAAAAAAAAAAAAAAGGTGGAATTTTGGTATGGGTTGCATTGAATCTATAGATCTCTTGGGAAATATTGCCATCTTAACAATATTATGCCTTTTATTTTTTCATTATTTTAAAAGATATTTATTTATTTTGAGAGGGAGAGAATGGGAGAAAGAGAGAGATAATGAGACAGAGAGAGACAGAGAGAGAGGGAGAGAGAGAAAGGGAGAGAAAGGCAGAGAAAGAGAGAGAGAATCACAAGCAGGTTCCACAACTCAGCACAGAGACCAATGTGGGTTTCAATCTCACAAACTGTGAGATCACCATCTGAGCTAATATCAAGATGTTCAACTGACTGAGCCACTAAGGTGCCCCAATATTAAGCCTTTTAATCCACTAACATAGAATGTTTTCCTAGTTATTCAGGGTCTTTCATTTATTTCAAAAAATATTTTTGTACTTTTCTCTGATAAAAGTCTTGAACCTCCTTGGGTAAATTTATTCCTAATATTTTGTTGAAGATTCTTTTACATCTATGTTCATAAGAAATATTGGTCTATTGTTTTCTTTTTTTTTTTTTTAAATTTTTTTTCAACGTTTATTTATTTTTTTTTGGGACAGAGAGAGACAGAGCATGAACGGGGGAGGGGCAGAGAGAGAGGGAGACACAGAATCGGAAACAGGCTCCAGGCTCCGAGCCATCAGCCCAGAGCCCGACGCGGGGCTCGAACTCACGGACCGCGAGATCGTGACCTGGCTGAAGTCGGACGCTTAACCGACTGCGCCACCCAGGCGCCCCAGGTCTATTGTTTTCTTTAATGGCTTTATCTGTTTGTTTTTTTTTAAATCAGAGTGATGGTGGCTTCATAACATTATTTAGGTAGTATTCCTTCCTATTCCATTTTTGGATGAGTTTATAAAGGATTCTTGTTAATTCTTACTTAAATGGTTGGCAGAATTCACCGGTAAAGCCATCTGGTTGAGGCTTTTCATTTTGGGGAATTTTTGATTACTGATTTGTTCTTTTTGCCTGTTATAGGTCTGTTTGGACTTTAGTTATTTTTCAGTTACTTTTGTAGTTTGTGTGTCTCTAGGAATTTGTTAATTTCATCTAGGTTATCCAATTTGTTGGTGTATAGTTGCTCATAGAATTTTCTTACAATCCTTTATAAATTCAGTGTGTGTGTGTGTGTGTGTGTGTGTGTGTGTGTGTGTGTATGTAAACACACATATAAATGATAGTATTATTACAGCCTCTACAGCCACAAATACTATCCACACTCCCTTAATAACTCTGACATCTCATAGACCTGTCCCTGAAGGTGCAAGAACAAGGAGACAGAAATGTCACCTTGAGTCTGAACCAGGCAAAGATGCTGCTGAGCTTGGATGAGGTGCATGAATCTAGTGACTCAGGTAACAGCCGAGATGGGAGGTCACAAGACGCCCAAGGACGTGACACACGGGGACCTGAAGCTTACGGGGAGGTAGGGGGCAGAGTGGGGCCACAAAGGGTCCATCTGAGGAAGAAGGGGCGCTGGTGGGCACCCAGAGGTATCCACATTGGCCTGGTCCTGCAGGTCCTTCGGTGGTGGGCCTCGTCTCCACTCCAGGGATGGCCAAGTTACTGGCCGAGGCGCCCCTGATCCTGGACCCTAAGCAGCAGACAGTTCTGCGTGAACACAAGGGCTTGCTGGGAGATGTCTCCCCTGTCCTGCTCTCAGATGTCGTCTCTGCCTTTGTGAGCAACAAGGACACCCAGAACCTCGGCTCCCCTGTCACCTTCATCTTCTCCCACCACGTGAGTCCTGGTGGAATGGGGCTGTGGCTGGGCAAGGAACTGGTCTGGGTCCAGGGCTCAGCCTCACTGTCGAGAACACCCTTTGTGTCCTGGGGGCCTCCTCCATGGGCGCCTCCTTCCCCCAGGAAAGCCCTTTGCAAACCAGCTTTGGATAAGAGTCTCCAGTTCCCACCGACGCTCTCTTCCTACAGGCCGTGATGCCCAGGCCAACGCAGAAGGTGTTGTGTGTCTTCTGGGAGCACAGTCAGGATGGAGGCGGTCATTGGTCCACCACGGGCTGCAGGATGGCGGCCACCGGAGACGCCAGCACCACCTGCCAGTGCTCCCACCTCAGCAGCTTTGCCGTCCTCATGGCCCACGGCCACGTGCAGGTGAGATCCCTGAGAGAGGCTGCTTTCCACGTCTATCGCTCTCGAACATGTTTCCCCACATGTAGGAGCTTAAAGAAACATAAATTTATGTCTCGTGGTTTCTGTGGGACGAGAATCGGGTGTAGCGTAGCTGAGTTGCCTGCTCTGGGTCTTACAAGGTTGAGACCATTGAGTCAGCCAAAGCTGCATTCTTGTTGGAGGCCTGGGGTCCTCCTGTGAGCTCCCTGGTTGCTGGCAGAATTCCGTTCCTTGCAGTTGTAGGACTGGGGTTCCACTTTCTTTCCGGCTGCGAGCAGGGGACCCTGCTCAGCTCCTAGGGGCTACCTGCATTCCTTCTCTCTAGGCCCCACACAGTATATCAGCATTTCTGTCCAGAGGCCAGCAGGAGAAGCTCCCTCACCTCAAACGCCCTCAAACTTTGAATCCTTTTCTCTAGGAAGAGCCTAGAGCTTTGAGAGCTCACTGATTAGGCCAGGCCCACCCAGGGTGATGAAATTCCTCTTAAAGTCAACTGATATAGGACCTGTGACTGTGATGTCCTTTTTGCTGGGTCCCAGGAGGAGGATCCCGTGCTGGCTGTCATCACCTACATGGGGCTGGGCCTCTCCCTGCTGTGCCTCCTCCTGGCAGCCCTCACCTTCCTCCTGTGCAAAGCCATCCAGAACACCAGCACCTCGCTCCACCTGCAGCTCTCGATCTGCCTCTTCCTGGCCCACCTGCTCTTCCTCACGGCCATCAACCAGACCAAGATCAAGGTACTGACACTGTCCCAGAGGACCCCCTGCCTTGTATATATATACAAGTTCTCCCCGCTGGCAAGGTATGGGAGGGGTCCTGGGGCCACCCTCCTCCCTGACAGTCCCTCCTGGTGACTCCTTCCTCCTCCCCCAGCTGCTGTGCGCCATCATCGCGGGGGCCTTACACTATCTCTACCTGGCCTCCTTCACCTGGATGCTGTTGGACGGTCTACACCTCTTCCTCACGGCACGCAACCTGACGGTGGTCAACTACTCCAGTGTGAGCAGGTTCATGAACAGACTCATGTTCCCTGTGGGCTATGGAGTCCCGGCTCTAATCGTGGCCATTTCTGCTGCTTCCAGACCTTCCCTTTATGGAACACCCACCAGGTAAGTGCCAATTCCCACTGCCCCTATCTTCTCCAGCAGGATCATGGCCACCACCAGAACCAGAGGAGTATTTTTTATTATGCCCAAGCAGAACACAGAGAAGACATGCTAAGTAATCATCCTTAGGACATCTTTCTGGTGGGAAGTTATAAGTTAAGCAGAATGTCTTTAAAGTTCTGTCCTTTGAATAGCAAGACTGAAATCAAAAGACGCGCTTAGGACATCATTAAAACAATAGAATCTACTTCTTTCTCCAAATCCTTTAAGATGTTCCAGTTTTTTAAAAATTTGGAGCTAGAGCTGATTTATGTAATCAAGTAATAGATTTTTATATCACGGTTAAGATATACAAGGTACTTACTTTATGCCATGAATTTTTCTAACCATTTTTGTATGCATTAACTCGGTGAGTTCTCACACTAAAACTATGAAGTAGGCAGAGCCATTTGTCCCATATTACAGGTGAGTAAACCGAGCCACACGTAATCTCATTAAATGCCCCAAGGGGAATGGCTAACAAGTGGCAGCACTAGGATCCAAACCAGTGAGTCAAGCTTCGAGAGTTTGTGCTCTGACATTTCCACCGTTAATGCTTGGTTTCACATTTTTACATTTTTCTTGAAGTATATTTCACATACCCTAAAATTGACTCTTGGAGAGTATACAGATTAGTGTTTTTTAGAATGATCATAGAGTTATGTATGCATCACTAGAACACGCAGACATGACTGGAACACCTTCAACCCCCTAGAAGAAACCTCACACACAATAACATTCCCTCCTCAGTCCTGTTACCCTCTTCTACCCCAGCCCCCTGGGCCACCACTAATATACCTTCTGTCTCTAGGGAATCTGCCTTTTCTGGAAATTTGACTTAAGTGAAATCATACCTGTGGTCTGTTGCGACTGGATTCTTTCACTTCGTAGGATGCTTTCAAGGCTCATCCATGTTGTAGCAAGTATCATGACTTCATTCCTTGCTGCTGCTGCTGGTGTTTTGTAAATAATATTCCACTATACAGATATACTGCATTTTTTAAATCTATCATTTGATAGGCTCTTGGATTGTTTCCTTTTTTTTTTTTTTTTAAAGGAGGCTTCATGCCCAGAGCAGGGCTTGAACTCACGTCCCTGAAATCAAGACCTGAGCTGAGATCAAGAGTCGGACGCTTAGCCGACTGAGCCACTCAGGCACCCCAGGTTGTTTCCATTTTTTGCCAGTATGAGTGATGCTGCTATAAATATACATGTGTAAGTTTTGGTGTCAACATATGTTTTCTTTTGTTTCGGATATATATCCATTTGTGGAACTGCGGGATCACATTGCAGATCTATGTTTAGCACTTTGACAAACTGTCATCTGTTTCTCCAAGTGTCTGCCCCAGTTTCTATTCACACAAGCCATGTGTGAGGGTTCTAATTGCTCTGCATTGTCATAGACCCTGGGTCTGGAGTTCTTGCTTGTCCAGCAAGAGAGTGGATGCAGGATTACAATGCGAGAGAGGCTAATGTCCGGGAGGAGACAAGAGCCCCAAGTAAGGGTCCTTGCTCTGTTTTCATTAGGATCAGAAGGCTTACAGGCGTGATGGACGTGCACAAAGAAATGAAACTGTGAACATTAACTCAAGGGCGTGAGGAAAAGGGGGTTTTGAAGATATGCGGTGGTAGGGGTTTGGATCAATACAACACAAAGTCCAGGAGCCAAGCAGATGGTTGTTTACAGCAGACATGAAACGCCACATCTGTTTACCTAAACTTGCCTAGGGCACAAGAAAGAAAGAGCATGCTACCTCAGGGTCAAAGAGGCATGTTTCTTTTGCTAATTAGCTCCATTCTGGGCAACTTCGCCTTACTGAGGTCTATAGCCCTGTTTACCTGTCTACCTGTTTACCTATTTGGGTCCTTCCTTTCTGGGAAAGCAGCTTTCTGCTATTGTACTAAGTTGGGAGGCATTTCCACCCTGAATACCTAATCTTGTTTACCTAATCTTGGATGCATTCATCCTCTAGCTTTCTATTTCCTTATGCCTTGTTAACCCATAGGTGCAAGCTCAGGGATTCCTAAGCTTATTCCCCACACTCTGCCTCATCAACACTTATTTTCTGCATTTTTAATTTTAGCTTTCTGCATGAGTTTTAAGTGTTATTTCATTGTGGTTCAGACTTTCAATTCCCCAATAACTAGTGATGCTGAGTGGCTTTTCACGTGTTTATTGACCATTTGCATATCTTCTTTGGAGAAATGCCTTCTCAAACCTTTTGTCCATTTAAAAAAAACATTTTTTTTTAAAGTTTATTTTTATTTTTGAGACAGAGAAAGACAGAGCATGAACGGGGGAGGGTCAGAGAGAGGGAGACACAGAATCCCAAGCAGGCTCCAGGCTCTGAGCTGTCAGCACAGAGCCCGACGCGGGGCTCGAACTCACGGACTGTGAGATCATGACCTGAGCTGAAGTCGGGTGCTTAACCGACTGAGCCACCCAGGTGCCCCACCTTTTGTCCATTTTTAAATTCAGTTATTTGTCATCTTGCTGAGTTTTTGAGTTCTTAGTATATTCCGGATGGTAGTGCCTCATCAATTTGTGATTTGCAAATATTTTCTACCTCTCCATGTCTTTTCACTTTCTTGCAAAGTGAAAAGTTTAAAGCAGAGAAGTTTTTTAATTTCGATGAAGTCCACTTAATTTTTCTTTTGTTGTTTGTGCTTAGGATTTTGTATCTAAAAAACCATTGTGCAACCTAATATCCCTACATTCCTTTCCTCCTCCTTTTTATTATTGCTGTCATAAAAATTATATCTTTGTACCTTACAAGCCCATTGACACGGTTTTAAAAGTATTGCTTTGCGTGGTTATCTTTTAACACAGGAGAAGAAGAGGATTACAAACAAAAATATACTTCAGTGTCTTTCATAATACCCACATAGTTACTTTTATTGGTGCTCTTTATTTCTTTGTTTGGATTGAAGTTACTCTCTAGTCTCCTTTCATATCAGCCTGACTTATTTAGGGTTTCTTGTGACCACTTAGCAAACAAGAATGATCTTATTTTTTAAAAAAAAATTTTTTTTTCCAACGTTTATTTATTTTTGGGACAGAGAGAGAGAGAGCATGAACGGGGGAGGGGCAGAGAGAGAGGGAGACACAGAATCGGAAACAGTCTCCAGGCTCTGAGCCATCAGCCCAGAGCCTGACGCGGGGCTCGAACTCACGGACCGCGAGATCGTGACCTGGCTGAAGTCGGACGCTTAACCGACTGTGCCACCCAGGCGCCCCAAGAATGATCTTATTTTTATCTTGAAATGCCTTAATTTCTTCATTTCTCAAGGAGAATTTAGCTGGATACAGAAGTCTTGGTTGACCATCATTTTTTTTTTTTTTTTTGATACCTTGAAGATGATAATTCCACTGCCTTCTCCATGATCTCAGGCAAGAAGTCACTTGTTAATCTTATTGAGGATGCCTTGTACATGAAAAATCAACTTTCTCCTGCCACTTTAAAGATTTTGTCTTTGCCTTTTTTCAATAGGTCTATGATGCGTTTCAGTGTGGATCTCTTTGAATTTATTCCAATTATAGTTCCTTGAACTTCACATTTGGGAAGTTTTTAGCCATTCATTCTTTAAGTATTTTTCTGCCCTTTTTGCTTTGTCTTCTGGGATTCCAACTGTGTATATGTTGGAGCACTTGTCCTATGCCATAAATCTCTTGAGGTTCTGTTCATTTTTCTTCATCCTATTTTCTTTCTGTTCCTCAGACTGAGTAGTTTCTGTTGATGTATATTCAAATTTTTTTTTTTTCTTTTACCAGCTCAAATCTGTTGTTGAGCCCTTCTGGTGAATTTCTCACTTCAGTTTTTGTATTTCTCAACTCTAGAGTTTCTATTTGGTTCCATACAGAATATCTATTGCTTTATTCATATCCCTTATTTGGTGAAACATTGTTGTCCTACTTTTCTTTCATTTTTCAGAAATGGTTTCATGTTTTTAATATATTTGTAATAATTGATGTAAAGACTTTATCTACAAGATTCGAAGTCTGTGCCTTCTCAGAGATGCTTTCTTTTGACTGATTTTTTTTCCTCTGTGTATGTTGCACATTTTCCTGTTTCTTTGGGTATATTATACTTTTTTGTGAAAACTCAATATTTTAGATAATATATTGTAATCCTGCTGTTTCAGTTTCCTCCACCCTTCAAGATATGTTGTTATTTCTGGTTTGTTGGTGTCTTTGTTTGTTTAGTGACTTTCCTGGATTAATTCTGTAGATTGGCCATTTCTTGCAGTGTGTGTCCCCTGAGTTCTCTGCTAGCTTTTTTAAAGTTCTTATTTTTGTTTTTAATCATGGGTTCCTAGGGTGTTGGTCGCACCTGGGTCAGTTTATTTAGTGGCCACTAACTGTTTGTTCCAGAAGATTTCCTTAAATGCTTTGCCTATATACTTTGCATTCTTCTAAAAAGGTATCTGTGTGAGAAGACCGCACCTTCAAACTTCAGGAAGTTTACATAACAGTCTTAGCTTTCACTTTATGATTGCACAAAGCCTCAAGGTCAGACAGAGATGAGAGACTAGTGCTTTCTTTTCTCCCCATGCCTGTTTTGAGTGGAGCCATACCCTTATGCATCCTCAGATTTGCAGGAATATTTCAGAGATTTTCAAAAATTTTCATCGTCCTTGAGTGGTCCAGTATTTCCTTTTAAATTCCCGGAAAAGTTCTTTTGATCCCACCTGAAATCACAGCCTTAGGCAGCTGGGAATGGGGCCATAATTTGTTATTGTACTGATAATGCCCCAGAGTCAGCTCCCCCTCCCCCATGATTTCTCAGTCGAATCAAATAGGCACCAGATTTAGAGAATAAAGAGTTAGGAAACTACAGAGTTAGAAAAAAACTTGGTTGTGTTCTGGGGGTGATGATGATGTTTTCCATGGAGCTTCCAAAATAGTCAGATCTCTCTGCTGTCTTCAACGTTGTCAACTTCTGGCTGCTGCACCACTAAGCTGGGGAGAGACAGAACTGAGATAGCCCTGAGTTAAAACATCCCAGACTCCTTTCTCCCCACAATCTTACTGAGGTTCAGTAGCGTCTCTTGGTTAGACTATTTTTCAACTTGTTCTGTGGTGCTGGGTAATCGCCACAGTTCCGAAGTGGTTGGTTTTAGTTGTTTTGCTTGTATTTTTGCTGTTTTAGAAGGAGAGCAAGTTCATCAAGGTCCTTACTCCTCTACTCAGGAGGTCAGTTCCCAGAACGTGCACTATTAACCACAACGTGCTGCTAAAACTTATGCTCACCTGATTCACCTGAGCTGTCTCCAGGTGTTTTTCTTGGATACTGCAGTTCTTTCTTGCTTACATTCTTTTTAGTCTATACTTCAGTTGTCCTGAAATGGCCTAGCAAACTGTCCATTGCTCTTTTCATTTTTAAAATTTTTTTCATGCTGTTTAAAGTTTATTTTTGAGACAGAAAGGGACAGAGCACGAGTGGGGGAGGGACAGAGAAAGAGGGAGACGTGGAATCCGAAGCAGGCTCTGGGCTCTGAGCTGTCAGCACAGAGCCCAACGTGGGCCTCGAACTCATGGACCATGAGATCACGACCTGAGCCGGAGTTGGTCGCTTACCGAACTGAGCCACCCAGGTGCACCTGTCCACTGTTCTGAAATGCCCTGCTCACTTTCTACTTTACCCTAATGTAGGATCAAAAGTGAATTCTGTCACTATCAGTAAAATCTTCAGCAATAGGCCTAAGCTCTCTGTGCATTAATTACCAATCTGTGGTCATAAGAGAATATCTGTTTTGTGCTGGTGTTAAAATTAAATCAAATAACTCACCAACAAAACGCAAATAGCTCAAGTTAAAAATGGTCAAAATAGGGGCCCTTGGCTGGCTCCGTTGGAAAAGCATGCAACTCTTGATCTTGAGGTCGTGAATTCAAGCCCCCATGGGGGGCTATAGAGATTATTTGAATAAACCAATAAACTCAAAGGTGGACAACATATTTTAATAGACATTTCTCCAAAGATAGGTAAATGACCAATAAATACACAAAAAGATGCTCACTAGCCTTAGTCATCAGGAAAATGCAAGTCAGAAACTGTAAATGAGATATTACTTTATACCTATTAGTTGAAATGGTTAAAAAAAAGACAATAAACACTACTTGCAAGGAGGTGGAAAATTCAGAACACTCCTACATTGCTGGTTGAAATGTAAATGGTGCGGTCACTTTGGAACACAGTTTGACAGTTTCTCACAGGGTTAAATATAAAGCTACCACATGACCAACCAACACCACTCCTGGCTACATACCCCAAACAAATGAAAACATATGTTCACACACGCAGCGTCTCAGTGGCTCATTTGGTTAAGCAGGTCAGGTCGTCATCTCCCGCTTTGTGAGGTTGAGCCTTGTGTTGGGCTCTGTGCTGACAGCAGAGGGCCTGCTTGGGATTCTCTCTCTCTCTCTCTCTCTCTCTCTCTCAAAAGAAATAAACTTAAAAAAATCAACCTTGTACGAGACGCCTGGGTGGCTCAGTCGGTTAAGCCTCCGACTTCAGCTCAGGTCATGATCTCACAGTTCGTGAGTTCAAGCCCCGCGTCGGGCTCTGTGCTGACAGCTCAGAGCCTGGAGCCTGCTTCCGATTCTGTGTCTCCCTCTCTCTCTGCCCCTCCCTCGCTCGTGCTCCGTCTCTCTCTCTCAAAAGCAAATAAATGTAAAAAGCCCCACCAAACCCTTGTACACGAATGCTCATAACAGCAGTATTCAAAATTGGAGACAACTGAAAACAACCGAATGCCCCTCAACTGATGAATGGATAGGCCAAGTATGATCTGGCCACACACAGAATATCATTTAGCCGTGAGAAAAAGAATGAGACATATTTTTTTCAGCCATAAAAATGTGCTGTGATGTGAACGGACTTTGAAACATGGTGCTGAATGAAAGAATTCAGTCACGAAAGGCCACATATCGCATGATACTATTTATGTAAAGTGTTCACAATAGGCAAATCCATTAACAGTGCCCTGGGGCTCCGGTGGGAGTGGAGTACGAACACAGTGACTGCTTCTGTGCATGAAATGTCTTTTTTTAAACGATTTTGGCTGAAGTCCTCACGCTTTATTTTTTACTTATTTTTTAAAAAATGTGTATTTATTTTTGAGAGAGAGAGAGCACAAAAGCAGGGGGGAGGGCGGAGAGAGAGGGGGACAGAGGATCTGAAGCCGGGGCTCAGCCTCACAAACCTGGAGGTCACGACCTGAGCCGAAGTCTGACGCTCAGGCGCCCCGGGAACGAAATTTCTCTTAAGGAGTCGCAAATGTCCTCGAGTTAGATTTCGGTGCTGGTCGCACAACTCTGCGAGTATTCTAAGGATCACTGAACTGTGTGGTTTAAATGGGTGAATTTTATGGTATGTAAAATATATCTCCATAAAGCCATGAAAAAAAAATTAAAATAAGTTGATGGGTTTTGCAGCAGGATGAAAAAAAATTAGATTGAACAGTGCAAGAAAGGCCCCTAAAACCATGTTAGGGATGGCTCACACAACTCTCCTGAACTGTTAACATGTTTGTGGGCCTCTCCCTTGCTCCAACACTGTTTATCTCAGTAACATCATTCACCATTAATATCTCAGCTAAGGGGCGCCTGGGTGGCTCAGTTGAGTGTCTGACTCCTGGTTTCGTCTTAGGTCATGATCCTGGGGTGGTGGGATGGAGCCCCAAATCGGGCTCTGTGCTGAGCGCAGAACCTGCTTAAGATTCTCTATCTCTCTCTCTCTCTCTCTCTCTCTCTCCTTCCACACTTCTCCCTTGCTTGCGCTCTATCTAAAACAAAACAAAACAAAACAAAACAAAACAACAGAAAAAAAAAACAACTCAGCTAAACATATAATTTCCTTAGGGAATCTTCCTTCACCATCCAAATCCCTCAGATTCCAAACTAAGCATGACATCCAATGATACATTCTTATAGCTGCACATTTTTATTGTTACAGTATGTTTAATTATGTGTCTCCTACTCCACGTGAGATTTGTGGGTCTTAAGACTGTTTACTTTCTTTGCCAATGACAGAGCCTGTCACGGAAGAGTCAATATTTGTTGATGAACGAATGAATGAATGAATGAATGAACGAATTTATATAATTGTTCTACATTCCTCAGGATGAATGCATTTTTTACTCTCTCTCTCTTGCGCAGCTGCTGGCTCCGTCCAGAAAAGATGTTTATATGGAGCTTCCTGGGACCAGTCTGTACCATTATCTCTGTGAGTGATGATGTCAGAGCATCCTTAATGCTCAGCTGAGGGTCATTAGAAGAGCAGAATTATAAGGGGGGGGGGTGGTGACAGGGCAGGAATGTCCCTGGATTGTCATTTTTTTTGGGGGGGGGGGGTTTGGTTTTCTAAGACTGCTCCTAAAACTATGAGCTCTAACACAGTTACTTAATAAGAAAATGACTTAAATGTGGGATTGATGTGGGGCAGGCTGGGAGACAGATAACCGATTGAAATTGTACTCAATAAACCTTCTGTGGTTTCCCGAAGGTCAATTTAGTGTTGTTTTTCATGACCCTCCGGATTTTGCAAAGCAAGCTGTCTTCCCTCAACAGCGACGTATCCACCCTCCAGAACACAAGGTAAGGTGGAGGAGAGAGTGACAACCCCATGGGCATAGGTGGTCCAAAGGGCAAAGCCGTGTGCCTCGGTGGTCCTTAGTGTTTCTTCTGAGGGGACCCAGAGTAAAGAGGTGTAGTTAACCTTCTCAGTCAGAAGAGCTGGCACTCTGGCCAAAATGTTCTGTCCATTTCTAGCCCCAGCTTGTCGCTTCCCTCAGCAACAGAAAGAATTGACCTTGGTCACTAAACATTCTTTGGACTTTTGCCAGGGAATCCTAGGACGAAGGTGCAGGGAACATTTATGTTCCCACGAAGCACTTAGAAAAACCTGTGACTGTTTCCACAGCCCAGCCTCCACTTGCTGCCCCGCTCAGTGCAGGCTCCTTCTCACCCCTGTTCCCGTCCTTTCTCCGGAGAAAATCCTAGCCAGTGTCGAATCTCCTGGGAGGCGAGGGCAATCCTTTTTCCAGCGACCTTTGTGCAGATTTAATGCTATGTCTTCCACGTTCCTACCGTTATCCTTTCCAAATGAAAAGAGAAATCTTGCCTTTGTTTTTTTTTTTAAAGTTTATTTATTTATTTTGAGAGAGAGAGAGAGAGAAAGAATCCCAAGCAGGCTCCACACTCACAGTGTGGGGCTCGAACTCACAAACCACGAGATCACGACCTGAGCCTCAGTCAGCCGCTCAACGGGGTCACCCAGGTGCCCCTTGCCTTTGTTATTTTTAACGCCCAGGTCCCAGCACAGAGCCTCCTCGGTGGTGTTGGTTGAATGAATTTCAGGATCTCCAGGGAGCACCGTAAAACTTTTGAAACTTACATTGTGAGGTATCCCTATCCTCCTCAATGCGAATCAAGACACTCTCCTGGTCCCAAGTGGCATTTTGGCTGTGGGGAATCACTGACAGTAAAGATCAGAGCCGATCACAAGTCAGTCTGAGAACTCGTCACCGACAGGGGGTGACAGCAGCCTCCGTGGGGCGGGGAGGAGAATGGCTTGTGTTGCTCCCGGTGCATCACGAGCCTCCTCTCTCCTCCTACCCAGGATGCTGACATTCAAAGCGACGGCTCAGCTCCTCATCCTGGGCTGCACGTGGTGTCTGGGCCTCCTGCAGGTGGGGCCAGCTGCCCGAGTCATGGCTTACCTCTTCACCATCATCAACAGCCTGCAGGGAGCGTTCATCTTCCTGGTGTACTGCCTCCTCAGCCAGCAGGTACCACGGTCCGGCCCCCATCCAGGACTCTTCCTGTCCCCACCCCGCCCAGTGAGCTGACCCAGAGCGTGCTTCGCCCCTGCAGGTCCGGGAGCAGTACCGGAAATGGTTCAGAGGGGTCAGGAAAGCCAAAGCCGAGTCTGAGAAGTACACACTGTCCAGCAGGGCCGTGTCTGATGCCTCCACCCCCAACACGGTAGGATCGCGTTCTGCTCCCACAGCCCTTCCCTAACTGATCCGCTTGAGTGCCGTCCTTGTCCAAGCACAGCGCTTGTCACACTGAACAACTTTATATGCAGCGGATAGATGACGCTCTAGGGTGGTTCCCCCTTGGTTTGCGTTTGACTCATGGACTATTACCCACGGTCTCGTTGGAAAGGTTTGTTCAAGACTATATGTTGTTCTTAGTCCTCAGGGAACCGTGTTCCTCTTAGCTCTTACACACCAACACTCTTATTACACACCTGCCGTGTGGCAGGCATGGCTACCCAACAAACAAGAATCAATGATCTGAAGGGGTGATGCGCGTTCTCGTCAGAGCCGCATTATCCTTATCCTTTTTCTCTACACCCACCCGTATCGCACAGTCAGTGAGCAGAAAAGGCAAAGGCCCAGAAAGGCAACCATGGGGAAGGTCGGTGTGCGTATTTATGAATTAAACAGAAAGAAGCGTTGGCTGGCATCTTGGACTTTCTCACCAGACCGCCTGATATTTTCCGCACCCTCTACCCACTGCGGAGCCAGGAAGGAACAACAGCAATGGCGTAGGATAATTCGTGGCGATGGCTACCAAGAGCCAACACCTACTGGTTTAGACTTAACCAAGTTCTTTTAAAAAAGTTTTTAAGTGTTTATTTACTTTTGAGAGAGAGACAGAGACAGAGCGTGAGCAGGGCAGGGACAGAGAAGGAGACACAGGATCCGAAGCAGGCTCCAGACTCTGAGCTGTCAGCACAGAGCCCGACGCGGGGCTCGAACTCACGGACTGCGAGATCATGACCTGAGCCGAAGTCGGACGCCCAACCGACCGAGCCACCCAGGCGCCCCTTAACCAAGCTCTTTACCTACGTTTTCTCACCTCTTCCACTTTCTGTGAAATCCCTTGGGTCTTCCTTCCCATCGAAAGGAGCCCCCTATGCTGCCAGGAAGTCCTTCTGTGTTTCTCTCTTTACCTTGTTCACCCAACCTCCACTACCACTGGTTCTGCCCCTGAATCTTCTGTCTCTTCCCCCTTTTGCAGCAAATGTTCTCACCACCTGTTTCACAGGGAAAATCAGAGCCTTCACGATGACACCTTGTGAACTCCATGCCGTTGCCTATTCCAACCAAACATCCTCGTGCATCCTTTTCACATCCCCGTATCATGGATGCAGTCTCTCTCCTGCTCAGTAGAGACTGCTTCCACCTGCTCTTTGGATCCCATCTTCATGCCTTATCAGTTATCTTTAAGTTACTGTTCACACGTTCTCCCTCTCTCCTTCCCCTTCCCTCTGTTACCATCTGGGAATATTCCTCCCATAGTCAAGGAAACATGTTTGGTTCTCTTCTATCTTAAAAACAGGTACCACTGGGGTGCCTGGGTGGCACAGTCGGTTGAGCGTCCGACTCCAGCTCAGGTCATGATCTCACAGTTTGTGAGTTCGAGCCCCGTGTCGGGCTCTGTGCTGACAGCTCGGAGCCTGGAGCCTGCTTCGGATTCTGTGTCTCCCTCGCTCTCTGTCCCTCCCCCGCTCGTGCCCTGTCTCTCTCTGTCTCTCAAAAATAAGTAAAAAATGTAAAAAAAAAATTAAAAGCATGTACTACTTACCTTTTTTAAGCCACAGGCTAAGAGCTGACTTTTCTGTCTGTCTCCATTTCCTTGCCTTAAACTCACTCCCTCAACCTAGCAAATATGGTGTCTTTTCCCCGTCATGCCCCGAAACAAACATCTTTTAGACCCACAATGATCTCCATGGCCCTACGTTTTCTCAGAAACTTGTGACACTGATTCTCAGTCCTTTCTCATGAAACACTCCATCCTTATCCCCCCTAGATTCTACTCACATGCCCTTCTCTCTCTATGAGAGAGAGACAGAGCGCGAGCGGAGGAGGGACAGAGAGAGAGGGAGACACAGAATTGGAAGCAGGCTCCAGGCTCTGCAACATCAGCACAGAGCCTGACATGGGGCTTGAACTTGTGAACCGTGAGATTATGACCTGAGCTGAAGTCATTCGCCTAACCAACTGAGCCACCCAGGCGCCCCTTCACTGTGCCTCTTTGGAACAAAGGCTTTGCATATATTTCCTCTCCTTGAAACACTCTTTTGTTTTCCTTGACACAAAACTATGGAAGCCCTGAGATCTTAGCTCATGTGTCTATTCCTCTGAGAAGCCTTCTCTTCTCGCTCAGATTAGGTCAGATTTTCTTGTTTTCCACTCTCATAGTCCCTAGGCTTTTCCTGCCGAGCATTTGTCAGAGTCATTTTACTCTTGGTGTTTGCTCTTTGATTAGTGTCTGTCCTCCCTCTAGATTTCAGCCCCAGCAGGCACCGTGTTGGTTTTCTCTCTAATGTATCCCCAACATTTCACACAGCGTCAGGCATACAGAAATGCTCTGAACATAATTGCTGTGTGGGTGATTAAATTAAATGAACACACCACAGCTGCAGAAGGGGCAGGAACTTGCTTGTTCATCAATCTCTTCCCAACTTTCCAAGTGCTCAATAATTATCCAATGAGCAAATGAATGAATAAATGAATGAATGAACTGCCTGACCAGGAGGGGAGTAAAGTATTAGAACGAACTACTGATTAGTTTATGACGCCTCTTTCTCTCGGGAATTTCAAGACAATTCTCTGCCCTGTTTTTTTTTTTTTTTTTTTTTTAACGTTTATTGATTTTTGAGACAGAGAGAGAGAGCATGAACAGGGGAGGGTCAGAGAGAGAGAGGGAGACACAGAATCCGAAACAGGCTCCAGGCTCTGAGCTGTCAGCACAGAGCCTGATGCGGAGCTCGAACCCACGAACCGCGAGATCGTGACCTGAGCCGAAGTCAGATGCTTAACCAACTGAGCCACCCAGGCGCCCCTCTGCCCTGTTGTTTTATTATTGACCATCATGTCTCCTTATTGACACCCAAGTATTTCCTTATGACCCAAGAGCATCGTGTAGATCTTAGTTCTCCAACTGAAACAGGTCTGGAATGAAATACCAGCTCTATCAAGGGCTTGCTATGTGAACTTGGTCAAATTGGTAAACATCTAAAATCTTTCACTGCCTCCTTCCTCTCTTCCATACACATGAGACAGTTTTCTTGGGTTCACTCAACTGGAACGAATTACTTGCTTCCACTTGCAGGCTTTCAGGTGGCTCATGCTTTGGTGGAAGGGGGCTGAACGTCCCCCCCCACCCACACACACTGTGAACGCTTTTTCAGCCAAGGATGTGGAGTGTAACCAGGCAGGACCAATGCAGCGTCCCTCAGTGCAGCTGTCATCCATACAAGGGAAGGGTCCCAAAGACCTGAGATGCTCCATTCTGGCTGTATCGCAGCCCTGTCCCACTCGGGGCTTGAGCTTACTCAGGAAGAATGTGACACTCAGCCCATACCTTTCTGTTTAGGGCATGCTAACAGTACTTAACCCTTCATGTTCTTGAATTAGCTCAGCGTCAGCAAGGCATGTTCCCATCCCTGGGAGCTAGCTCCTAGGATCCCCTGACTAGGACCTGAGCTTCCCTTGCTCCAGAGCCCCAGAAGATGGATATTTCCATTCCTATACTTTGATTGTATTAGTATCTTACCGCTGTCGTAAACAAGCTATCACAGACGTACTGCTAAAAACCACACAAAAATTTATCTTACAGATTTAGAAGTTCAAAGTTTTAAATGGGTCTTAGGGGACTAAAATCAAGGTGTCAGCTGAGCTGAATTCCTCCTGGAGACTATGGGGGAGTTTTGTTTTCTCATCTTTTCCAGCATCTAGAGGCTGCTTGTATTCTTTAGCTAGTGGCCCATTGTTCCATTCACTTTTTCTCTTTCTTTCTTTCTTTCTTTCTTTCTTTCTTTCTTTCTTTCTTTCTTTCTTTCTCTTTCTTTTTGAAAGAGAGAGAGAGAGAGAGAGGGAGAAACAGAGCACAAGCAGGGGAGGGGCAGAGAGAGAGGGAGACACAGAATCTGAAGCAGGCTCCAGGCTCTGAGCTGTCAGTACCAGAGCCCGACGTGGGGCTCGAACTCATGAACTGTGACATCATGACCTGAGCCGAAGTCGGATGCTTAACAGACTGAGCCACCCAGGCGCCCCTCCTATTGTATGTAGGTGTGGTTTGCCTATGGTAGAACCACCAAAAATCTGCCTTATATTATAGTTTTTGAGTAAATATCTACTCCCTACCCTGAGATCATATACCCAGCGAAGGAAAGAAACATACTTTCTGTGAGAAAACTAGCATCAGATAGCCAATGAAGGCGTCTAAAATGTAAGTAATCTGATCAGCTGTTTCTACTATCTGTGGGCAAAGAACCAAGCAATTCCATTGCTTAATGTGACTTTATCTTCGGCTGTCTCCTAAAACTTGGTGCCTCTAGTGTTTGAAGATACAGGCGGGCCTCATCCTGGCATCTTTTCTGTGGCTTCCTGAAGCCTTGTTCAAGAAAAACAAAATATTTGCTCTTGTGTTCAGTTCTGAATAATTTCATGAAGCACAATTTTTATCAACTTATTGTATAGAGATTAGCATGGGAGCCTGCCCCACTCAAACACCAGAAATTACAGTGATCTTCCTGTAGACCCGGGAAGAAGCAACTTATATTGGGAATGGAAAGGATAAGGGGGAACAAGACGAAATCCATGTTTTTGACTTTACATCTTAGGTGATTGACGACACACAGTATTTCCAGCCTTGCATTAATTTCCCTCGCCGCTCTCTTTTATTTCTCCATGTGTAAAGCAACATTTTACAAACTCAGAAGCAGAGAGACCAGGGCATATATCTTGAAACAGATCATTTTTTTTTTTTTCTGTAGCGCATTTCATTGTTCTTGTCTTCTATACCTTGGGGGTTAGGAAATGCAGGGAGATGGGACTTTTGAAGAAGACCAGTGTTTCTCAAAGTACTTTGTGATATGGCCTTTATGATGATCCTCTGACATAACCATCTGGCAAGGAAATTTGATGATTGAAACTCACAAAAAAATTGAAGTCTCCTTAAATTTCTTATTTGTTTTTTTTCAATGGAAACTTTAAAATTATCTTTCTGTGGTCTTAGACATAATTTGTAAAATATTATTTTTTCTAGGTTAATTAAAACAACCTTTTGAATTATATATTCTTAAATCCGTGGAAAACTGGAACTGTTATTCTCTGAGCCCCTGACAGAGGACAAGTAAGACTTTGTCGTGTGTGTTTCAAGAAATTCATCGTGTCGGCAATGTGAAAGACGTCAACCATGCTTGACATTCAGTTCCTGCAAAATCTGGAATTTTTATGTGCCTTTAAGTGTGCTTAGAAAACTTCCAACATAGAAAGGGCCAGCTGTGGCTCAATTTCTTGGTCACTCTGGGTTAAGCCCTTCACCGAAGCCTCTCCTTCCTACAAAGACACGTCCAGATGTTGACAATCTATGAGCCAGAAAACTCACCTCAACGGATTTTCCTACATACAACATTCATGGCGGGGAGGGGGGGGGTGGGGTGGGGGCGGCGGTTAGGGAATTTACATATGCATTGGGTAGGAGGGCACAAACATTCAGTCCACAACAATCTGTAAGATGGAAAACCAGAAGAAAGGGGTACTGTGGTCTAGGGGATCCTGTGCCTGTGGGGACATGGTAGGCATGGGACAAACCCTCGTTGGGGAGGGCAGGGGGGAGAGAGCTCGAGGGTTATCTGATAGCAGCATCCCTAGATGGTGACGGTTTGGGAGGCAGATCTCAGCATTTGTCCCTTTATCTTCACTTTTAAAGCCTATCAAATCTTGTCTCCTTATTTATAATGGGAATAACAATGTTAATTTCCTGATGGGTCATTTTTGAATGTTAAGTGAGAAAACAAAGACTAAGTTCTGGTAGGAAACCCAAAGACAAGAGTTAACTGGGGCAAGTGGGCATGGCTGTTTTCTAGCTCATTTCTCCAGAATTTTGTCCTCAAGTTAGACACTGCCATGAGGCAAGTCTCTGAAGTGAGATTCCACTTCTCACACTAGAGCTCCAGTACAAGACCCATCCATCAAAGGTGGCAGCGAGGGACGAAGAGACAAGGTTGAAGAGGTCTTTCCCTTCAGCTCTCTGCTTTGGGGGGCGGCTGTGAGCAGCTTACGTCACCACTTGCCCCCATTCCTTGATCTGATGGCTATTGTGTGGACGAGGAAGCAGGGACTCAATCAGGATTTAGCACCTTGGTAGAGAACGTAGAATCTGGACACCAGAAGTATGTTCCAAGAAGCTTTCAGAAGCTGAAAGTTAAGGAGCCCATGTGTCATGGAACCGGTAAGTTTAAAAGTCAGGGACCACAAAACCACAAACAGCAGAACATGCAGACTTAGAGTCATCAAGTCCCAGGGACGACTTTGATATCCAGAGGTTGGGCGCTTGGGTCCTAGCCATGTAAGATTGCGAGAGAGAGCATCTGGGATATGGAAGTTCCCAGGGATTCAGAGGGGGGCTTTATTTATTTATTTTTTTTTTAATTTTTTTTTTTCAACGTTTATTTATTTTTGGGACAGAGAGAGACAGAGCATGAACGGGGGAGGGGCAGAGAGAGAGGGAGACACAGAATGGGAAACAGGCTCCAGGCTCTGAGCCGTCAGCCCAGAGCCTGACGTGGGGCTCGAACTCACGGACCGCGAGATCGTGACCTGGCTGAAGTCGGACGCTTAACCGACTGCGCCACCCAGGCGCCCCCAGAGGGGGGCTTTAAAAAATGTTTATTTATTTATTTTTGAGAGAGAGAGAGAGAACGAACAAGCAGGGGAGGGGCAAAGAGAGAGGGAGACACAGAATCCGAAGCAGCCTCCAGGCTCTGAGCTGTAGCACAGAGCCTGATGTGGGGCTTGAACCCATGAACCACGAGATCATGACCTGAGCTGACGTAGGCTGCTTAACTGACTGAGCCACCCAGGTGCCCCAGAAAAGTGGGCTTAAGAAGTGAAATAGAAGCCAGGGCATTGGGGGAAGGAGTAGTAAAATAGAATGCATGGAGGGGACCGACCACTGGGGAATGCTAGGGGCTGAGCTAGATCAGTCATCCTTCCTTTGGGGCATTCTGGGCTAGGAGTTCCAAAGACTCATAGGTAGGGATAGGGGCCTGGGAAGAACTAAGTGAGATATTTTGTGAGTGAAGATGGGAAGATCAGGGATGGTGAGGGGGCTTGATAGGAATTGGGTTGTTTTGAGAGAAGCTGGTGTTAGGGGAACTGGGGAGACACTAGGTGGTGTGTAGGGGCTGGGGGGAAGTGGGAGCAACAGGGATTTGGAGAGAGACTGCATCAGGGGTGAGTACGGCCGTAGACAGGGGGTAGGGGATGGATGGGAGAGACTAGGAGGGACAGGGGATAGATAGAGGGAGACATGGGGGAATGGTGGCTGGAGGGTGCAGGAAGGTGCAGGAGTGGAGGCCCTTAGAGGGCTTGCGGGGATTCAGGATAGTGGGCTGAATAGGTCTGAGGTGATATAACAACTGGGGGAACAGGAAGGGAGGGGGTGGGAAAGTGGGGGAGGTTTGTGGACCTGAGGAAAAATGAGGTGGGCTGGTGGGACTGGAGCACCCAGGACACTCTGGGGATTATTGATCTGGCGATCTGGGATGGACAGAAGTCCAATGGTTCTCAGGTGGCTGGAACCATTGAGTACAAGCAGGGTGGATGGAGGGGAGAACAAGGGGAAACAAGAATGTGTGGTTGTGAAAGAAGGCAGTGAAGTACAGGAGCCCTGGAAGCATGGGAAGGAGTGAGAACTTGGGGAGAAATTATAATAAATTTAATATGGGGCCAAGTATTTGGTAGAGACAGAGGAAGGCTAGAAGTGTTTGCATCCCTGATAGGGCTCAGGGTGCCAGGTGAGGGGCTGAAAGGCTGCTTTTGAAATAGGGATATAGGGAAAGTGTGAGAAGAATGGGAAGGGTTGGGCAGATATATGAGACCAGGGAAGGAAATAGGTGATGGGTGTTTGAATGGAATCAGAATGTTCTTGGTGTTCTTTGCCATTGGGCGCAGGGTGACTCTGGACTTGGTGGAGGTTACTGGACTAGGGAGATTGGAATGGGAGAGAAAAATGGGATGATGAAGGGGTGAGCAATGGTTTGTAGAAGGTGGGGGTGGGGTTTGCAGACTTAGGGAAGACTAGGTGGATAGAGGTAGGGGAATGTAGTGATGCTGGCAGACCAAGATGGGAAGGGAGGTGGAGAAATGGACTAGAAGTAGTGAGGAAAGGGGAGAGCCTGGGGAAGCCTGGTGAAGAGATCTGTCTGAGGAGTTTCTTCAAGAGAAGAAAAAGGAGGAGCGGTGCCCACACCTCTCTTCTCTGCCCCCTCATCCATGGGCAGGTGTGCCATATAATGTCTTCGAGCAGTTACAGCTCAGACTTTGAGTCCGGAGTTCTCGTCCAGCAAGAGAGCAGATGCAGAAATGAAAACGAGAGAGGCTAATGTCTGGGAGGAGACAAGGGCCCCGAATAGGGGTTGTGTCTCCATAGGTATTGAGCTCTCAAGATTCTCCATACGCGGGGAACATGCAGAAGAAAACAATCAGATAGTAGCCGTTAACTTGTGTGCGTAAGAAGCAAAGGGTTTGGGGGGCAGGTGGCATTTGAAGTTGTGATCAAAGCACAATGATATACTGGCGCCAGATGGAAAGTGTTTTCCTGTGGGCGATATAACTAATTAGCTGCTATCTTTAAAGTTTAAGATTGATGGAGCATGCAGCTTTAAGGATAACAATTTACTTGTCTCGCTAACTAACCTTGGGTGCTTTCGCCCTGCGGGGGGCTTTCCACCCTATGCTTTGTTAACCCTTAAGTGTAAGTTAGAGAATTCTTAAACTTATTTCCCACGCAACTATTGTTAAGGTTATGAGTACAGCACTGACTTCCTATTCAGAGAGAACATTACAGGGTTTTCTGATTTCCAAAGGAACGCGAGAAAAATGCAGAACATTTGGAAACTTTTGAAAAGCATGATGGAAAACTAAATGTTAGGGATCCCACGCTGAGAAAAAGTTCATGGTTGACCTGATGGGCATTTTTCTCTCTGTGTCCATCTCTCATTCTTTGACTTTCTGTCATCCACACCCAGGTGGGTGATCCATTCCTTTGGGGCACACGTGACTTTTTTTTTTTTTTTTTACCTCCTCCATGTTGGTCTAAACCCAAAGACCATGACTTGGAGCTGGTCCAGGGGGCTCCCACTCATGACAGCCACCATTCGGAACTAACCACTGGGAACGGGAAACCCTTTAGACCAGTGTCCCCCCGCTTCAGACACTCCTCTGACACCACCATGATTTTTGCTATATGTGGTGTCCACGGTCACGTTTATCTTTATCTTGACTCTAGTTTTTCAGCATCCTAACTAATCATAAGTTTTTCTCCCATTATGCCTTCAAATAAGCCAAATTTATGAAGACTTGGAAAAAACATTCATTGATACATCAATCAACATCTCAAGAGTTATATTTTGGAAAGAATTTTCAGGGTGCTCATTTTATTCATAGCACTTGCCTCAATTTGCGCGGAGGTCCATTCATTTGTGCACTTGCCTGTTAGATATCCAGCGCTAAGCACATAGCGTATTGCCAGACACACAAGAGAAAACACGTTATTAGTTAAGTGACCAAATAGATTATTTCATACATCTTTTTTATACCCATTCTAGGGATGAAGAAATTAAGACTTATGGACACGAACTAATTGGTCCATGGTCACACAGTTAGCAAGCAGCTGAGCTAGGACATGTTCCCAGTTGGAGATAAACTTAAAAAATCAATGTTCGCACATGGGACTATCTTGAGACAGTGCCTGAAGGGGGTCGGTAAGAGGTGGATTTGGAAAGTCTCTTTGAAGTGGTATTTGGAAGGAATCTGCATTTTGGGAAGAGAATGAGAGGAGAAGGAATTATGCCATGTGCCTTGTAAAGCGATTGGAAGCTTTCAGACAAGCAAGTGACTTCTCTTCCTTCCAAAAATGTTTATGCGTTTGGAATATGGTTGTATTTGTGAAGAGAGAGATTTGAGTAAAATAGAGCCCGGAAAATATGAAAATATTTTTCTATTCCCCAAATCCAGAGATGAAGCCATTTTGTAGGGGTGAGAATCGTGAAAGTCAGGTGTGAATCTCATCAGCCCTAGACAGAAGTAATAATCTGCTTACCTGGGTTTTTCTTTTCTTTTTTCTTTTTGTAATAAATTAAGATTTTAATGGTTCTACTTTTCTTTTTTTTTCTGACGTAAACAAGGATTTATTTCATACTGAAACATTAAGAAACGTCTATTAATTATGTAGGAATTGGTAGTTCAGTTTACTCTAGCAATATTCATCTTCAAAATTCTTTGGGGGCATTAATATTCTATTTCTCGTGATTAATGCAGGGTCTTTCTCTTCTTGAATACACAATATGTTATATTATTTACATTACTGTACCTCATAACTTATTACCACTTTTAGGTACGTTAGCAATGGAGTTTAGAAACATCTGTGAAGACTCGTTTTCTGGATCTCTTCAGCTGTTTCAATTTTAACAGAATTGTTTGGTAATGTCTGGAGCTGCAAATAGAAACTTTATGAATAATTATGTCTGAGACTATGGTGGTAGCTTACAAAGTACTATTTAGATACCAACTTTTCTTCTCCATCACCTAATAGTCTAAATTCCTCTGTCCGCAGACCAAACCCATCCATATCTTGATATAACCATAGCCTTCCACAATTGAAGCTTTCTCTCTAGCACAATACACGTGCTACTTTTCACTCCCATCAGCCTCCAGTTTTCTCCTTCCATTTTATATTATGTAAGATGGATTGCTTTTCCTCAACTCCTCTTTTTTTCTCAGGTCAAAGTCCCATGGATCTTTTAAGATAAGACTTAGTTTCTAGATTCATCTCTCCTCTGTGGCACTTTGTAAGACTTCCCCAAAGAGTAAATTTCTCACTTAAACACCAGTTTTCAGAAGGGTTAATGTACATATTTTTTATTCACAAAGAAATTGTCAATACCCTTACAGAAGTAAAAGAAAGTAGCAAAAATATGTCTGAAAGACCATAAAAACTCCTGTAATCCTACCTACCTAGAAATCATTTCCTTTCTTATGCATCCTCCCATATGTACATAATGGTTCTACTTTTCATTGCACAAGAAATCTATATTTTTTCTTGTTGTAATTCCTTTAAATGCTGTAGGAATCTATACATTGAAAGTTTCCCCTTATGTCCCATTTACACCCCCTTACATCACAGACACATGCCCACAATCATTCTTTCTATAGGCATCTACTGTTTATAGTTTTGTTAAAAAATTTTTTCCTTCCAACTAAAACTTTTATTTTATTTTATTAATATAATTTATTGTCAAATTGGCTAACATAGAGTGTGTAAAGTGTGCTAATTTTTCTTAAATTTTATTTATTTTTGAGAGAGAGACAGAGGGAGTGAGCAGGGGAGGGGCAGAGAGAGAAGGAGAGAGAGAATGTCAAGCAGGTTCTGTGCTGTCAGCATGGAGCCTGATGTGGAACTCAACTCACAAGCCATGAGGTCATGCCCTGAGCTGAAACTAAGAGTCGGATGCTTAACGGACTGAGCCACCCGGGTGCCCCTACTGTGTATAGTTTTGTATTCATCTTTCTTATCATTATTTCTATGCATGTACATATATATTTATATATCTCCATGCATGTTATAGAAATGAGTTCATATTATGTGTACCATCGTGGAATTCATTTTTCACATATAGCTTTTACACAGTTGTAGAGTATTCCCTAGTATGACTATCATGTTTAACTACTTCTTGTGAATGAACATTTGGGTTACCTCCTAGCAGTGAAATACTTTCTGCTTTGTGAGCTATGTGGGCTCGGTCACAACGACACAAACCTTCTGTAAAGGCTCAGACAGGAAATATTTCGGCTTTGTGAGCCATATGGTCTCTGTTACGATGACTCAACTCCATGGTTGTCCCCGCCAAACTCAGGCACAGACAAAACATCAACGAACGGGCACGACTGTGCCAATAAAACTTCATTTACAAACACAAGCAGCCAGCCCACGAGCTGTAGTTTGCCAAACCGGATTATGAGCAGACGTAAGTCTTGGGGTCAGAGTCAGAATTCAGGGACCTGCATGTCTGAGAGGACAGAGGAGAAATTGAATGGTATAAGGACAGAATGCTCATATGTAAGTGGCCCTCCTTGCAGCCCTGTCTACATCAGCACAACCCTACCCCTGAAGCAGGGCTGGCTGGATATGATGGCACACCTGATCCAGTGAGTCCCTGTGTTCCAACTGCTACTGCCATTCATTCATTCATTCATGTAATTTTTAAGTAGGCGTCACACCCAGTGTGGAGCCCAACGCAAGACTTGAACTCACGACTCAGAGACCAAGACCTGAGCTGAGATCCAAGAGTTGGGTGCTTAACCGACTGAGCCACTCAGGCATCCCTGCTTCGGCCCCTTAACATTACACTGTCCTCTGCCTGCAGTTGTTCCTTTTTTTTTTTTTTAAATGTTTATTTATTTTTGAGAGAGAGACACAGTGTGAGTGGGGGAGGGGCAGAGAGAGAGAGGGAGACACAGAATCCAAGGCAGGCTCCAGGCTCTGAGCTGTCAGCACAGAGCCTGATGCGGGGCTCAAACTCAAGAGCTGCGAGATCATGACCTGAGCGGAAGTCAGATGCTTAACCCCCGGAGCCTCCTAGGCGCCCCAGCCTGCAGTTGTTTCTGATACGAAATCAAGGGAAATTTATGTTGCTGTTTCCCTTTTATGTAAGGTGTCATTTCTCTTTGGCTGCATTTAGGATTGTCTTTTTATCTTTGGTTTTTAGCAGTTTGATTACGATATGCCTAGGTGTGCTTTTCTTTTCTTTGTATTTGTTCTGCTTAGAATTTACAGAACTTCTTGAATCAAGAAATTACGTCTTTCAACAAATTTGGGGAGTTTTTGGCCATTATTTAAATATCTTCCTGCTCCAGGAGTGCCTGGGTGGCTCAGTGAGTTAAGCATCTGACTTTTGATTTCGGCTCAGGCTGTGATCTCAGTTTGTGAGACTGAGCCCCGCATCGGGCAGCACGGGACCTACTTGGAATTCTCTTTCCCTCTCTCTCTGCCCCTCCCTTGCTTGCATCGGTCCTCTCTCAAAATGAATCAATAAACATAAAAAATATTTTCCGGCTCCATTTCTCTCCTATCCTTCTTGAATTCCAGATACTGAGAGTCCTCAGAAAATTCTAAAAAACAAAGCAGGTTTCACACCCAGCGCAGAGCCCGATTTGGGGCTTGAACTTACCACCATGAGGTCATGACCTGAGCTGAAATTAAGAGTTGGACACTTAACCAACTGAGCCGCCCAGGTGCCCTGAAATTGCTCTGCTTATTTTCTTAAAAGATTTTTTTTGAAGTTTATTTATTTTGAGATGGAGCTTTCATGCACATGTGCCTGTGTGAGCAGGGGAGGGGCAGAGAGAGGGAGAGAGAATCCCAAGCAGGCTCAGCATGTCAGTGCAGAGCCCAATGAGGGGCTCAAACTCACCAACCGTGAGATCATGACCTGAGCGAAAATCAAGAGTCAGACGCTTAACTGACTGAACCACCCCGGTGCCCTTGCTCTATGTTTTTAAAGACCAACTTTTTTAGGGGCGCCTGGGTGGCTCAGTTGGTTAAGCGACTTTGGCTCAGGTCACGATCTCGCGGTCCGTGAGTTCAAGCCCCGAGTCGGGCTCTGTGCTGACAGCTCAGAGCCTGGAGCCTGTTTCAGATTCTGTGTCTCCCTCTCTTTGACCCTCCCCCATTCATGCTCTGTCTCTCTGTCTCAAAAATAAACGTTAAAAAAAAAAGAGACTAATTTTTATTTTTTTTTATTTTTTTTTTTTATGAAATTTATTGACAAATTGGTTTCCATACAACACCCAGTGCTCATCCCAAAAGGTGCCCTCCTCAATACCCATCACCCACCCTCCCCTCCCTCCCACCCCCCATCAACCCTCAGTTTGTAAAAGAGACTAATTTTTAAAAGAGCAATTATAGGTACAAGGCAACATTAACAGGAAAGAGCGGTGATTTCCCCATATAGCCCTTGTCCAAACATGCATACCCCACGTGTACCCCAGCAGGGACATCAACATCACTCACCAGAAGGTACATTTGTTACAATTGATGTATCTAGACTGACACATCATCATCGTGCAAAGTCCATAGTTCAAGTTAGGGTTCACTCTTGGTGTTGTGCATTCTGTTGCTGGCACATTTTTCAATATTTCATTCTTGCAAATGTAATCCAAACAACCTTCTTGTAAATATCGTCCTATGAATATGGTAGTGTTTTTCTGAGAAACACTGGAAAGAAGTGGGATTGCTGGGGCCTAGGGGTATGTTCAATTTTCATAGCTATTAACAAATTGCTGAATGAAGTGTTTATATCAGTTTATGCTAATGCCATATGGGAATATCTCTTTCACCCTGGTCTAACCGATATTGAATGCTGTCCAACTTTGAGGATTTTTTTTCAATCTAATGCTTGACAGTATTAGCTCCTTGTTGTAGTAACTTCAATATCCTTGATTACTATGCGTTTTTTTTTCCTCTTTAAGTATTTTATTTACTTTGCTATTCGTTCAGATAGTGCACACAGAGGTTAGATTTTTTTTTTTGTTTTTTTTTTTCTTTTTTTTTTTTGGGTAAAAGTAATTTAACTTTATTTTTTATTTTTTTAAAATTTACATCCAAATTAGTTAGTATATAGTGAAGCAATGATTTCAGGAGTAGATTCCTTAGTGCCCCTTCCCCATTTAGCCCATCCTCCTCCCACAACCCCTCCAGCAACCCTCAGTTTGTTGTCCATATTTATGAGTCTCTTCTGTTTTGTCCCCTTCCCTGTTTTTATATTACTTTTGTTTCCCTTCCCTTATGTTCATCTGTTTTGTCCCTTAAAGTCTTCATAGGAGTGAAGTCATATGATTTTTGTCTTTTTCTGACTGACTAATTTCACTCAGCATAATACCCTCCAGTTCCATCCCCGTAGTTGCAAACGGCAAGATTTCGTTCTTTTTGATTGCCGAGTAAGACTCCACTGTATATATATACCACATTTTCTTTATCCATTCATCCATCGATGGACATTTGGGCTCTTTCCATACTTTGGCTATTGTTGATAGTGCTGCTATAAACATGGGGGTGCATGTGTCCCTTCAAAAGAGCACACCTGTATCCCTAGAAGATAAATGCCTAGTAGGGCAATTTCTGGGTCATAGGGTAGTTCTATTTTTAGTTTTTTTGAGAAACCTCCATACCGTTTTCCAGAGTGGCTGCACCAGTTTGCATTCCCACCAACAGTGCAAAAGAGATTCTCTTTCTCTGCATCCTCGCCAACATCTGTTGTTGCCTGAGTTGTTAATGTTAGCCATTCTGACAGGTGTCAGGTGGTATCTCATTGTGGTTTTGATTTGTATTTCCCTGATGATGAGTGATGTGGAGCATTTTTTCATGTGTCGGTTGGCCATCTGGATGTCTTCTTTGGAAAAGCGTCTGTTCATGTCTTTTGCCCATTTCTTCACTGGATTATTTGTTTTTTGGGTGTTGAGTTTAATAAGTTCTTTGTAGATTTTGGATACTAACCCTTTATCTGATATGTCATTTGCAAATATCTTGTCCCATTCTGTCGGTTGCCTTTTAGTTTTGCTGATTGTTTCCTGTGCTGTGCAGAAACTTTTCATTTTGATGAGGTCCCAGTAGCTCATTTTTGCTTTTGTTTCCCTTGCCTCTGGAGACATGTTGAGTAAGAAGTTGCTGAGGGCAAGATCAAAGACATTTTTGCCTGCTTTCTCCTCGAGGATTTTGATGGCTTCCTGTCTTACATTGAGGTCTTTCATCCACTTTGAATTTATTTTTGTGTATGGTGTAAGAAAGTAGTCCAGGTTCATTCTTCTGCAGGTCGCTGCCCAGTTTTCCCAGCACCACTTGCTGAAGAGGCTGTCTTTATTCCATTGGATAGTCTTTCCTGCTTTGTCAAAGATGAGTCGGCCCCACGTTTGTGGATCCATTTCTGGGTTCTCTATTCTGTTCCATTGATCTGAGTGTCTGTTCTTGTGCCAGTACCATACTGTCTTGATGATTATAGCTTTGTAGTATAGCTTGAAGTCTGAATTGTGATGCCTCCTGCTTTGATTTTCTTTTTCAAGACTGCTTTGGCTATTCAGGGTCTTTTCTGGTTCCATACAAATTTTAGGATTATTTGTTCTAGCTCTGTGAAGAATGCTGGTGTTACTTTGATAGGGATTGCATTGAATATGTACATTGCTTTGGGTAGTATCAACATTTTAACAATATTTGTTCTTCCTATCCAGGAGCATAGAATCTTTTTCCATTTTTTTTGGTGTCTTCTTCAATTTCTTTCATAAGCTTTCTATACATTTCAGCGTGTAGATTTTTCACCTCTTTGGTTAGATTTATTCCTAGGTATTTTACGGTTTTTTGTGCAACTGTAAATGGATCAATTCCTTGATTTCTCTTTCTGTTGCTTCATTGTTGGTGTATAGGAATGCAACCGATTTCTGTGCATTGATTTTATATCCTGCAACTTTGCTGAATTCATGAATCAGTTGTTGCAGTTTTTTGGTGGAATCTTTCGGGTTTTCCATATAGAGTATCATGTCATCTTCGAAGAGTGAAAGTTTGACCTCCTCCTGGCCGATTTGGATGACTTTTATTTATTTGTGTTGTCTGATTGCAGAGGCTAAGACTTCCAATACTATGTTGAATAACAGTGGCGAGAGTGGACATCCCTGTCTTGTTCCTGACCTTAGGGGGAAAGCTCTCAGTTTTTCCCCATTGAGGATATTAGTGTTGGGTTGTTCATATGTGGCTTTTATGATCTACAGGTATGCTCCTTCTATCCCTACTTTCAAGAAAGGATGCTGTACTTTGTCAAATGCTTTCTCTGCATCTATTGAGAGGATCATATGGTTCTTGTCCTTTCTTTTATTGATGTGATGAATCATGTTAATTGTTTTGTAGATATTGAACCAGCCCTGCATCCCAGGTACAAACCCCACTTGGTCGTGGTGAATAATTTTTTTAAATGTATTGTTGGATCCAGCTGGCTAATATCTTGTTGAGGATTTTGCATCCATGTTCATCAGGGAAATTGGTGTATATTTCTCCTTTTTAGTGGGGTCTCTGGTTTTGGAATCAAGGTGATGCTGGCTTCATAGAAAGAGTTTGGAAGTTTTCCTTCCATTTCTATTTTTTGGAGCAGTTTCAAGAAAATAGGTATTAACTCTTCCTTAAATGTTTGGTAGAATTCCCCTGGAAAGCCATCTGGCCCTGACTCTTGTTTTTTGGCAGATTTTTGATTACTAAGTCTATTTCCCTACTGGTTATGGGTCTGTTTAAATTTTCTATTTCTTCCTGTTTCATTTTTGGTAGTGTATATGTTTCTAGGAATTTGTCCATTTCTCCCAGATTGCCCATTTTATTGGCATTGCTCATAATATTCTCTTATTATTGTTTTTATTTTTGGTGTGTTGGTTGTGATCTTTCCTCTTTCATTCTTGATTTTACTTTTTTGGGTCCTTTCCTTTTTCTTCTTGATCAAACTGGCTAGGGGTTTATCAGTTTTGTTAATTATTTCACAGAACCAGCTTCCGGTTTCATTGATCTGTTCTACTGTTTTTTTGGTTTTGATAGCATTAATTTCTGTTGTAATCTTTATTATTTCCTGTCTTCTGCTGGTTTTGGGTTTTATTTGCTGTTTTTTTTCCAGCTCCTTAAGGTGTAAGGTTAGGTTGTGTATCTGAGATCTTTCTTCCTTCTTTAGGAAGGCCTGGATTGCTATATACTTTCCTCTTATGACCGCCTTTGCTGTCCCAGAGGTTTTGGGTTGTGGTTCTATCATTTTCGTTGACTTCCATATACTTTTTAATTTCTTCTTTAACTGTTTGGTTAGCCCATTCATTCTTTAGTAGGATGTTCTTCAGTCTCCAAGTATTTGTTTACTCTCCAAATTTTTTCTTGTGGTTGATTTCAAGTTTCATAGCATTGTGGTCTGAGAATATGCACGGTATGATCTTGATCTTTTTGTATTTACTTAGGGCTGATTTGTATCTCAGTATATGGTCTATTCTGGAGAACGTTCCATGTGCATTGGAGAAGAATGCATATTCTGCTACTTTAGGATGAAATGTTCTGAATATATCTGTGAAGTCCATCTGGTCCAACGTGTCATTCAAAGCCATTGTTTCCTTGTTGATATTTTGGTTAGATGATCTGTCCATTATTGTGAGTGGGGTGTTGAAGTCTCCTACTATTATGGTATTACTATCGATGAGTTTCTTTATGTTTGTGATTAACTGATTTATATATTTGGGTGCTTTCACATTTGTTGCATAAATGTTTACAATTGTTAGGTCTTCTTGGTGGATAGACCCCTTGATTATGATATAATGCCCTTCTGCATCTCTTGATACAGTCTTTATTTTAAAGTCTAGATTGTCTGATATAAGTATGGCTACTCCGGCTTTCTTTTGTTGACCATTAACATGATAGATGGTTCTCCATCCCCTTATTTTCAATCTGAAGGTGTCTTTAGGTCTAAAGTGGGTCTCTTGTAAACAGCATATAGATAGATCTTGTTTTCTTATCCATTCTGTTACCCTATGTCTTTTGATTGGAGCATTGAGTCCACTGATGTTTAGAGTGAGTACTGAAAGGTATGAATTTATTACCATTATGATGCTTGTAGAGTTGGAGTTTCTGGTGGTGTTCTCTGGTCCTTTCTAATCTTTTGTTGCTTTTGGTATGTATATATATATATATATATATATATATATATATATATACATATATACACACATATATATGTATATGTATATATATATACACATATGTATGTATGTGTATATATATATATATACATATGTATACATATACACATGTGTGTGTGTGTGTGTGTATATATATATATATATATATTTTTTTTTTTTTTTTTCCATCTTTTCTCCCCTCAGAGAGTCCCCCTTAAAATTTCTTGCAGGGCTGGTTTAGTGGTCACAAACTCGTTTAACTTTTGTTTGTCTGGGAAACTTCTCCTTCTATTTTGAATGACCTTGCTGGATAAAGAATTCTTGGCTGCATATTTTTCTGATTCAGCACACTGAATATATCCCGCCACTCCTTTCTGGCCTGCCAAGGTTCTGTGGATAGTTTTGCTGCAAACCTGATCTGTCTTTTCTTGTAGGTTAGGGACTTATTTTCCCTTGCTGCTTTCATGATTCTCTCCTTGCCTGAGTATTTTGTGAATTTGACTATGATATGCCTTGCTGATGGTCAGTTTTTGTTGAATCTAATGGGAGTCCTCTGTGCTTCCTGGATTTTGATGTCTGTGTCTTTCCAGGTTAGGAAAGTTTTCCGCTAAGATTTGCTCACATAACCCTTCTACCCCTATTTCTCTCTCTTCCTCCTCTGGGACCCTATGATTTTGATGTTGTTCCTTTTGAATGAGTCACTGATTTCTCTAAGTCTTAAATCGTGCTCTTTTGCCTTAATCCCCCTCTTTTTTTCTGCTTCATTACTCTCTATAAGTTTGTCCTGTATATCTCTGATTCTCTGTTCTGCCTCATCCATCCTTGCCACCACTGCATCCATCCATGATTGCAGCTCAGTTATAGCATTTTTAATTTCATTCTGGCTATTTTTTACTTCCTTTATCTCTGCAGAAAGGGATTCTAATCTATTTTCGACTCCAGCTAGTATTCTTATTATCGTGATTCTAAATTCTGGTTCAGACATCTTGCTTGGTTAAATCCTGTGTTGGTTAAATCCCTGGCTGTCGTTTCTTCGTGCTCTTTCTTTTGGGGTGAATTCCTTCATTTTGTCATTTTGAAGGCAGAAAAGGAATTAATGAGGTAGAAAAATTGAAATTAAAAAAATTAAAATTAAAAAAATATTAAAATTAAAAATTAAAAACACCCACACAAAAATTGAATAGATGATGCTAGATCCTAGGTGTGTTTTGGTCTGGGTGTAGAAAGTGGTTTGACAGATTAGAGAAACAAACAAAAAAAAGGGGGGAGAGAAAAAAAAGGAAATCATTTGAGAATTTGAAAAAATGAATACACTAGATAAAATACACAAATGTAGAGAATATAGTAGGAAAAAATTATAGAAAAATATTTTTAATAAAAATTAAAAAGAAATATGAATTTTTTCATTTTCTGTATTTAAGAAAAAAGAAAAGAAACAAAATAGAAAAAAGATAAGAAAAGAAAAAAAAGAAGAAAAAAAAGAAATCGTTTGAAAATTTGAAAAAGTGAATACACTGTAGTAGACTGAAATAAAATGATGGGAGTGAGATAGAATTTGAAAAGATTTACACAAAAGCAAAAAATATAGTTATAAAAATGAAATGAAAATATTTTTAAAAGAGACTGAAAATAAAAATGAAGTTTTTATCTTTCTGCATTCAAGAAAAAGAATAGAAATGAAAAAGAAAAAAAGAAGAAAGAAAAAAAGGCAATTGTTTGAAAATTTGAAAAGGTGGGTACACTGAAGTAGACTAAAATAAAATGATGGAAGTAAAGTAGAAGTTGAAAAAATTTACACCAAAGTAAAAAATATAGTAATAAAAATTAAAGACAGATATTTTTAAGAAAAATTGAAAATAAAAATGAGTTTTTTCTCTCTCTGTGTTCAAGAAAAAGAAAAGAATTGTAAAAGAGAAAAAGAAAGAGAAAAAAAAGGGAAAAAAAATTGACTAGATGAACCTGCTAACAGATTGGAGTAGGACTGAAATTGCTTCTGTTTCCCCTAGAGGTCAGTCCATGTAGCTCTTTATAATCCGTAAATGAAGCTGGCGGTGAGGTTTGTGTTCTTGAAGAGCCAAGTTGGCCCAGTCGGGCAGGGCTCGGTGTAAAAAGTCCGCTGTCCACTAGATGGCGCTGCTAGCCTACTGGGGTGGATTGTTGCAGGGCTTGTCGGTGCACAGGCGCATGCGCAGGAGCGGTGAAAAATGGCGCCACCCAGCCACCCAGTCTGTTCTCCCGGATCAGCAATTGCACACCGGTCCTCCGTTTTCAGCTCTCTTCCACTCCCTGCTTTTCCACTCTCCATGACCAGGCCCCAGGCGGTACCTCTCTCCCAAGTTTTGTCTCAGATGCGGCTGTTTTCCCCGGCCCCTTACTTCCGAAGGACTGTGGCTTTGACCCGCTCCGTCCCTCTGGGGGAGGGTCTCACCGAGCAGTAGCCGAATGAGCAATGGCTGAATGTCGGCTGCACCCAGGAACGCCCGCTGGACTCTGCTGGTGCCGGTGCCCGGGACTGCGGCCAGGCGTCAGCCCGCCTCCCAAAAAGATTGCGAGACGGTGTAGCCTCAGCGTTTTAGGGACTGTGAAAAATCACAACACACATCTGGCACCAGGCTTCACCATCAATGACCTCGTCCCAGCACCAGCGAATGTGGCCGCCTTCCGGGGTCTGCTGGGACCAGGTGGCCTCAACAGTCTCTACTGAATGTCCTTCTGGCAGTAGAACCGCTTTTCCCTGTGTGGCCCGAGAACCTCCTGGACCCCACTCTGTTCCTGGGGATTCACCTTCCCACCAGCGCACCGCCAGGTAGGGAGCTGCGGAGTTGCAGCCTTTGCGTTCCCCTTGTTTACAGTCTGAATGGAATTTAAACCCTCTCCTTTCTCCTTTCTCCCCTTTTAGTTTAGTCCCTGCGGCTGTTTCCAATTTTCCACTTTCTCTCCAGCTGCTTTTGGGGAGCGGTGCTTTTCCCATATGCTCCCTCCCTCCCCAGTCTCCATCCTCTCTCCACCTGCAAAAGGGGTTCCCTACCTTCGGGGCTTCTTGCTCCCCAAGTTCAGCTCTCCATGCGGTGTACCTGCTGAATTCTGTGGTTCAGGTTGCGCAGATTGTTGTGTTAATCTTCCAATCGGTTTTCTAGGTGTGTAGGATGGTTTAGTGTGGGTCTGGCTGTACTTCATGGATGCGAGAGACACAAAAAGCTTCCAGGCTGTTCCACCATCTTGGCTCCTCCCCAATTAACTATGCGTTTGTTAGCAATTTGCTTTTCTTTTTCTGTTAATTACCTATCAATTTCTTTTTCTAATATTTCATTAACCTTTTTATTACTGAATTTTACAAGTTCTTTGCACATGTTTTTGCCACTCCTTCAGAGTTTCTACACTCTCATGACTGCCCATACTTGGCCCTGAGCAATTCATTCAGAAATGTAGGTTCTCTTTTAAGCATTTCTATGGCACCCGGATCTCTTCCTTTTGTGCTTCCCATAGGTCTGCCTATGTGTGGATAATCCTGTCTTTCCTTAGACTTTAGGCCACTTTGTTGTCCTTACCTACCTTCTGTTATAGGTAAGAGAGTTTGAGAAACCGAATGATTTTGTAGTTTATGTGGATTTTTCCTATTGTTATGTTGAAAGCAATACTCGTTTCCGTTTTTTATTTTGTAGGCAGAAGTGGAGATCCCCCCTATTTTCTCGTAATATTTTAATGATTTTGTTTTTTTTAAAAATTTTGATTTCAAATCCATCACCATTAGCTGTGCAAATTCATAGTTTTAGAAAAGATCCATTCACAGAATTAGTTTTGTGTGGAGGAAAAGATATTTTTATTGGACGTCTAGAAATCTATGATGGTATATAACTTTTAATGAATTAATAACTAGTATATGTATTTACTTTTCTGACACCTTTTTATTATTTTTTCTGACAGCTTTGATTGACCATTTTTAAATTTAGAATTTGGAAGAATGATACAATGAATGAACACTCACATACTCTTCATCTAGAGTCAACAATTGTTAACATAGTGCCACATTGAAAGATCTTTCTCAATTCATTTCCACACATGGATCATGGATACATTTTCTTGCTAAAGCACCTGATAGTCAGTGGCAGACATTATGACACTTCATTCCTCAATACTTCTTCAGCAAATATTTCGGAACTCAAGGAATATTCTCTGCATAACCACAATACTATTATTATGCCCAAGAAAATGAACAATATCATAATAACTTTTAATGTCTGGTACATATTCAAATTATCCTCATTGTCTCCAAAATGTCATCTAGAGCTGTATATCTGAGCCAGAGGCTCCCTAAGATTGATGCCGAATTTGTGATGTCACTTTTGTCTCTTTTAATTTACAGCAGCCTCTAGCCACTTTTAAAAATGATACTGATTTCTCAACTCTGACGTTGTAGCCTGAAAGCAGCCATAGACAATACGTCAATGTTCCAATAAAACTTTATTAACAAAAACAGGCAGTTCCCTGGATTTGGCCTGCATGCTATAGTTTGGTTACCCTCTCTCTAAAGGCTGGGTTAGATTTCAATTTTTTATGTACTAAAAATGGGATGTTGTAACTTCAACAATGGGATGTATGTATCTCCTGATATTCCTAATGTCAGTTTGCCCACCATCGATGATATTAAGTATGGGCATTAATTCAGATGGTGGCTGTCAGATCTCCACGTTGCAAATGTGCACTTTGGCCCTTGTAATTAATCGGTGATCCAAGAGGTGATTCTTTGGTGCTCTGGTCCCAGCCTGTTCTCCAACACCCTTTCACTCAATGCTTTTAGTGACTATTTATGGGATATTGAAAGAATCATGCTCTTCTAATTCTATCGTATTTTCTGCATGTATTAACTGAGCTTCTAAGTATCGCTATGGACTCATGAATATGTTTATCTAAAATATTATACTCATGTACAGTCATTTGATGTTCAAATTGTTACAAAATTGGTCAGTGGGAGCCTCCAGGGAATGTCTTGGAGGGGGAACCACTCTGGGTTTAGATCTTGCCTAGATGCATGGTAAGGATGAAATATTATGTTACGTATAAATGTGCTGTAGCAATATACACCTTTCCCCACAGCTCAACTTATAAAATGTAAAGATGCAGAGACTCGAGTCTCATAGTTCTGATTTTACTCCATCAGATGAAACTTTTTTTCCCCCACATTTAAACTCTGTGAACTTGGGAACTGGATCTCCTTGATCCAGTGCACATTTTTGGAAGGAATTAATCAGTAGGGCTTCAGGAATGGAGAGTGAGTAAGTTGAGGCATGTATGTATGAATGGAGACCAACTGGTCTACTTTGCCCGTAACCAAAATGTTTCCTGGGGAGAAATACTGTGAGCTCTAAAATCAGGCAAGTCTTGGGCAACTGGCATTAGTTGTTTACTCTACAGGCAGGTATTTGAATATTACTTTCCTCTCCTGTGTTATTTTAGGGAAGTCCTTTGAGGCTGGTTTTCCTTGTTATGTATCATCAACCTGAGGAAGAATCTTTTTGGAAAAAGAGGTTTCTACTGGGGTATTGGGTTAGAGCTCCTGATTATACTGGGAAGGAGATGATGAGAATGCTTGTATGTACCAGAAAACCCAAATTTGCCAGCAGCTGAATGACAAACGTTTCCCGCATACTTTTCTCCCACAGTGGTGCCAAGGAGAGTTATTTTTAATACTCTTTGCCCCAAAGAGGACGGTTCAGTGTTTTCTTCACTTTCTAAGAGACAAGTTCGCCAGTTCATTATAATTCTCCTAAAAAAAGAAGGTGTAAAAACGATTCTGTGTTAGAAAGTGCAATGTTTGTGTACAGAAAACTATAAAATATTGTCAAAAGAAGTCTAAGAAGAGAAAAAGTTTTGTGGACCCGAACGTACAAATGCTTGGGACAATTCACATTGCCAGAATCTCTCCCCTTGCCCTCTGTGATTCTCTAATGAGGTTTTACAGTGTCTGTATCTTTGGAAATACTAGGAATGATTGCAGACTTTTATGGGAGGTTTCAATGCAACTTAATCCTTATTTCACTTTTATGACTATATACACACCAGGTGTTTATTGTTCATTATATACAGGGACAGCATGGAATGATTTGGGATACAGGATATGCAGTGACCCTGTACAGCTGGGGCATCTCTGCTCCAGATTATTACTTCCCAATTACTTAGCTGACCACAGCATCTTTCTCTGTTTCTGAGTGTTTTCTATCTTGTCGATTTTAAGTATAGTTAAAAAGTGGTTGCACCATATCATGAAAAGAGGACAGTCATGTGCAAGAGGGCACAGAAGCTCAGTGAGTGAAAGTATAGGAAGAGCTCGTTTCAAGACAGGGAAGTGCCTTCAAGTGAGTCCAGGCATGAGCCTTCCTAGGGCATCGTCTCCTCTCTGCTCAGTGAGGCAGGCATGAGACGCCCAAGCGGATTGGCTAGGGAAGTGCTCTGGGAACACTGCATAATCTTACCGCACTGTGCTTGGAGGCATCAGACACGGTCCTGCTTGAGAGCGTGTAATTCTCAGGCTCGGCTTTGGCTTTCCTGACCCCTCTGAACCATTTCCGGTACTGCTCCCGGACCTGCAGGGGCGAAGCACGCTCTGGGTCAGCTCACTGGGTGGGGTGGGGACAGGAAGAGTCCTGGATGGGGGCCGGACCGTGGTACCTGCTGGCTGAGGAGGCAGTACACCAGGAAGATGAACGCTCCCTGCAGGCTGTTGATGATGGTGAAGAGGTAAGCCATGACTCGGGCAGCTGGCCCCACCTGCAGGAGGCCCAGACACCACGTGCAGCCCAGGATGAGGAGCTGAGCCGTCGCTTTCAATGTCAGCATCCTGGGTAGGAGGCAAGAGGAGGCTTGTGATGCACCGGGAGCAACAGCCCCCTCCCCACCCCACCTGTTTTCAAGTCCACTCCACGGATGCTTCCTACTGAGTAGCGATCAACTTGGATCTTTATCGTCAATGATTCCATAAAAAGAAATGGTGTTTGGGTCAGGGATGACAGTTTGACTAGGACTAGGGATGGTAGTGACACTCCAGAATGTGAGTTTCAAAAAGGTCACGATGCTTCAGGAAGACCCCTAATTTTGCTCAGCTGACATTGTCGAGAACATTCTGTGCCCCTGGCCCTAGGCTGGGGCTTGGGCATTCAGAACAACCAAGACAAGACTTCTGTTTCCACAGCCCTTAGAGTCTGGTGGCAAGACAAAAACAAATGATCACTTATAACATTTGCAAAGTGAGGTACTTCTGCCCAGATCCCATCCAGGGCTGTTCCTGTCCCCACCTTCTCCATGACCTGACCCAGAATGTGCTTTGCCCAGAATAGAGGCCACTGATCTGTGCAAAGTTGAGGAAAGGAAAGGACATTCCCAAACTCTTAGACGAAGTGACATGTGGTTGATGAACCTGCGTTCACATGGGGCAAGAGAAGGGGAAGGCAGGGGGCATAAAACGCATGAAGGCATGACCATGAAAGGGTGCGCTGGGTTCTGGGAACTGTTATGTGATGTTTTGAGTGTGTTGTAAGGATAGAAATGTTCTCAGGACCTACTATGTAAGGCATGGAAGCAATCCCTGTGTATCAGGGCAAAGTCCATTCTCTCTGGACATCAGATCCTTGGAGCTCTGAGGATAATGCTCTGGATGGGGGATATTCCTCTGACTCATCCTCACCTGGTGTTCTGGAGGGTGGACACATCTCTGTTGAGGGAGGAGAGCTTGTTTTTCACAATCCAGAAGGTCATCAGAAAGAAGGCCAGATTAATCTGCAGAAAGCCCACAGGCCTGTTAAATTCACTCCACATCTGGTAAGCATCCTCCTAGCTCATCCAACACCTAACTCGGCAGGTAAGAAGCTTTGTCTTTTGTAGGAGTCCTAGAAGACTAGACCAACCACCCTGTAACTCAGGCATGTGTTTGCCCTGTGACTCTGGCGAGCACTTTGATGCAGTTCACGTGGAAACTCCAAGTTTTAGCACTGAAAGTCCCAGGTCTCAGGAAACATGTTAGTCCTGTTGTTACAATGGAAATTCCTGCATCCTGGGGGGGGGGGTCTCTCATCAGTCCTGGGCCAACTGGAATGATTGCTCCCGCTGCCTGTAACCCTCCTGGTACACCTGGTCTTTGAATGACCGTCACTTGGGCAGGCAGGAGGCTCTGATGTCGTGTGTTACTCACGGAGAAGATGGTGCAGACGGGGCCCAGGATGGTCCATACAAATCCTTTGTCTGTGTGGAGCCAGCATCTAAGAGAGAGATGAGAAGTGAGTCAAGAGAACATTGGCCTTTGTGGATAAAGAATCACTAGAATGTATAACATATAATGATTAAATACTTCATAATGAACATTTAAAATAATTAAATCCTAAGGACTTAAAAACAGTTCAAGGAACACAAAATTCCACCAGAGAGATGTCTTTGGAGTGGGCACTGACCTTTCCTCTGCCTATCATGTTCGGGGGAAATTAAATCGCTATTGGTTCTATGATGGCCACAGTTGTGCTGGAGAAGATAGGGGCAGTGGGAATTGGCACTTACCTGGTGGGTGTTCCATAAAGGGAAGGTCTGGAAGCAGCAGAAATGGCCACGATTAGAGCCGGGACTCCATAGCCCACAGGGAACATGAGTCTCTTCATGAACCTGCTCACACTGGAGTAGTTGACCATCGTCAGGTTGCGTGCCGTGAGGAAGAGGTGTAGACCGTCCAACAGCATCCAGGTGAAGGAGGCCAGGTAGAGATAGTGTAAGGCCCCCGCGATGATGGCGCACAGCAGCTGGGGGAGGAGGAAGGAGTCACCAGGAGGGACTGTCAGGGAGGAGGGTGGCCCCAGGACCCCTCCCATAGCTTGCCAGCGGGGAGAACTCGTATATATATATATATATATATATATATATATATATATATATATGGTCGAGTTGTTGAGAGAGGATTGTCTTCTGCTTCATCAGTCAACGTGAAATAGGCTATTTACCCCTCCAGCCTCCCTGTCGCCCAACGATATTGTGTTAAGGTATCAGTGCAGCAGGGCTCCACGAACTGAGCATCCCGTGGCTCAGGGCAGGGGGTCCTCTGGGACAGTGTCAGTACCTTGATCTTGGTCTGGTCGATGGCCGTGAGGAAGAGCAGGTGGGCCAGGAAGAGGCAGACCGAGAGCTGCAGGTGGAGCGAGGTGCTGGTGTTCTGGATGGCTTTGCACAGGAGGAAGGTGAGGGCTGCCAGGAGGAGGCACAGCAGGGAGAGGCCCAGCCCCACGTAGGTGATGACAGCCAGCACGGGATCCTCCTCCTGGGACCCAGCAAAAAGGACATCACAGTCACCGGTCCTATATCAGTTGACTTTAAGAGGAATTTCATCACCCTGGGTGGGCCTGGCCTAATCAGTGAGCTCTCAAAGCTCTAGGCTCTTCCTAGAGAAAAGGATTCAAAGTTTGAGGGCGTTTGAGGTGAGGGAGCTTCTCCTGCTGGCCTCTGGACAGAAATGCTGATACACTGTGTGAGGGCTTAGAGAGAAGGAATGCAGGTAGCCCCTAGTTGCTGAGCAGGGTCCCCTGCTCGCAGCCGGAAAGAAAGTGGAACCCCAGTCCTACAACTGCAAGGAACGGAATTTTGCCAGCAACCAGGGAGCTCACAGGAGGACCCCAGGCCTCCAACAAGAATGCAGCTTTGGCTGACTCAATGGTCTCAACCTTGTAAGACCCAGAGCAGGCAACTGAGCTACGCTATGCCTGATTCTTGTCCCACAGAAACCACGAGACATAAATTTATGTTTCTTTAAGCTCCTACATGTGGGGAAACATGTTCGAGAGCGATAGACGTGGAAAGCAGCCTCTCTCAGGGATCTCACCTGCAGGTGGCCGTGGGCCATGAGGACGGCAAAGCTGCTGAGGTGGGAGCACTGGCAGGTGGTGTTGGCATCTCCGGTGGCCACCATCCTGCAGCCCGTGGTGGACCAATGACCGCCTCCATCCTGACTGTGCTCCCAGAAGACACAGAACACCTTCTGCGTTGGCCTGGGCGTCACCGACTGTAGGAAGAAAGTGTCGGTGGCAGCTGGAGACTCTTATCCAAAGCTGGTTTGCAAAGGGCTTTCCTGAGGGAAGGAGGCGCCCACGGAGGAGGCCCCCAGGACACAAAGGGTGATCTCGACAGTGAGGCTGAGCCCCGGACCCAGACCAGTTCCTTGCCCAGCCACAGCCCCATTCCACCAGGACTCACGTGGTGGGAGAAGATGAAGGTGACAGGGGAGCTGAGGTTCTGGGTGTCCTTGTTGCTCACAAAGGCAGAGACAACATCCGAGAGCAGGACAGGGGAGCCTCCTGCCAGGAAGTCCCTGTGTTCACGCAGAACTGTCTGCTGCTTAGGGTCCAGGACCAGGGGCGCCTCGGCCAGTAACTTGGCCATCCCTGGAGTGGAGACGAGGCCCACCACAGCAGGACCTGCAGGACCAGGCCAATGTGGATACCTCTGGGTGCCCACCAGGGCCCCTTCTTCCTCAGATGGACCCTTTGTGGCCCCACTCTGCCCCCTACCTCCCCGTAAGCTTCAGGTCCCCGTGTGTCACATCCTTGGGCGTCTTGTGACCTCCCATCCCGGCCGTTACCTGAGTCACTAGATTCATGCACCTCATCCAAGCTCAGCAGCATCTTTGCCTGGTTCAGACTCAAGGTGACATTTCTGTCTCCTTGTTCTTGCACCTTCAGGGACAGGTCTATGAGATGTCAGAGTTATTAAGGGAGTTAGGATAGTATTTGTGGCTGTAGTGGTTACAATAATACTATCATTTATATGTGTGTTTACATACATCTGGCTATCCACACACGAAAGAAGAACAGGAACTCTACCTCGTACAACACACAAAAATTAACTCAAAGTGGCATGCCAAATATAAGGCATGCCTTGGTGGCTCAGTTGGTTGAGCATCTGACTTTTGATTTCAGCTCAGGTAATGACCCCAAGGTTGTGGGATCAAAGCCTGTGTTGGGCTCTGTGCTAAGCTTGGAGCCCGTTTGGATTCATTCTCTCTCTCTCTCTCTCTCTCTCTCTCTCTCTCTCAGTCTGCCCCTCCCCATCTCTCTCTTTCTCTCTCTAAAACAGACAAAGAAACAAACAAACAATCCTAAACTTAAGGGCTAAAAGTACAACAGTTGGAAGAAAACACAGATGTAAATCTTCCCAGCCTTGGATTTGACAACGGATTCTTAGATACAGCACCAAATGCACATGCAACTAAAGAAAAAAAGAGAAAATGAATTTCAAAACAGAAGCACCTGTTCATTAAAGCAAAAAAAAAAAAAAATTCACTCTTATGTGGATCCTGAGAAACTTAACAGAAACCCATGGGGGAGGGGAAGGAAAAAAAAAAAGGAGGTTAGAGTGGGAGAGAGCCAAAGCATAAGAGACTCTTAAAAACTGAGAACAAACTGAGGGTTGATGGGGGGTGGGAGGGAGGGGAGAGTGGGTGATGGGTATTGAGGAGGGCACCTTTTGGGATGAACACTGGGTGTTGTATGGAAACCAATTTGACAATAAACTTCATATATTGAAAAAAATAAAAAAAATAAAAAATAAAAAAAAATAAAAAGTAAAAAAAATAATCTATGGAATGGGAGAAAAAAATTAGCAAGTCACATGTCTCACAGAGTGTACTATTAGAACATATAAAGAATTCTTCCAGCTCAACAACCAAAAGCCAAACAATGAATTAAAACAACAGGCAAAGGGACTTGCATAGACATCTCTCCAAAAAAGATACACACATGTTCAATAATTACACAAAAAGATGTGAGCCATCACTAGTCATCAGGGAAACGTAAATCAAAACCACAATGAGATATCACCAGACACATATGAAAAGACTCTAATAAAAATAAAACAGGGGCACCAGGGTGGCTTAGTTGGTTGAGTGTCCAACTTCAACTCAAGTCATGATCTCATGGTTCGTGGGTTCGAGCCCCACATCAGGTTCCGTGCCGACAGCTTAGAGCCTACTTGGGATCCTCTCTCTCTACCCCTTTCTGCCCCTTGCTGGCTTGTGCTCTCTCTTTCAAAATAAATAAATACACTTAAAAACAACAACAACAACAACAAAAAAGTGAAAGTGCCAAGTGTTGCTGAGGGGGTAGAAATTGGGGTCCATTGCCGGTGAGGATACGAGATGGAAAAATAGCCTCTTTGGAAAATAGATTGGTGGTTCTCAAAAAGTCGAACATAGAATCGCTGTATAACTCAGCAATTCCAGTCCTAAGTAAGTACCCCAAAGAACTGAGAACAGTTATTCAAACAAAAGCGTGTGAACCAATATTCACAGTAGCACCATGTGCAACAGTCAAAGGGTGGCAACACCCGAAATGTCCATCAGTGGATGAACGGGGACACAAGAAGTGCTGTATCCATCTACAATTAAATGTTACTCAGCCGCAAAAGGGAATGAAACACTGATAGATGCTACAACGTGGATGAACCTTGAAAACATCCTGCTAGGTGAAAGAAACCACATAGTGTATGATTCTTGAGGTATGAGAAGTCCAGAATAGGCGCATCCATAGAGACAGAAAACAGACCAGTGGTGGCCAGGGGCTGGGGGAGCGGAGGAATAGGGAGTGACTTCTGGGGGTGGGGTGGAGTACAGTATTTACTTCGAGGGTGATGAAAATAGTTTAGAAATAGAGGCAATGATCACAACTCCGTGAATGTACTAAATGCCACTGAATTGTATACTTTGTTTAAAATGGTGGATTTTATGTTACGTGAATTCTACCTCAAATGAAACAAATAAAATACTTAACCGTGAGAGAACATTAACTGAATATGATTCCAAATTAAGTAAATTGTTTTCTTGGGAAGCCATTTCTATTGTATTTTACGTTCTTCATTACCATTAACTCAACTGCTCATAATTTAGTTTCTATTAAGATGTATATTATTTATAGCTTTATTCATTTCTTCTTTTAATTGAGGTATGGCGAACATAGAACATTATATTAGTTTCAGGTGTACATGGTGATGATTTGTTATTTGTCTGTGTTGCAAAATGATCACCACAGTGAGTGTGGTAAACACCTGTCCCCACATAGAGTTACATTTTTTTTCCTGTGATAAGAACTTTCAAGATTTACTCTTGTAGCAACTTGGAAACATGTAATATAGTGTTATTATCCTCGTGCTGTACATTACATCCCATGACTTAGTTATTTTATATCTTTTGACCCCCTTCACCCATTTAGCCCACTGCCCCACCCCCACACACCTCACCCCTACCTCTGACACTCACTAATTTGTGTCTATAAGCTTGTGCCCTTTTTTTTTTCTTTTTTTTTTTTTTTTAGAATTCCACATATAAGTGAGACCAGATGGTATCTGGCCTTCTGTGACTTAGCATAATATATTCATTTCTTTTTAACCACTTTTAATTGGTTTAGGGAGTGTAACACTGAGATACAAGCGTGGTCACTGGCTCCAGTGAGGCTGGGTTATAAACGAGGTGGGGAAGGGCAGGGCAGGAGCCCGGGGCAGACCCCAGTACTTGCCTGTGCCTGCAGATGCATTGAAGGTCAATGTCCCATTGGGCAGGGCCTGGCTTATGTTTCTCAGGACGTCCTCCAGGCCAGCGAGCAGGTTCGTGGCCACACGGCGCTGCTCTGAGCGGGGCAGCGCCTCCAGGTCTTGTGGGGTCTGCAACAACTCATCCACCCCCTCTATGAGGCCCTGGGGGAAAGCAGACCCAGAAGTCGTGAGCCGTGGGCCAGACTGCATGAAGGGGCTGTCCGTTGAGCCTCAGAATAAAGATCCTGGAGAATAAAGTCTATTTACCTGGATGCTGTCCTGGGCAAAGGCTGGTATGAACTTTCTGGCCAGATCTTCGACTTTTTCAAAGAAGCGGGAGAGTCTCTGGGAAGAGGGCAAATGAGGAGGTCAGAGAGCCTCACGTGCGAGTGGGGAAGCTCGGGGAAAATGGTGGCCAGGGAGGGCGGGCAGCCCGTGCTTCAAGGAAGGATTTCCTGTCTCCTGGTCCCTGCTGGGGCCAACTCACCCGGCTCTTGATTCCATGGGGTGGGGTCCAGCTGGGGAAAAAGTTGCCTGCAAGAGACAAGAGTGCTTCATGAGGTGTGACAGCATCTATCTTTGTACGTGTTCGGGGGTAGGGGTCTGGGGTCAGGTCAGGCCAGGTACTTTCCCAGGCGGTCATTTGGTTATTCAGGGAGCCTCGTTTGGGCATAGAAGCATCGGGAAGGCCCCACTGTCTCCTCCCTGGTGAGTGAGTGCCTTTTCTTATTCACACAGAGGTGTGCTATGGGTGAATGTGGTGGCCTACATGCTCTGCTGCCCAGATATGGATGGAATCGGCCTGGGTCCTCCCTGTCTCCCAGCCCTGGCTGGGTGCCCTCGGCTTCCCCGGGCAGCTTTCAGCCAGGGTGGGGCATCATGGGCATCTGTGTCCCAGCCTGAGCATTTGGACAAAGGCCAGTGTGGGTCTTCTAGGGAACCAAGTGCAGGGAAAATGGTGCATTACCCAACAAGGATCCTGTTGGATCTGGCTCCCACTGACAGCCTTTGTTTTAATTCCCTCAGGGCAGCCGCTCACCTGCTGGTCCCCAATGATGCTGTCTGTTGCTATCTTGTCTCGACGGGGGCCCCTTCTGATCATGTAATTTTCTATGTGTGTATGGGGGTGGATCCGTGTAATTCTGCTTAGACTCCACACAGCATTCTTCTGGCTTCTGGTCATCTGGTTCACTCTCAGGAATGTGAACTGAAATTACTGGGGAGAGTCAGGGTAAGCCTTGTGCAGGGAAGGAGACAGGGACTGAGCACCTGAGAAGGGGGGGGGGTGTTGGCCAGGGAGACCACTGGCTCAGAAAAGCTCAGCTCTCAAATCTTCCCACTCCAGTGTTTCGGGGTGGGGTCCCTGAGTCCAGTGTGGCCCAAGAGGTCTGACAGTTTTCCTGGTATGGCAGAGCCCAAGTGGGCTTTGGTGGGGAAAGGTCTCATCCTGGCAGTCACTGATGATGGTAAAGAGGAGGGATCCTGTGCTGGAAACAATATGCTGTGAGCTCCTTAAATATCTTGAGTGCCATCCTTCTCTCTTGTTTTACAAAAACAAGATGCCAGGGTGGGGGTGGGGGCGGGTGGGCAAGGGATACTCTGAACTTTCAGAAGTGACCCTCTGCAGAAGGTTCTGAGCCTTGGGGTTCAAAGAGGCGTGCGTGACCGGGTAGGTGCCGAGGACAGCTCTCTGATGCCTAGAGAAAGTGGAGCAAATGCCTTCCCACCGCATGGATGGGGAGATGGAAGGCGTGGGGTGGTTCTTACCTTGACACGTGTTCTCACTTTCACTCCTGAATGTTTTTGCCCCAGAAGCAAGCTCGTATCCTGGGCTGCACGTGCAGTGGTAGCTCCCCTCTGTGTTAAGGCAGTGTGCGAATTTTCCACAGGACACTCTGGGGGGTGGTCCACACTCGTTGATGTCTGAAAGCCAACAGGACAAAAGGTTACCTCCCAAAGGTGTGGGTTGGCCTCCAGCCAGACTCTACCAACGGAACGGGAGAGAACTCAGCTTGCAGATGGCATTCCAGGGGCTGGTCTGAGTGGGAGTCAGGTTGCTCCAGAAAGCTGCTGACGGCTCTGCTCATCTCTGCTCTCTGGCTGGGCCTGAGGGGCACCTAGGTTCAGATGCTACTGTTCCATGATGGGGGCCGGAAGGAGGTCCGCCTCCCCTTCTGCAGACCTTGTGGGGTGGGCAGAGGCACTGAGTCTGTCTGTGTGATTGGGAACCTGGGGGTGGGCTCCAGTCGGGGCGACAGTGGTATTGAAGGCCACTCTCCATAATGAGTCAGTGAAAGGAGTCATGGCTGGATTCTGTTCAGGGTCACTCTTATTCGCACATGAAGATAAAGCCAGGTGGTCAGGCCTCTGCCCATTGATAGCTTTCACTTCCATTATTCACAGTGGCCCAAGGACATCCACAGTCCTCATCATCCACTCCCCCAAGCTCCTAAGGTCAGGCATTTCTTTTTAATGTTTATCTTATTTGAGAGAGAGAGAGAGAGAGAGAGAGAGAGAGAGAGAGAGATGCAGAGAGAGAAGGGGACAGAGGATCCGAAGTGGGCCCTGCACTGACAGCAGAGAGCCTGAGTTAGGGCTCAAACTCATGAACCATGAGATCATGACCTGAGCCGGAGTTGGATGCTCAACTGACTGAGCCACCCAGGTGCCCCAGTCAGACATTTTAAAGATGCCCCAAGATGCCTCAGTGGGAGTCTTAATATCTCCACTCCTGAGGGAAGTCCCCTCTTGTCAGAGACACTGAGGATGTGACATGGAGAAGCTGCATAAAGTGTCTCACAGCTGAGTCACTGGGGATGTTTTCGGGCATCCTACATCTCCCTGTTCTTTAAACATGACAGGAAAGCTGTCCACCAGCCAGGTTCTCTCTGAGCAGCTCGGGGACCCACAGAGCAAGGCTGGACACCATCAGCTATCGACAACCTCAACAACTTGATCAGGTGAATCAAAGGGCAGGGGCAGAACGTTTGGTCCCAGACACTCCCATCAGGGGATCCGAGACTTTTAGAACCTGCAAGGGCTCATGACCTCGTGCTGAGTGGGGGTCTGGCAGGCAGCTGGTCTCCCCCAGAGCAGAGTCTCCTACCCGAACTCGAGGACTTCCTTCTAAGGCCCCAGGCCCAGGCTGTGGGCGTCAGCCCCGGAAGGGGCCAGCAGGCAGGAAGAGGCACGGCTCTGTCTGGGCCATGGGACCGCCCTCCTGTCTTCTCAGATGGGGGCGATGGCTGGACACCTGTCTCCAGGGTTGTGGGATGGGGTGGAGTCAAGTGGGGGATGGTTGAGAATGAGGTCCAAGGTGTGGAAAGCATGAGGCCTCCTCAACCAGACAGATGTGCTTCCAGAAAGGAGCTGGGGTCCAGTTACATTAGCGGTAGGATCTCCTCGTCATGGTCACGCAGCCATGAATCTTCATGAGACCCGTGTGCAAATGCACAAAGGCCGGGCAATGGTCACAACAACACCTTTTTTTTCTCTGATAAAATATTTTCCTCAAGCACTAAATGACACATGGGTACTTAGAAAACAAAGAAAATGTGAAAAATGAGAACAAAGAAAATCAACTGTAAGTCCACTATATGAGCTACTGGAAGATTTAAGATAGTTTTCCCCTCAGCTTTTCAAACATATTAGGAACACTTTCCTTTATTATCAATAAATTTGCATCTAAGATGATTTTGAGTAGATGAAGAATATTTCTTGGTGTGAGAGCTGCTCATGTCCTCCTTTCCCCATTATTTTTTTATTGTGGTAGAATGCCCTTAACATAAAATTTACCATGTTAACCATATTTAAGCAATATAATTTTCTTTTATGATTTTGCATTGTTGAAGAATAAAAACTCTTCAGTTTTGTTATTTTTTATTTTTTTAAAACACTTTAGTTTTAGATCTTCATCTAGGCTCTACATCCTTATTAATTGTGACTTTGGCTAATTCAATCTCTTTGAGCCCATTTATTATCATTTAAAAAAATGAAGCCATAAAATTTATAGAAAAAACATAGGGAATAAGCTCTTTGAAATTGGTCTTGGCACAGATTTTTTTGGATTTGACCCCAAAAAACAAAGATAAGTTAGTGGGAACATATCAAACTAAAAAACTTCTGCACAGCAAAAGAAACCATCAAAAAATGAAAAAACAACCTATAGTTTAGTAGAACGTATTTGCAAATCATGAAGCTGAGAAGTGGCTAACATCCAAAATACAGAACTCATTCAACACAACAGAAAAAAGAAAACTATACAATCCAACTTAAAAAATGGGCTGCAGATCTGAAAAGACATTTTCCAAAGAAGACATCCAAATGGCCAACAGGTACATGAAAAGGTACCCAACATCACTCATCGTCAGAGAAGTGCAAAGCCAAACTGTAATGAGATATCATCTCGCACCTGTTGGAATGGCTATTATAAAAAAGATAAGAAATAACAAGTGTTGGTGAGGACGTGGGAAAAAGGGAACCTTGCGCACCGTGGGTGGGAATGCAAACTGGTGCAGCCACTGTGGGAAAACTTATTCAAAAAATTAAAAATGGAATACCACGTGATCCAGGAGTTCTACTTCTGGGTATTTATTTGAAGGAAACAAAAACACTAACTTGAAAGTCGGCATCCTCGTGTTCGTTGCCGCTTTATTTGTAAAAACAACCTTAGTTTTTATTGGTGCCTGAGTGGATAATGAAAAAGTGTCGTATGTGTATGGGGGAGTATCACTTAACCATACAAGGGAAGACAGTCCTGCCATTTGCAACACCATGGATGGACCTTGAGGGCATTACGCTAAGCGAGTTAAGTTGCACAGAGAAAGACAAATACCGTTCGATTTCAATAGATGTGGAATCTAAAAACAAACCCACAAACAAGACAGAAGTCATACAGAGAACAGATGTGTGGGTGCCAGAGGTGGGGAGGGATTGGCAGGGGTGCAGGCAGGCAGGGAGGAAAACTGGTGCTAGATTTGCTTCCTCATGGGTCTGCTGTGAGCAGTGAGGCGGGAAACCATGACCTTGAGGGCTCGGGAGTTCCCGGTGAGCTCACGGCAGGAGGAGAGCCTGGGCTTTCAAGTCCTGTGTTTCTTTCCTCCCGTTGCTTCCATTCTTTCTCCCCTTTCCTTGTGCAATGAGCACGATCATAGTAATAACAGCAGTAGCCATGATAAGAACTTGTGTTGGACCGTCCACTCCATACTCGTCTTTATCGGTTCTCCACACGGGCAGATTTTAAATCTCCATCCGTGTGGGGTAGGTACAACAATGATCCCCAATTTACAGACAAGCAAACTGAGGCATAGAGAGGAGAACATCTTCCCCCTACCACCTCCCCCAACATCTCCATGCGCCCCCAGCAACCCCCCAGGCCCCTGTACCATCACAATTCTCCAAGCGGTTGGTGAAGATGTCCCCGGATAAAGAAGTGAACCCTGGAGAGCAGCGACAGGCCGTGGCGTTGACACATGAGGACTTTGGAGGGCACCACTGAGCACAGTCTGTGGGGGCAGAAGCTGTGGGGACCAAGACCACAGTCAGAAGGCTCAAGAAATGGAGGGAGCCAGCTGCCCGCTGGAGGTCCAGGAGTAGAGCGGGGGAGGAAAGAGAAGGATGGCTGCCATTGGAAGAGCTCAGAAAACTCTGCACATGTAGGGAGGAAGAAACAGCTTCTTTATACCCAGAAGACCATCTGTGAGCCTCATTTGTGCAATAAGCTCCCTTCCTGTACCCCCGTATCGGTGAGAGAACCCAGACCCCAGCATGCACTCCCCAGCTTATGTCACCAGTGGGGCTGGCTGGGCAGACTTACCACTCAGTTTCTGTACAGGCCCCAGTGTCAACAGCAGCAGCACCAAGAGCCCTGGGGCAGAAAAACAGAGAGATGACAGAGGAGAGTCAAGGTCCAGTTTCAACCCCTGTCTGCCTGGTCATTGCCCCCCAGAGGGAGGCTCTTGTACCTTACACAGAACCAAGAGACGGCCTGTCTGTCCCTCTCCCTGGACTCCCCCAGGAGTCAGTCAAGGACAACCACAGCCTTCGCGGAGCCTCGGGTGCTCTAGGTGAGGGGACAGAGTACACACAGGCAGCTGACGTCAGGGATACAACATAGAAACCCCAACCTCTCCCAGCGGAGGGGAGTAAACCTTGAAGTAGAAAATCTTCAAATCCAGTGCCTTCCCCATAGGCAGGTTCTTTGTTCTCTGGCGACGGCAGAAATCTGCTTAGAGAAGGCCCTGCTCTCTCCTCTCTGGTGAGCGGGTGCCTTTTCTATTTCACATGGGGCACCCTATGGGAGGATGGTGTGGCCAGATGCTCTGTTCCCCACGTGTGGATGGCAGTGGCCCAAACCCTCTCTGTCTGTCAGCTCTGGTGCCCTCAGCTTTCCTGGGTGGCTCCCAGATGGAGCAGGGACATCACGGCCACCTGAGTCCCAGCCTGAGGACTTGGACAAGTCCAGGGTGGGCTTTCCTGGGAGCCGAGTGCAGGGGAAATGCTGCGTTCCTGACCAGGACCTGTCATGGCATCCGGCGATGGCCTTTGTCCTGTCTTCCCCAGGGTGGATCTCACTGCCTGCATAACCTTTAGAATCCTGGTGACCCTCGCAGGACATCACGCTCCCGTCCACGCTCACTCTGAGACTCCAGCTCTATGGACATGGACAAGTCCCACACTTGAGCCAGGACTTTCCAGCCAGGCTTGAGGGAAAGGGTCAGGAGAATGAAGGTCCTGCTGGATAGGCAGGGTCACGAGGACGGTGAGGACCAGGCTGAGGTGGACGATGGGGCTGACATCCGGCCAGGCAGCTTTGGGGCTGTGAAGTTGCCTTTTCTGATCCCCATGAAGGAATTCTCCAGGCTAAAAGAAAGTGGTGAGATATCTGAGCAGGGCCAGTGGTGGGTGATGGCTGGGTGGCTGGAGAGGGGGGGGCAGGCGCCCATGGGTGAGGGATGGCAGATGATTCTGTCTTCTCTGCCCTTGGCCTCCCACCAGGGGGGCAGACCTGTGTGCCCTACCAAGTGGGACTCAGCCTCCACCTTCTGTCTGAGTGTCTGGGTCAACGTGGGGCCTCGGGTTGACCTCTTTGGAAGAAGGTCACACCTCTGGCAATGATCCCCTCTGTTTTCATCCAGCCCAGATGGCAGCCTCTTTCATTCGCCTGCATCTTAGAGCGTGTGTGGAGTGGCCCATTTCGCTCTTCCCACCTTCTCCCAGCATCCTCCACATCCCAGTCACCTGAGTTGCCCACTGGCCTGTGAACTAAAATTACAGGCGAGGTTCAGGGCAGAGCCCGGCATGGGCAATTAGAGCCTGGAGGCCAAGAAGCCGGTTAGAGTGCCAGGAGGCATCTTTTCCAGGCCAGGTTGTGGGTCAGGGAAGGTAGGCCCACCCTGGGATCGCCCCCCTCCCACATTTATGGGCAGGGCTCCTGGGTCCATCGTGATGCCGGGGGGCCGCCAGGGGTCCTGGTGTGGCTGAGCCCGTGTGGATCTCGGGGGAGCAGGGGGAAAGTCTCATCTTGGCTGCCACTGATGAAGAAGAAGAGGGTGGATATTGCTCCGGAACATGACACGCCGTGAGCTTGTGAAGTACGTCGGATGCCATCCCTCCGGTTTTCTGAACGTAAAATGCCGGGTGGCAAGGGAGATGCTCCAAAATCGAGTTCAGTGCCAGTCTGCAGAGGGATCTGAGTCTGGGGCTTTGGGGAGGGCTGGGACACAGGTATAGGTGCCCAGAACGGCTGTCTGAGGCCTGGACAGAGTGGGGTCCGTGACCTCAAACCTCGAGGATGAGGAGACAGGAGGCGCAAAGCCCTTCTTACCTTGACACATGTTTTCACTCTCATTCCTGAACGTCATCTCGGGAATCAGCTCCTGCCCTGGGCCGCACATGCAGTATCTCCCATCCACGCCCTGGCAGTCAACGTAGGGTACACAGGGCGTCCTCCAGGGTCGCTCACACATGTTGATGTCTGGAATACAACAACGTAAGCTTATTCCTTCCACTTTCAAAGGAGTAAGTTCCCACAGGCAGAGAGCCCGGTCACCAGCCTGACCCGACAATGAAGGCTGGACAGACGCAGCTCCCGGGTAGCACTCCCCAGGCCGGACTGAGCAGGGCCAGCTGCTCCAGAAAGCCTGCTGACGGCCATCTCTGCTCTCTGGCTGGGCCTGAGGGCCACCTAGATTCAGATGCTACTGTTCCAGGATGGGGGCTGGAAGGAGGCCTGCATCCCCGTCTGTAGACCTTGTGGGATAAACAGAGGCACTGAGTCAGGGTCCAGACCCTTCCCTGTGGTGTTATTTGTGCCGCTGGAGACCTGGGGTGGGCTCTCAGGGTGCCAGTAGCATGGAAGGCCACCCTCGATGCTGAGAGGTGGAGCCAGTCACGGCCTGGGGGCTGCCTAGGGTGACACATGACACTCAGCATTCACACCTGAGGATAGAAACCGATGGCCAGGTCCCTGAGCGTTGATGGTTTCTACCCGCTTTACTCACAGTGGCCTAAGTACACCTCATAATTCTCATCAGGCCCTCCCCCAAATCCCAATGTCAGGCCTTTTCTAGATGCCCCAGGATGTCTCTGGGGGAATTCTCTTTAATCAGAGTCCATCATAGATGTGAAATGAGGAAGCACCAAGAAGTTGCTCACAGCTGAGTTATTGCAAGGTGGGTTCCTGGCCTCCTAGCTCTTCCTGTTCTCTAAACGTGAGGGGAAAGATGGCCACGACCCTGGCCCCTCGGAGCAGCTCGGGGACCCACAGAGCAAGGCTGGACACCGTCAGCTATCGACGACCTCAACAACTTGATCAGGTGAATCAAAGGGCAGGGACAGAACGTTGGGTCCCGGACACTCCCATCGGGGGACCAGAGACTTTCAGAGCCTGCAAGGGCTCACGACCTCGTGCTGAGTGGGGGTCTGGCAGGCAGCTGGTCTCCCCCAGAGCAGAGTCTCCTACCCGAACTCGAGGACTTCCTCCTAGGGCCCCGGGCCCAGGCTGTGGGCGTCAGCCCCAGGACGGGACAGCAGGCGGGAAGAGGCACGGCCCCGTCTGGGCCATGGGACCGCCCTCCTGTCTTCTCAGATGGGGGCGATGGCTGGACACCCGTCTCCGGGGTCGTGGGATGGGGTGGGGTCCAGCGGGGCATGGGTGGTAATGAGGCGCGCGGGAGGGGAAGACACGACGAGGAGAAACTCTCAACCGGCAAACGTGCTCCCAGAAGGGAGCGGGGGTCCAGCCACACCAGCCGCAGGCCCCCTGGTGGCGCTCTCCCGGGCCGGAGTCTCCGTGAGACGCACGCACAGACGTACAGGGGGTCCGCGAGGGGCGCCTCTCAGGGCATCGGGAGAGGGCGGCTGGGCAGGAGTCCTACCACCTTTTTTTTCCGTGATGAAATTCACTTTCCCCCAAATATTAAATGACACACGGACGTTTGGAAGACAAAGCAAATGTAAAACAACAAAAACCAAGAGAATCGCCCATAAGTTCACTACGCATGTTGGGAATATTTTCTTTTATTATCAATATATATGCATCTAAGACTTTTGAGTACATGAAAAGTATTTCTTGGAGTAAAAACTGTATAATTTCCCTCTTTCCCCTATTTTCTTATTGTGGTAAAATGCACACAAAAGTTTTTTTTTTTTCCCCGTCTTAACCATTTTTAAATATTATAATTTCCTTTCATGATCTTATTTTGTTGAATAAAAACCTCTTAGTGTCATTAAACATTTTTAAAGCAAACGTTAGTTCTAACTTCCTTTATTTATTTTCACCTTAAGGTAAAATCAGTTTGCATGTTTCTTTTCTTTAAAAAAGGTTTTTAAAAATGTTTACTTATTTTTGATAGAGAGAGAGAGAGGGAGGGGCAGAGAGAGGAGAGGGAGACACAGAATCTGAAGCAGCCTCCAGGCTTCGAGCTGTCAGCACAGCGCCCAACATGGGGCTTGAACCCACATATTGCCAGATTGTGACCTGAGTCGAAACTGGACGCTTAACTGACTGAGCCACCCAGATGTCCCTCAACTTTTGTGTTTCTGATTTAATAAAAATAGTTGATTTTTTTATGAGTTTGAAATTTCTTTTTCTTTTCTTTTCTTTTCTTTTCTTTTCTTTTCTCTCTCTCTCTTTCTAGATTAAAATTATGTTGTATTTGTTTAAATTTTTTAAAAATATATTCATATACAACAGGATTTTATTTATTTATTAAAAAAAATTAAGTTATTTAAGAGAGAGAGAGAGAGCAGGGGAGGGGCAGAGAGAGAGGGAGAGAGAATCCCAAGCAAGCTCTGCACTGTCAGCTCGGAACCCAGTGCAGGGCTCCAACCCACTAAGGGCAGGATCAAGACCTGAGCCAAAACCAAGAGTTGGATGCTTAACTGATGGAGGCACTCAGGATCCCCTACAACAGGATTTTTTAAAAGGATACACTTCTAATTTTGTATCATTTCTTAAACAGATATGTAGTGTAATTTAATTCTTGGATTTTGAAAGCTTGTTTTTGCATACTGAAAAAATTGTTTCGTGGGGAAAGAACTGATTTAAATGGTACTAAACAATCCTATCTTATTTGTGCATAGTACTCCTTAGCTTATAAAACACTTTGTTTTGGTTTATCGCAGCATTATTGACAATAGCCCAGATATGGAAGCAACCTGGGTGTCCCTCAGCAGATGAATGGATAAGGGAGATGTGGTATATACACAATAGGATATTATGCAGCCATAAAAAGGATGACTTTGTGCCATTTTCAACAATATGGATGGACCTATAGGGTATTATGCTAAGTGAAACAAGACTGAGAAAGATAAATACCATGTGATACCACTCAGAAGTAGAATCTAAAAAAAAAAAAAAAAACAAACCCAAATGAATGAAACAAACAAAAAGCAGAATCAGATCTACAAATACAGAGAACAAAAGATGGTTGCCAGAGACAAGTGGGGCTGGGAGTTGGGTGAAGGGGGAGAGAGAGATCTAGACGCTGAAGTATTGAGTGAGTAAGTCAGGGGAATAAAAGGCATAGCGTAAGGAACACAGTCAATGCTATTGTAATAGCAGCGTATTGCTTCGTGGGGACAGATAGCAGCTACACTTACGGTAAACATAGCACAATGTATAAATTTGTCAAATCATTATGTTGTACATCTGAAACTAACATTATGTATCAACTATACTCAAAATAAGAAAAGACTATAGAAATGTTTCCTCCCTCCTCCCTTCCTTCCTTCCTTCCTTCCTTCCTTCCTTCCTTCCTTCCTTCCTTCCTTCCTTCCTTCCTTTTTGAGAGAGAGTGAGAATGAGAGTATGTGAATGGGGGAGAGGGGCAGTGGAAGACAGAGAGAGAATCTTAAAGAGGCTTCAGGCCCAACGTGGCTGATGAGGGGCTCCATCCCACGACTGTGAGACCATGACCTGAGCTGCAATCAAGAATTGGATGCTTAAGAATGACATATCAGACAAAGGGCTAGTATCCAAAATCTATAAAGAGCTCACCAAACTCCACACCCGAAAGACAAATAATCCAGTGAAGAAATGGGCAGAAAACATGAATAGACACTTCTCTAAAGAAGACATCTGGATGGCCAACAGGCACATGAAAAGATGCTCAACGTTGCTCCTCATCAGGGAAATACAAATCAAAACCACACTCAGATATCACCTCATGCCAGTCAGAGTGGCCAAAATGAACAAATCAGGAGACTATAGATGCTGGAGAGGATGTGGAGAAACGGGAACCCTCTTGCACTGTTGGTGAGAATGCAAATTGGTGTAGCCGCTCTGGAAAACAGTGTGGAGGTTCCTCAAAAAATTAAAAATAGACCTACCCTATGACCCAGCAGTAGCACTGCTAGGAATTTACCCAAGAGATACGGGAGTGCTGATGCATAGGGGCACTTGTACCCCAATGTTTACAGCAGCACTCTCAACAATAGCCAAATTATGGAAAGAGCCTAAATGTCCATCGACTGATGAATGGATAAAGAAATTGTGGTTTATATACACAATGGAATACTACTTGGCAATGAGAAAGAATGAAATCTGGCCTTTTGTAGCAACGTGGATGGAACTGGAGAGTGTGATGCTAAGTGAAATAAGCCATACAGAGAAAGACAGATACCATATGGTTTCACTCTTATGTGGATCCTGAGAAACTTAACAGAAACCCATGGGGGAGGGGAAGAAAAAAAAAAAGAAGTTAGAGTGGAAGAGAGCCAAAGCATAAGAGACTCTTAAAAACTGAGAACAAACTGAGGGTTGAGGGAGGATGGGAGGGCGGGGAGGGGGGGTGATAGGCATTGAGGAGGGCACCTGTTGGGATGAGCACTGGGTGTTGTATGGCAACCAATTTGACAATAAATTTCAAAAAAAAAAAAAAAAGAATTGGATGCTTAGGGGCGCCTGGGTGGTTCAGTCGGTTAAGCCTCCGACTTCAGCTCAGGTCATGATCTCGTGGTCCATGAGTTCGAGCCCCACGTCGGGCTCTGCGCTGACAGCTCAGAGCCGGGAGCCTGCTTCGGATTCTGTGTCTCCCTCTCTCTCTCTGACCCTCCCCCATTCATGCTCTGTCTCTCTCTGTCTCAAAAATAAACATTAAAAAAAATAAAAAAAAAAGAATTGGATGCTTAACTGACTGAGCCACTCCGGCACTCCTGTATTCTTTATTTTTTCTTTTTCTTTTTCTTTTCTTTTCTTTTATTTTTTTGGGTTCAAAGTTTTTTTAATTGCTTATGTTCAATACAAACCACAGTGTCTAAATTCACAATACAAGTTTCATTAGTCTTGGGTATTTTTATATTATTTATAAGCACTATCAGTTTTATTAACACACACTGTTCTCAGCATACAGGTGCAAATTATTTTCTAGCTATTGTTAATACTAAGGTAGGGTATTCTGCAGAAGTGCTAAGTTATCATTCAGTGAGTCATTTGCCGTTGCTCCTTTTCTGCCATTTCTTGTTGGCGAATCGTATCCTGGGCTGCTTGCTGCATTTTCTCCAATTTTTCCAGAGTCAGAGATTTTAAGGGTAAAAGTTTGGGTTTACACAGCACCACTGTGGTTATATCTTCCACAGACAGCTGCCCTTGTTTTGGAAGAACTTCCCAGAACATTGACTTCACTTCCGCCATATCTGAATTGTTGGATACAGCTAAGTTTTTTCCTGGGATGACTGGTCACCTTTGGTCCTTTTTCGGGCCTACTTACAGACTCCTCTCTATTCTTTCTTTTTTAAAATATATTTTCATTGAAGTATAATTAACATACAGTGTTACATTAATTTCAGGTGCACAACATAATGATCTAGCAATTCTAAACATTACTCAGGGCTCACCATGATAAGTGTAGCTACTGTCTGTCACCATACACGATTATTACATATTATTGTCTATATTCCCTATGCTGTACTTTTCATCTCTGTGACTTGTTTATTTGATAGCTGGAGCTTGGTACCTTCTAATCCCCTTAATCTATTTTGCCCATCCCCCTGTTACCACCCTTCTGGCAACCACCAGTTTGCTCTCTGTATTGAGGAGTCCGGTGTTGGGGGCGCCTGGGTGACTCCGTTGGTTAAGCGTCCGACTTCAGCTCGGGTCATGATCTCATGGTTCATGAGTTCAAACCCCGTGTTGGACTCTGTGCTCACAAGCATGGAGGCTGCTTGGGATTCTCTTCCTCTCCCTCTCTATGCCCCTCCCCCTCTCACACACATTCTCTCTCTCTCTCTCTCTCTCTCCCCTTCTCTCTCTGTCAAAAATAAATAAACACTAAAAAAAAGAGTCTGGTTTTGTTTGCTTTATATTTTAGATTCCACATATATATGAAATCTTTTGGGATTTGTCTTTCTCAGTCTGATGCATTTCACTTGGCATCATGCCTTCTAGGGCCATCTGTGTTGCAGATGGCAAGATCTCATTCTTTTTTATGGGTGGGTAATATCATTGCTGACAGATACACATCTTCTTTACCCATTCATCTATGGATGGACCCTTGGGTTGCTTCCTTATCTTGGCTATTGTAAATAATGTTGTAGTAAATGTAGGAGAGGCATATCTCTTTTTGATGAGTGTTTTGATTTTCTTTGGGTAAATGCTCAGTAGTGGAATTGCTGGGTCATGTGGCATTTCTATTTTTAATTTTTTTTTGAGGAACCTCTATACTGTCTTCCACAGTGACTGCACCAGTTTGCATTCCCACCAACAATGCCCAAGGGTTCCTTTTTCTCCACATCCTCATTAACACTTAAAAACTCCTTAGTTTTAGACCTGGGTGTGCTTTTTACCAGTTTATTAGTTGTATGACTTCGAATAAGTCACTTGATCTGTTTGAGCCCAAATTTGACAATTTGAAAAATGATGTTATCCTGAAATCATAAAATTCGTAGAAGAAAACATAGGGGGTAAGCTTTTTGACATTGGTGTGGGCAACAATTATTTGGACTTGACATCAAACGCAAAGGCAACAAAAGCAAAAACAGACAAGCGGGACCACATCAAACTGTACAGCAAGGGAAACCGTCAACCAAATGAAAAAGACAATCTGCAATTTGGGAGAAAGTAAATGCAAATCATATACAGTATCTGATAAGGATTAGCATCCAAAATATATAAAGAATTCATACACCTTCAATAGCAAAGACAAACAAGCAAACAACAAAAACCCCAAAGAGCATTATTAGTCAATTTAAAGATGGGTAGAGCCTCTGAATATACATTTTTCCAAAGAAGACATCCAGATGGCCAAGAGGTGCATGAAAACGTACTCAACACCACTAATCATCGGGGAAACACAAATCAAAACCACACTGAGATATCACCTCACACCTGTCAGCGTGGCCACTATAAAAAAAGAAATAACAAGTGTTGGTGAGGATGTGGGAAAAGAGAACCTTGCACACTGTGGGAGGGAATGTAAATTGGTGCGGCCACTATGGGAAAGAGTATGGAGATTTCTCACAAAAAGAAAAATAGAACTGTATGATCCAGTAATCCCACTTCCGGGTACTGACCTGAAGAAAATGAAATCACTTTCTGAAAGAGATATCTGCACCCCCATGTTCCGTCCCACGTTATTTACAACAGTCAGGACATGGAAACAACCTAAACGTCCCCCGATGGATGAATGGATAATGACAAAATGGTATGCGGATACAGCGGAATATTACTTGGCCATAAGAGAGAAGAGATCCTGTCATCTGTGACGGCATGGATGGGCCTTAAGGGCATCATGCTAAGTGAAATAGAAAGAGAAAAATATTGTATGATCTCACTTTTTGGTGGAATTTAAAAAAAACAACTGAACTCAGAGATACAGAGAACAGATCAGTGACTGCCAAGGTGGGGGGGATGGGGTGGGCAAAATGGGTGAAGGTGTGAAAAAAACCCCCACCTTCAACTCTGCTTGCCTCATAGGTCGGCTGTGAACACTGAGGCAGGAGACCATGACCGTGAGGGGCCGAGAGTTCCCGGTGAGCTCACTCCAGAAAGATAGCCTGAGCTTCCACTATTTCTCCCCTTTCTTTCTTCTTTGAAAATAATAATGGCAACAGCAACAATGATAACAACTGACATTTGTTGACAATTTGCTCCATACTCGTCTTTAGCTGTTCTTTACGCAGGTGAATTTTAAATCTCACTCTAACCATGTGGGGTAGGTACAACGATGATCCCCAATTTACAGACAAGCACCCTGAGGCATAGAGAGGGGAAATAATTTCTTGCGTGTCAGGTGTAGTCAGGGTGAATTAGACTTTGAAGCCGGGTAGCCCAGCTCCGCTGTGTGAGCTCTCAACACTCTACCCATTGATCACGGAAACCTGATGGTCCACTTCCCTCATACTCCCCCTGCCCTGTCACCTCTCTCTTTTCCTGGATGAAGGGCTGGGTGCTATTCTTAGGGCCGAGGGCTCGGGACATCTCACCACCTCCCCCCATATCTCCATACCCCTCTGCCACCCAAGTCCCTGTACCATCACAACTCTGCAAGGGGCTGGTGAAGCTCTCCCCAGACGAGTACCCAAATCATGGAGGCATCGACCCGTGGAGAGTTCAGAGGGCACCAGTGAGCACAGGTGTGGGGGCCCTAGCAATGAGGACCACAGTCGGAAGCCTCAAGGAATGGTTGAAGCCAGCCACTGCCAGCTAAGAGTCCCTGAGTCGAGCAGGGGAGGGTTGTGGAGGGATGGCTGCCTTTGGAAGAGGAAAAGACAGACGGCTGGACATTAAGGGAGGAAGAAACAGCTTCTCTTATCCCCAGAAGGCCATCTTGGAGCCTCGCTTGGAGAATAAACCTCCTTTCCTCTTTGTCGGTGACAGGATCCAGACCCCAGCATGTGCATACTTAGCTTATGTCACTAAATCTGGACGGACTCACCTCTAGTGTTCTGGGAAGCAGCTCTGAATATTAACAGCAGCAGCAGCAGCAGCAGCAGCAGCAGCAAGAGTCCTGAAGCAGAAAAAAACCAGTGAGAAGACAAAAAGAGGAGTGTGGAGCTCTGGTGTTAATGGTCATTGCCTCCTGGGGAGGTGGGTCTGGTCCTGCGGCCCACAGCTTTCCAGCAGCAGCCACAGGGCTCTCAGACCTTTCGTGGAACTGAGGGCTCAGTTTTTGCCCTTCACATCCCTTGACTCCCAGAGGAGTCCGTCACTAACAGACACATCCTCACGGAGCCTCAGTGCCATAGGTAAGGGGACAGAATATACACAGGTGACATCAGGGACACAAGGTAGAAATTCCAACCTTTCCCGGTGGAGGGAGTGAATCTTGAAGCACAAAGTCCTCAGATTGGCCAGGTTCTTAGTTCTCTGGCAATGGCAGAAATCTACCCTGAGGATTTCTCTCCCAGGGTCACTGTCCCCTCTTTGACATACATGTTTTGGGGCACACGAGAAGAACGTGGGTTTGGGCGTCAGACAGCCCCAAGTCTGAGCCCTAGCTCACAGCAGTATCAGCAGGGCAGGGAGCCCTGGAGTCAAGAGAGTGGGGGGAGCTGATGACAACTAAGGGCACCATCAGGTAGAGCCACCGTCTCCTGGTTAAGAGGCCTATCCAGGTGCAGCGCCCATGACTTCTGTGGTTCCTTGCAAGTGAGCTCCTGGTCCTCCCGTGGTGCACTGAGGGCACAGCCTTTCCCTTTATCCCCCAGTCTCGTCCTGAGCGATGGGTCACTGGACAGGCTCTGTGGTATACACACCATTGCAGACGCGAAGGAATCTACTCTACAGGCAATCACTGGGCCACCTGTTAGAGTCTCTCCTTCCATTTGTGGGAGGCAATGAACCCTATGAAAATCTTTTCATATCTGTGTGCCTTTATAGGATTTTCCTAGAATATGCCCAGCATTAAAATCCTGTTCCACAAATCAGATGATAAGAAATGTGGCTATTTTCAAATTTTTTAAAGTTTATTCATTTTTGAGAGAGAGAGAGATAGAGAGAGACAGAGTGTGAGCAGGGGAGGGGTAGAGAGAGAGAGAGGGAGACACAGAATCCGAAGCAGGCTCCAGGCTCCGAGCTGTCAGCACAGAGCCTGACACGGAGCTCGTACCCACGAACCACAAGATCATGTCCTGAGCCGAAGTCGGACGCTCAACTGAGCCACTCAGACACCTCGAGATGTGGCTATTTTCATGACAACCAGGAAACAAAATTACAAGCAATAAAGACAATATGTAAGGAACGCTTAACTTACTGTGTAACAGGTATCATACTAAGCATTGAGGGAAAGAAAGACTAATCAGAATTAAGTTGACTTTGCTGTTATGCACTGTTACTGTCCTTTAAACCATGCTGTGACCCACACAAAGCCTATGGGATAAAGGATGATATTTTTCTTAGCTCATAGAGTTTTTAGAGAATTTGCTATATAGTCTTGTGAAAAAAAATAGTATAGGTAACATGATGGTTAATTTCATGTAACAGATTTGGCTGGGCCACAGCACTCAGATATATGGTCAAACATTAGTCTAGATATCTCTGGGCAGGTGTTTTTTTTTTCAGATGAGAGAAACAGTTAAATCAGTAGACTCTGAGTAAAGCAGATTATTTTCCATAATCTGGGTGGGCCTCATCCAATCAGTTGAAGTCCTTAGGAAAAACAAAAGAAGTCTGACCTCTTTCGAGGAAGAGGGAATTCTGCCTCCAGACTGACTTTGGACTTGAGATAGAACATCAAATCTCCCCTGGGTTTCCAGCCTGCTGGCCTGCCCTGCAGTATTTCAGCTTCCCAACCTGCACAATCTCATGAACCAACTCCTTAAAATGAATGAATCTCTCCCTCTTTCTCTCTCTCTCTCTTTCTCACTCTGTCTCTCTCTTTCACATACACACAGACACACACACACACACACACACACACACACACACATTGTATTGGCTCTGTTTTTCTGGAGAAACTGGACTGATATAGGTAGCAAAAGGAGAAATCTTTGTTGGATTGGCCCTGGGAATAAGTTTCACTGATTATCTCCTTTGAGACTTAATACAAGTGAGCTAATATCCTTCTCAACATCTCCCCTTCGTCTTTGGTAGAGAAAGTGGGAAAAAAACCAGAGTCTCAGGAACACAGAATATTCTCTAACTGGTTAGAGAGTTCCCAGATAGCTTTAGTTATCTGTCACTATTGTTATAATTCTACCTACCTGGCAGCAGTCGATATCTGTTCCTCATGGTGCGGACCTCTGCTCTTGGTCTGTGCGTGTTACAAAGACTTCCTGTTTTAAGTCTGACTTGGGCCCTAGAGGAGCTGACTTAGGAAACTGCTTGTCTGGATCCTTTCTTTCCCCCTAATCTGTCCTGTGATTAACTTCCCAGAAACTCCACTTCTATTTTTTAAATATTTGCATAGCATTACTGGTATTTGTACTGAAAGCTTCCATGAAAGTGGTTTTTAAATGTTTGTGATACAGGAAGATGTGATCCTGTGTAATCCATGTCTGGTCTAGAACTAAGGTGTTTTTATTCTTCAGCAATACTCAACGCAGCCTTAGACTCATATGTATTGGTGAAGGAAAATGCTCCTGATAGGTTTCAAAAGATGAGAAAAACGTCCCCAAATGTTCCACTCGTCTGTGTGGTGGAACTATAGTGAGATTCTTTGTTTGCATTGTTTAAATCTCCTTTGTTTTCTACCTGGCCACGTGTGTGATTAGTCTGCTTGCCCTGCAGTAATAACAGAGTATCAACTGGGAGGCTCAAACCACAGAAATTTATCTTCTCAGTTCTGGAGGCTAGATTCCAAGATGAAGGTGCCGGGAGGGTTGGCTCCTGGTGAGAGCTCTCTCTTGGCTTGTGGATGGCCACCTACTCCTTGTGTCTGCATGTGACCTTGCCTTGTGTGTGGAGAGGGAGAGGGAGAGGGAGAGGGTGAGAGAGAGGGAGACAGAGACAGAGACAGAGACAGACAGAGAAAAAGAGAGAGGGAGAGGGAGAAGGAGAGGGAGAGAGAGATCACTGGTGTTTCTTCCTTTTCTTACAAGGACACTTTTAGAGCCCCACCCTTATAACCACATTTAACCTTAATTACTCCTAAAAAGTCCTGTCTGTAAATACAGTCTCACGTGTGTGTGTATGTATGTGTGTGTGTGGGGTGGTGGTGGTGGTTAGGGCTTCAACCTATGAATTTTGGGGGGATATGATTCAATCCACAAAACTGTGTGTTATTTAATATCTAGGAAAAAATAAATTTTAATGAAGAAAAGATATCCTGGTTTCTCCCTAACTTCTGAAGGATTTTTTTTTTTTTTTTATGGCTATAAGATTCTGGACTGACTCTAATCTTTTCTCTCGATACCTGAAAGATGTACTACGTTCCATTGGCACCCATGATTTCTGATAAGAAATGAGCAGATATCTGAAATGTTTGTTCCCTTAGGGATGAGGTATCATTATCTCTCATTGCTTTCAAGGATTTTTTCTTTGCCTTTAGTTATCAAAAATTTGATCGTGATGTATCTTGGCCCTAATTTGTTTGAGTTGATACTGTTTGGAGTTTCCTCAGCTGCTTCTTTTTTTAAGTTTATTTCTTTATTTTGAGAGACAGAGCAAAAACAGGGGAGGGGCAGAGAGAGGGAGAGACAGAATCGCAAGCAGGCTCCGCACCTCAGCACAGAGGCCCGATGCGGGGCTCGAACTCACAAACTGTGAGATCATGACCTGAGCAGAGATTGAGAGTCGGACGCCTAACTGATTGAGCCACCAGAAACGCCATGGAGTTTCCTCAGCTTCTTGAACTCATATGTTCTTGTCTTTTTGAAATTTGAGAAATTTTAGCCATTTTTTCCCCTCTGAATAATTTTTCAGTTCCGTATTCTCTATCTCCCTCTGGAATTTAGTGACAGATATCTTAAACTTTTTTTTTTTTTTTGTGCTCCCATAGGTCCCTGAGACTCTGCTAATTGTTTTGTAGTTTATTTTGTCTGTTTTGTTCAGATTGGGTAAATCATATTGTTTTGTCTTCGGTTCACTGATTTTTTCCCCCCTTTCTTCTTTCTCTATCCTGCTAGTAAGCCCATCCAGTAGAGTTTTTATTTCAGGTTTTGTATTTTTCAGGCCTCAAGTTTCTGTTATCTTTATATCATGTTTCTTTTTTTCCCCCGTTTGATGGATAGTGCTGTCATTTCATTTTTTAAAAATTTAAATTCAAGTTAGTGAACATGCAGTGTACTCTTGGCTTCAGGAGTAGAACCCAGGGATTCATCTCTTATGTATGGACATCCAGTGCTCATCCCAACAAGTGCCTTCCTTAATTCCCATCGCCTCCCACCCAACACCTCTCCAGAAACCCTTAGTTTGTGCTCTGTAGTATTCCATTGTACACACACACACACACACACACACACACACACACACACATATATGTCCACATCGATGGCCATTTGGGCTCCTTCCATACTTTGGCTATTGTTGCTAGTGCTGCTATAAATTTTTTTTTTTTAACGTTTATTTATTTTTGAGACAGAGAGAGACAGAGCATGAACGGGGGGAGGGGCAGAGAGAGAGGGAGACACAGAATGGGAAACAGGTTCCAGGCTCTGAGCCATCAGCCCAGAGCCTGACGCGGGGCTCGAACTCACGGACCGCGAGATCGTGACCTGGCTGAAGTCGGACGCTTAACCGACTGCGCCACCCAGGCGCCCCGCTAGTGCTGCTATAAACATAGGGGTGCATGTGCCCCTTCGAAATAGCACACCTGTATCCCTTGGGTAAATGCCTAGTAGTGCAATTGCTGGGTCATGGGGTAGTTCTATTTGTAGTTTTTTGAGGAATCTCCGCACTGTTTTCCAGAGTGGCTGCACCAGTTTGCATTCCCGCCAACAATGCAAAAGAGATCCTCTTTCTCCGCATCCTCGCCAACATCTCTTGTTTCCTGAGATGTTAATTTTAGCATTCGGATAGATGTGGGGTATATATCATCTGTTTCTTCATCAAAGTTCTCTGTTTCTTTGCTAAGACTTTCCAGTTTTTCATTTGCTTCAGAAAAGTTTATCATTGCTCATTAGAGCATTTTTTTAATGATGGTTGCTTTAAAATATTTGTCAGATAATTCTAACCTCTGTGTCATCTCGAGTTGAGGTGTTCCTGGTTCTTGGGAGGACAGTGATTTTTAAAACGGTGTCCTTGATATTTGTGGTATGTTTTGAAACTGGATTTTATTAAAGTCTTCTGTTTAGGCAGACTTCTCTGATATCATGCGAGGAGTCAAGGGAAGATTTGCTGGCAAGTGAGGGTGGAAATCCAAGGTGCCAGTGCAGAGCCTGACGTGGGGCTCGAACCCAAGAGCATGAGATCGTGATCCGAGCTGAAGTTGGACGCTTAACCACCTGAGCCACCCGGCCACCCCAGCTGTGTTTTGTTTTAACATAAAGCTTTTCCTACCATGTACTTTGCTCTCAACTTATTCTTCAGTCAGTGATGTTTTGGGAGAGTTTTTGGATGTCACTGAATAAAGATCCACGCCTTTCTTTTTGGCCACTGTTCCAAATATAGAGATTACAAAATACATTATATTTTGCCTTTCTCCTTTTTTAATGCACATGTAGATGGCCTCTCCTTTCCCATTGCTACAATAATGCTGCCGTGAGTGTCTCAAAAATATCTGAAGGAGAACTTTTGTAAATTTCTTTAGCAGACCTATGGGGTGGTTTACACACTGGGTTGCCAGAGCATATGTATTTTACATTGTAATAAATTTTGCAACTCTTCTATTCAATGAGACTGTATCAAATTAACCCAGGTGCTATAGGAGAGGATCAACTTTCCACATGCAATCAAACCTACCCTTGTCATATCTTTTTTTTTTTCTCATTTTTAACATGAAAAATTTGCTGATTGGTGGCTTACGTGACCTCTCTGCTCATTTACAAGGAAATTAACAGAAGAAAGTCACAGGAACTTAGAATTGTCATGTCCATTATACACTTGTGGATAGGGGAAAAGTCAAAGACATCCAGAATATAAGCCAGTCTCTCTGAAGGATACACAGTTTCTTTCATTGATAGAAGGACATGGCCAGTCTGGGCGATCTGTAAAGGACACTTCAATTTTACAATTCTGTTTCTTCGTAACCATTAGGAGGCTTAGGGTTTACAGACGTCTTGAAATCTTTAAAAAAATTTTTATTTAAATTTTAATTGGCCAAAATACAGTGCAGTGGTTTCGGGAGTAGAATTCAGTGATTCATCACTTTACATATAACACTCAGTGCTCATCACAACAAGTGCCCTCCTTGGTACCTGTCAGCCATTTAGCTCATTCCTCACTCACCCCCATCCATCAACCCTCAGTTTGTGCTTTATCGTTAAGAATCTTTTGTGGTTTGTTTCCCTCTCTTCTCCCCCTCTGTATATTCATCTATTTTGTTTCTTTTAAAAAATTTTTAAAAAATGTTTATTTTTGAGAGACAGACAGAGCGTGAGCAGGGGAGGGACAGAGAGACAGGGAGGCACAGAATCTGAAGCAGGATGCGGGCTCTGGGCTGTCAGCACAGAGCCCGATGCGGGGCTCGAACTCACAAGCTGTGAGATCATGACTTGAGTCAAAGTCAGCTGCCCAACCCACTGAGCCACACAGGTGCCCCTGTTTTATTTCTTAAATTCCACATATAAATGAAATCATATGGTGTTTGTCTTTCTCTATTTGACTTATCTTGCTTAGCATAATACATTCTAGTTCCATCCATGTCATTGCAAATGACAAGATTTCATTTTTTCTGATGGCCGAGTAATATTCCGTTGTGTGTGTGTGTGTATGTGTGTGTGTGTGTGTGTGTGCCACATCTTTATTTGTTCATTGGTAGGAATCCTGAAATTATACATTATCAAATGTTTTCATCCCCCTGCTTTGTTGGGTAAACAATTTATCTTAATGCCATATGAATTTGTATCTTCATTAACAGTGTTTTTACAATTTTCACATCTTTGTATTTTCATGGTGCTTTCTGTGAATTATATACTCCTATCTTTTGCACACTCTATTTTAGTTATTGTATTTTTCTTATTGACTTTAAGGCGTTAAGAATATATTGTGTGTATGTTTGTATGTACTCCATCTAGATATCTTTTGTAAAATAATGCAAATGTTTTTATTATATAAAATGAGTTCAGACTCTGAATATGGTGACTTATCAACATAACCTTTCCCCCCCCTGAAAACCTTGTCACCTGCTTTATTTCTGGAGAAGGGTAAAGGAAGAAAATATTCACTTGAATTTGAGGGGCAGTTAAATTGGAAGCAAAACTACCAACAATTTTAGACTTTTAAGGTTATTCTTGTCAATAAAGGGAATACTGAAACTTCCTAGTTTGAAAACTCAAGATATAAATATTTTCTCAAAGCAAGATCATCCATTTTCACAGGGATACAAGAATAAAGAACAACAAACCCAATAGCACCGGATGGGGTTTTAACACAGAAAATAAGGCCAAGTTTCTCCTTTCAAATGCAGATTGTTTAGAACAAACTGAGGGTTGATGGAACAAGGTGTGTGGGAGATGAGCTAGATGGGTGATGGGTATTAAGGAGGTCACTTGTGATGAGCCCTGGGTGTTGTAAGTGATGAATCACTGAATTCTACTCCTGAACAATATTGCACTAACATTCACTAAAATTTAAATAAATTTAAAAAAGAAAAAAAAAGCAAAGGCTTTTTTTTTTTTTTCTTTTAAGTAGGCTTTAAGTCCAGCACAGAGCCCAGTGCAGGGTTTGATATGCCCACAGTCATGAGATCAAGACCTGAACTGAAATCAAGAGCTGGACACTTAAGTGACTGAGCTGCCCACGTGCCTGTCAAATGCAGATTTTAATTAACATATGCTTATCAATCACAGTTGTATTCCTTCTTTTTTTAAAAATTATTTTTTTAAGTGATCTCTACATCCAACGTGGGGCTTGGCCTCACCACCCCAAGATCAAGAGTCATGTACTTCACGGACTGAGCTAGTCAGGTGTCCCTGGAAGTAGTCTCTGTTAATTCAACTCTTCTCTCATCCTTAACAGGAACCCCAGGAACCTGAAGAGCATGTGTGTTATTAACCAGATACAATCTGGCAGCTCCTTCCGAACTGGAATCTGTCTACTAATAGACTGGCATAGCTCAGGACTGCTCCCAGAAACGGGAATCTGTAGCTAAGTTGGCAGGTGGGACAGATACTGAGGGTGCCACCAGGCAAACAGTTGACCACTGTGTAATGGGTCCAGGAAGATGTGAACTCTGTTTGCCGTATGGTTTTGGGCCACCATGGACAGGGCTACCCTGGGACACCAGCGTCACTTGATGATTCTGTGTGTCCACATTCACACTGATAACGAACAGTGTAAATGCCAATCCTATTACAATTGCAATAAAGAAGAAATTGAGAGTGGTGTCACCATAAACTTATAATTTCGTTTTGGTCCAGGTTTTCAATTATTTACTGTATGAGTTTTGCTTTAATCTTGCCTGGGATGTTGTCCTTCATTTTCTAATATTTTAATAATCTTGGTAGATTTTGACGTGCCTGGAATTTGTTCATTCCTAAGTGGATAGCCTGTTGTCCTGACACCATTTATTGAGAGAATTTGTGACTTCCCTGACTTCACATTCAGTGTTTCAAACGTTGAATTGAAATGCTATTTCTATGGAACGTCACATTGCTGTAGATGATGTATTCTTTACGTTTTTTTTCATTGACTCATTTTCTATTCCTGGAACAACACCACATGTTAAAAACTGCCATGGTTTTGTTTTTATAGATGTTATGACACAAATCCCTGTGTTTTCTTTCAAATAACTTTAAATCTGGGCTTGAATAAGGAGAGACTTTACTTAGAAGGACTATTGTTGTAGGGAGAAGATTCTCAGAAATCCAGGACTATCTCAAAATCATATGGAAAAATATTTTTATTTTATAGGGTAAAGGAAGAAGCAGGCGGAGATAAGCAGCGTCTTTGGAGGGGAAGCTGGACAAATAAGAGGAAATTATCAGTGTGTTTTGGCAAAAAGAGGGTCCTGCTGTGGTCAGCCAATTCCCAGGAGAGGCTGATGGCAAGGGTATGTTCCACTTTTTGGGTACTTGCTCAGGCTTGAGGGTAAGCAGAAGTCAGGGGCCTGTAGGAAAGAGAGAAGCCTGATTAAAGTTCAGTCAAGAAAAAACAAAGAGCAAGAAATGGCCCATTGTGAGCACCTGATTGCTTATTCTTCTTTGTAAGTGGCCTATCTCTTCTGTCACATTTTTTCTTCTAAATACACTTTATAGCCAGTTTACTAAAGTCCGTGAAAATGTCTTGGGACTTTGACTGCTGTTGCATTGACTGTGTAGATGAACTTGGAGGTAGTAACTTTTTTACAGTATTAAGACTTTTCCATCACTACTAACACAACTCTCTCTCCTTGTGTAGGTTATGATTTCTTCCAGTTACACCTTACAGTTTTCTCCTTGAGAACTTCATGCGTTTCTCATGGGACTGTTCTTAGGTGCTGTTGAGGTTTTATTTTATTTTTTTAATTTTAAGTTTATTTATTCATTTTGAGACAGACAGAGAGAGCAAGGCGGGGAGGGGCAGAGACAGAAGAAGAGAGAGAGAGAGAGAGAGAGAGAGAGAGAGAATATCCCAAGCAGGCTCTGCACTGTCAGCACAGAGCCCGATGTGGGGCTTGAACTCATGAAATGCGAGACCATGACCTGAGCCGAAATCAAGAGTCAGATGCTTAACCAACTAAGCCACCCGGGAGCTCCTGTTGAGGTTTTATTTTTAAATTTTATTTATTTATTTATTTATTTATTTATTTATTTATTTATTTAGATGTTTGTTTATTTTGAGAGAGAGACAGACAGAGAGACAGAGAGAGTGTGAGCAGGGGGAGGGGCAGAGAGAGGGAGACACAGAATCTGAAACAGGTTCCAGGCTCTGAGCTGTCAGCACAGAGCCTATCACGGGGCTTGAACCCATGAACTATGAGATCATGACCTGAGCTGAAGTTGGACGCTCAACTGACTGAGCCACCCAGGCTCCCATTATTTTTAAATTTAAACAGCTCTTTGTATTTTTATTTTATTTTTTTATTAAAATTTTTTCTTAATGTTTATTTTTGAGACAGAGAGAGAGAGAGAGAGAGGGACAGAGCATGAGCAGGGGAGGGGCAGAGAGAGAGGGAGACAGAATCTGAAGCAGGCTCCAGGCGCCGAGCTCTCCACCCTGCGCGGGGCTCAAATTCACCAACTGCGAGATCATGAGCTGAGCCCAAGTCGGACCCTTAACTGACTGAGCCGCCAAGCGTCCCTCAGCTCTTTGTATTTTAAAATTTATTTTTCCTTTGGTAGAAAAACCATTGCATTTTGAATGTTGCCCTTGCTTTCAGCATGTTAGTGAACTCAGTATTTTCCAGTGAATTCTCTGAAGCTTTCTTGGCAGACAATTACACACTCTTTCTTTCCGCTCCGTTGGGTTGAACTTGGAGATAGCATAAAGAATTGTGAGCTGGTTCAACTATTGAGTTTCAAAGTAGTTTGAAACGGGGGCACCTGGCTGGCTCGGTAGAACATGCAACTCTTGATCTCAGGGTCGTGAGTTCAAGCCCCACATTGGGTATGAAGCCTCCTTAAAAAAAAAAAAGGTAAAACAAATCATTTTGGAATCAGTAGTTAACATGGGGACCGTGTGATTGGTCCATAAGTCCTGCTTCCTAAGCAAAGGAGAAAGTCCAACGATTCCTCAATCAGAATCTGCAGTTTAACAAAAGATACCAGACATTCTGTAGACAAAAGGAATTTCAAGCATTGTGGGCAAAACACTAGTTAAGAATTAGGGTTGGGATATGTCATGCCTTATGCTTTGCTTTTCAGCAACTGTATTCTTGCCTTTACCTGGAGTGGGCACCTCATTTAAAACATTAAAACATTTACTTTTGATAATAAGTAAGAACATGCATACAGTTTTGTTGTAAAAATACGACACCACAAAGCACAAGAGAGATCTGACTGATCCTCACCTGACCTAACCTCCCTTAAATAGGTTTTCTCTACTATTACTGAATTATAATTTGTTCTGCCAAACATAGGATCTATGACTTAATTATGAGAGTTAAACAAGACTCTATCCATGTAAACATTCAAATGTTACTACACTTAAGCTTTTAAAGTTATATAGCATGGTACTACAGACACCCAACAACTTGACCTCACTTTTTATAGTATGTGGAGATTTTTCTGTGTCAACATAGGTACCAGTGATTGGGTCTTTGTGTCTGTGGACTGGCATTCCTTAAAACTGAAATAATTTCTCATCTTGCCATGTATTTTATTTTGTTTTATTTTATTTTATTTTCAGAGAGGGAGAGAGAGAGAGAGAGAGAGAGAGCAGGGGAGAGGGGCAGAGGGAGAGAGAATATCTTTAGTAGGCTCTGCACTGACGCTGGGATCATGACCTGAGCCCAAATCAAGAGGTGGAGGCTCACCCAACTGAGCCACCCAGTGCCCCAGCATCTTGCCCCTTCTTATTGACGGTTTATTTGAGTGGTTTGTGTTTTCCCATCTTCCAATGCCACAGTGAACACGCTGAGGCCATCTTTTCCCTTGAGGTCCCTACTTCAGAGACTTTTAAGAACAGAGAAGACTGTGCTCCACTGGCTGAAGAGGACCTTAGCTGGACTGAGCTCTTTGTGGCCGATTCCTGGAAGTTGGAATCCGCAGAATCTGGAAACGGGAAGTTTGTGCCTAGAGGAGCCTAGAAACCAGAAACTCTTGTCTCCTGAATCTGAGACTGTGAATCTGCAGTAAGTAGACTTGAAGTGTCAGTGTTGGGGGGCCAGCAATCCAGGAACATGATCAGGAACTCAAGGCTTGGGCACTGGGGATTCTGTGAAGCCGGGAAGTAGGCGTTCCGAATGTGGGGGATGTGAGGAGTTGGAAGAATGGAGAGCCTGAAAAGGAATTGGGGACAGTCAGACAATGGGAGAGACTGTGGTGGGCCAAAGGGATCGCCCATAGCGGCAGTCTCTGGTGCAGGGGTCCTGATGGGGGAATGCGAACCTGATGGAGGGGACGGGGGTAGGAGTCGGGGTGGAGTGGGAGGGGTGGGCTTCCGGAGGAGCCGGATGGGGAAAATCTGGAGCAGTGCCAGAAAGAGTCAGGGAGGATAGTGAGAGGGTTTTGAAATGAGGAAGCTAAGACGTATGCTATAAAACAGTTGTCTAAAGTGAAAACACCGGCAAATAGCTGAGCCAGCATTTAAACTCAGGTCGGTACAAACTGAATTTCCCAGCTGTAAACACCCTAAGAGTGTGGGAGAAGGTCAATCTGGGATTTCTGCTTGGGACTTTGTTTTGTAGGGTGTTTTGTTTTTGTTTTTGTTTTGAGAGAGAGAGAGCATGACAGCACGAGTGGGGGAGGGGCAAAGAGAGAATCCCAAGCAGGCTCCAGCGAAGAAAGAGCCCATCTCAGGGTTCGATCCCACGACCCTGGGTTCATGTCCTGAGCTGAAATCAAGAGTCAAACACTCAACTGACCACCCGGAGGGAGAGAGAGAATCCCAAGCAGACATCACTTTCAGTGTGGAGCCTTCGGTGGGGTTTGATCCCGCGACTGTGAGATCATAACCTGAGCTGAAATCAAGAGTTGGATGCTCAACAAACTGAGCCACCCAGGAACCCCTAGATGTGAGCACTTTAAAGTGAGAATGAGATAGTTATACACATCATGTGAATGTCTTTCTTTGTGCTTTATGGCAACTTTGAATTTTCTTTTTCTTTTTCAAATCGCAAGTATGTGGATATCGTCTTTTTTAAAATAATGTTATCAACGTATATATACAGCAACGTAGGGAAAACCTCCCCTACCTCCCATGGCTGCCTCCTCCAATACCTAGGCACATGTGGATGTGCATTTCCCCTCCTTTACAAAGCCACTCATGATCTACACTTTGAAATGTACCCAATAACTTTGCTAAATGCTAACATATATACATTTATGTATAAATATCTTAAAATCTTGTACCAAACTATGAGAACAGAAGTGTTCTTAGGACCCAGCCCGGTAGAGTGGTTGAAATACAAAGGAGATGGAGCAAGCTCACGTAGAAAGATAGCGATATTCCAGGGAGTGTGGACACATGGAAGCCAGAGACCAAGAGGAGTATTGTGACACGGAGGAAGCCAACACAGCATCCAGTACACCAAGAGTTCCAAATGCTGCTAAGACCGCTAAGAGGACCAAAAGATATTCATAAGTAGAGACCATTGGTGGCCTAAGACAGAGGTCTTTTGGTGGAATGATGGAGGCAAAATCCAGGTTTGAACATCGAGAGGAAGAAGAAGAAGGAAGCATAAATAAAACATTACTACTTCTTGGGGCGGCTTGGTGGCTCAGCTGGTTGAGCATCCGACTCTTGATTTCTGAATCAGGTCATGATCCCATGGTCGTGGGATTGAGCCCTGAGTCGGGCTCCACACTGAGCGTGGAGTCTGCTTAAGATTCTCTCCCTCTGCCCCTCTCCCCCAGTCACACACACACACACACACACACTCTCTCTCTCTCTCTATAAAATAAAAAAAAAATTAAAATAGATCAGAGTAAGTGAGACATGTAATGTGTTACAATGCAGCTGTTGAGAACATGAGAACCAATATACCAGAGATAAAATGTGTGAACCATAATGTTAAGCCACTGGGAAGTCAAGAGGGTCAGGAACCAAAGTACAGGTAGAGGGATTGGCCTTAAAAACTAGGAGACATATTTTGTCTATGTGCGGTCACAAGAGGGAATGAGGACACAGTGAACTAGATGCCAAATGGCTGCTGTTTTTGAGAGTGCAAAAGTAACCTTGTTTCTTCCTGCTGACTTGTGTTTTCTCTATGAAGAAGTCAGTACGCACATCTGCTGGGAGGAGGAAAGAGTTTGAAGGATGAGATTTTGATGAGTAGACCATTTGGGAAGGAACAGTTTTAGAGGGAGGACAGGCAAGTTGGGGAGAGATGTGTAGACGACTTGCCAGGCAGGGTGAGGATGGGGGGTGGGGAATGAAGTTGGGAGAAAGTAGAATAGGCTGAAGACCTTGCATAATTTATATAAAGCCCGTGAGTCTCTGCAATGACCTGGGAGAAAAGATGTGCGTGGCTCTGTGCACTTTGAGCATTAACGATCTGCTCCACACCATTCATTTCTGATTAGTTAGCTGACCAAGCTTCCTTCTCTGCTTATAAGTATCTACATTTGTATCTTCTCACCAAGCACAATTAGAAACCCTATGCAACATTTTGCACAAAGTCGGTGCTCCACAAACGTGGGGAAAGAGGACAGTCATGTGCAAGGGTCACTGTGAACATAGAAGCTCAGCGAGTGAAAGTATAGGAAGAGCTCGTTTCAAGACAGGGAAGTGCCTTCAAGTGAGTCCAGGCACGAGCCTTCCTAGGGCATCGTCTCCTCTCTGCCCAGGTTGTCCAGTGAGGCAGGCATGAGACGCCCAAGCGGATCGGCTAGGGAAGTGCTCTGGGAACACTGCATAATCTTACCGCACTGTGCTTGGAGGCATCAGACACGGTCCCGCTTGAGAGCGTGTAATTCTCAGGCTCGGCTTTGGCTTTCCTGACCCCTCTGAACCATTTCCGGTACTGCTCCCGGACCTGCAGGGGCGAAGCACGCTCTGGGTCAGCTCACTGGGTGGGGTGGGGACAGGAAGAGTCCTGGATGGGGGCCGGACCGTGGTACCTGCTGGCTGAGGAGGCAGTACACCAGGAAGATGAACGCTCCCTGCAGGCTGTTGATGATGGTGAAGAGGTAAGCCATGACTCGGGCAGCTGGCCCCACCTGCAGGAGGCCCAGACACCACGTGCAGCCCAGGATGAGGAGCTGAGCCGTCGCTTTCAATGTCAGCATCCTGGGTAGGAGGCAAGAGGAGGCTCGTGATGCACCGGGAGCAACAGCCCCCTCCCCACCCCACCTGTTTTCAAGTCCACTCCACGGATGCTTCCTACTGAGTAGCGATCAACTTGGATCTTTATCGTCAATGATTCCATAAAAAGAAATGGTGTTTGGGTCAGGGATGACAGTTTGACTAGGACTAGGGATGGTAGTGACACTCCAGAATGTGAGTTTCAAAAAGGTCACGATGTTTCAGGAAGACCCCTAATTTTGCTCAGCTGACATTGTCGAGAACATTCTGTGCCCCTGGCCCTAGGCTGGGGCTTGGGCATTCAGAACAACCAAGACAAGACTTCTGTTTCCACAGCCCTTAGAGTCTGGTGGCAAGACAAAAACAAATGATCACTTATAACATTTGCAAAGTGAGGTACTTCTGCCCAGATCCCATCCAGGGCTGTTCCTGTCCCCACCTTCTCCATGACCTGACCCAGAATGTGCTTTGCCCAGAATAGAGGCCACTGATCTGTGCAAAGTTGAGGAAAGGAAAGGACATTCCCAAACTCTTAGACGAAGTGACATGTGGTTGATGAACCTGCGTTCAGGTGGGGCAAGAGAAGGGGAAGGCAGGGGGCATAAAACGCATGAAGGCATGACCATGAAAGGGTGCGCTGGGTTCTGGGAACTGTTATGTGATGTTTTGAGTGTGTTGTAAGGATAGAAATGTTCTCAGGACCTACTATGTAAGGCATGGAAGCAATCCCTGTGTATCAGGGCAAAGTCCATTCTCTCTGGACATCAGATCCTTGGAGCTCTGAGGATAATGCTCTGGATGGGGGATATTCCTCTGACTCATCCTCACCTGGTGTTCTGGAGGGTGGACACATCTCTGTTGAGGGAGGAGAGCTTGTTTTTCACAATCCAGAAGGTCATCAGAAAGAAGGCCAGATTAATCTGCAGAAAGCCCACAGGCCTGTTAAATTCACTCCACGTCTGGTAAGCATCCTCCTAGCTCATCCAACACCTAACTCGGCAGGTAAGAAGCTTTGTCTTTTGTAGGAGTCCTAGAAGACTAGACCAACCACCCTGTAACTCAGGCATGTGTTTGCCCTGTGACTCTGGTGAGCACTTCGATGCAGTTCACGTGGAAACTCCAAATTTTAGCACTGAAAGTCCCAGGTCTCAGGAAACATGTTAGTCCTGTTGTTACAATGGAAATTCCTGCATCCTGGGGGGGGGGGGGTCTCTCATCAGTCCTGGGCCAACTGGAATGATTGCTCCCGCTGCCTGTAACCCTCCTGGTACACCTGGTCTTTGAATGACCGTCACTTGGGCAGGCAGGAGGCTCTGATGTCGTGTGTTACTCACGGAGAAGATGGTGCAGACGGGGCCCAGGAAGGTCCATACAAATCCTTTGTCTGTGTGGAGCCAGCATCTAAGAGAGAGATGAGAAGTGAGTCAAGAGAACATTGGCCTTTGTGGATAAAGAATCACTAGAATGTATAATATATAATGATTGAATACTTCATAATGAACATTTAAAATAATTAAATCCTAAGGACTTAAAAACAGTTCAAGGAACACAAAATTCCACCAGAGAGATGTCTTTGGAGTGGGCACTGACCTTTCCTCTGCGTATCATGTTCGGGGGAAATTAAATCGCTATTGGTTCTATGATGGCCACAGTTGTGCTGGAGAAGATAGGGGCAGTGGGAATTGGCACTTACCTGGTGGGTGTTCCATAAAGGGAAGGTCTGGAAGCAGCAGAAATGGCCACGATTAGAGCCGGGACTCCATAGCCCACAGGGAACATGAGTCTGTTCATGAACCTGCTCACACTGGAGTAGTTGACCATCGTCAGGTTGCGTGCCGTGAGGAAGAGGTGTAGACCGTCCAACAGCATCCAGGTGAAGGAGGCCAGGTAGAGATAGTGTAAGGCCCCCGCGATGATGGCGCACAGCAGCTGGGGGAGGAGGAAGGAGTCACCAGGAGGGACTGTCAGGGAGGAGGGTGGCCCCAGGACCCCTCCCATAGCTTGCCAGCGGGGAGAACTCGTATATATATATACTCGTATATATATATACGAGTATATATATATACGAGTATATATATATACGAGTATATATATATACGAGTATATATATATACGAGTATATATATATACGAGTATATATATATATATATACTCGTATATATATATACTCGTATATATATATACTCGTATATATATATATATATATATATATATATATATATGTAGTCGAGTTTTTGAGAGAGGATTGTCTTCTGCTTCATCAGTCAACGTGAAATAGGCTATTTACCCCTCCAGCCTCCCTGTCGCCCAACGATATTGTGTTAAGGTATCAGTGCAGCAGGGCTCCACGAACTGAGCATCCCGTGGCTCAGGGCAGGGGGTCCTCTGGGACAGTGTCAGTACCTTGATCTTGGTCTGGTCGATGGCCGTGAGGAAGAGCAGGTGGGCCAGGAAGAGGCAGACCGAGAGCTGCAGGTGGAGCGAGGTGCTGGTGTTCTGGATGGCTTTGCACAGGAGGAAGGTGAGGGCTGCCAGGAGGAGGCACAGCAGGGAGAGGCCCAGCCCCACGTAGGTGATGACAGCCAGCACGGGATCCTCCTGCTCAGACCCGTGAATGAGATCACAGTCACCTCTTTAAAAGCATAGGCTAGAATGGTAAAACTTAAACACACTGATAGTAATGTTGCAAAATGGAACTTTTGGAACTCTCATACACTCCTGTGTGAGAATGTAAAAGGTAACAACTACTTTGGAATGGAGTTTGGGAGATTTTTTTATAAGGTTGAACATACATTAATGTTAAACACACACTTACCATAGGACTCAGCAACTCCATTTCTGGGTATTTACCAAGAGAAATGAAAACGAATGTCCATAAGACCAATGTTTACGCATTTTCATAACAGCTCTATTCATAATAGCCCAAACTGGAAGAAATGCAAATGCCCATTAATTGGAGAACAGTTTTTGGTATAAAACAATCTGTGGTATAGTAATATGTTGGGATGCTATATAGCAATAAAAAGGAATGAATTATGTTTACACTCAGTAATATGAGAGAATCTCATAGAATGTTGAGCCAAAGAGCCAGGAACAAAAGAGAACAATTCCATTCTACTGAATGACTCTAGGACAGTCAAAATAAACTATAGCAACAAAATGAGATCTGTGGTTTCCTGGGGTTTGGGATGGGAGCACTGAGAGACTCCTGAGGGGCTTTCTGAGGTTACGGAAAAGTTCTACCAGCTCAGTGACCTTTAGAGCATGGTTTTTTTTTTTTACAACTGTTAAAACTTACAAAGTGTATGCTTATAATCGGATTTCTATTGCAAATATATCGTATGCCAATAACATCAGTTAAAAAAATGAGTCACTTGAGTGTGTGATGCTAGAAGTAAAGCTTGTATAAACGCAGCTGTACCTATGTGATAGGATAATCCTCCTTCAAGACATCAAGCCTTTGAACCTACTAGGGTTGTATTTCGATGCTGAAATTTGTGTATCACTATGTTTATTAGCTTTACAGGTTGCTCTCCTGGAAATGATGCTTCAGTCCTACCCATCCCAGTGACCCGAGAGCACCTTCATGAGTATTTGTACCAGGTCAGCTAGAAAAAAATCATATTCTTGGGCTGGGAAAAATAACACAGACCACAAAAACACAGACAATTATCTGTTTCCCCCACTCCCCTCCCATCTCTCCCCATTGCTAAGGATTCATTACAAATTGTAGTACTTATCACGTTTTAAAGGAAATCCTTGTTTGAAAGAAAAAGTCAATTGTTCTGGTATTGAAAATGGTGGCCCAAAGGGTGCATGTGCACATGTGCTCACATGTACATGCATGCACACACACACACACACACACACACACACACACCTGTTCTTGGAAATAATTCAAATGCCACAAATGTAATAAAACCAAAACTGCCATTTCCACTTTCTCTAAAACTAGGGAATAATTGGAAGAGAAGCTAAAATCCGAGAAGATTGACTAGAAGTATACATTGGAGGAAACCAGAATAATCTGTGTCATGATTACAATAGTGGGAATGATGTAGGCAGGAGTTTCCATCCACCAGTTGGTTTAAAGAAGTTTGGCTCTGGTTGTGGAGGAAAACAGGTTTTGTACATGAAAACCCTACTGCTGACATTTAATTTTGCTTAGATAAATTTTTATTTTTTTTTTAATGTTTATTTCTGAGACAGAGAGAGGCAGAGCGTGAGAGGGAGACACAGAATCCGAAACAGACTCCAGGCTCTGAGCTGTCAGCACAGAGTCCAACACGGGGCTTGAACTCACGGACCACGAGATCATGACCTGAGCTGAAGTCGGACGCTCAACCAACTGAGCCACCCAGGCACCCCTAGATAAATTTTTAAAAGTTACATAAAAATCACAAAACCCTGAACATGTTTTTACATAAATATCTTGGAAATAACTCCCCCAGGAAACACCATCTGCCTTAATCATAAGTGATCAAAAGGATCTATACAACATATCACAAAAAAATAAAAAGGAACAAACACAAGATCTATACAAAATATCACAAAAAAATTAAATGGAACAAACACAAAATCTATACAGAATATCACAAAAAAGGAGAAAGAGAGTAAAAAATTTAAGTAAGGAATACTCACCAAATAATTGTTAACATGGGCAGATAAAAGTTGTGACATTATTTACTCTGAATCAAAGCATGTAAGGAAGCTCTTGCCTTTATAAGCAAGAAATGAAAGCAGAGATACAAGGCCTCAGAGAAGAGAGATCTTGTGAAGTTGTGCATTAGAAAAACACAGTAAAGAAGTGGAAGAAAAAAAACCCCTGCAGTAATGAAGACAAAATTTGAAAAGCTCATATTAAGAATGGACCCTACTGAAGTGCAGTTTAAGAGATAGAACAGGAATGAAAAAAATGGCAAAATTAAATTAATATAAAGAAAGAGGCAAAAGGAAATCAGAAGAACAAGGAATACGAGAGCGAGGTAAATGAGAGCCACAACATGCAGAGTTGGTCTTCAATGAAGAAAACCAAATCAATGAAGAGAACAAATGTTGGAACGTATATTTCAAGGCGTATTTTCAAAAATGAAAGAAGAGTCAAATCTAAACACTTAAAAGAAACACTTTGAATGGTTGGGTGGGGGGATTAGCCAAGAATGACTGTATCGTTACCCAACTTTAAAATGTAAAGGAATCCATTGGGTGGCTACTGATATATGGCAATATTATATGTGTGTATTAAATGTATGTATCTCAAAGTTAGAACTATTCCTCTGACATAGCAATGCTATTGCAACTTTGCAGAAACTGAAGCCTGCAAAAAATGTTTGTCGTTGGAGATTTGCTAAAGTATGGAACATCCACAGAATGGAAAGCTGTGTAATTTAAAGATGAATGGTCAAGTTCTTTGTGTACTGATACAGAATCTCCTAAGTATTTGAAATGGAAAAAATGCCTAAGAATGAATATGTAGGCAATGCCTGGAGTGAAAATAAAATTACACATTATATGTATTTGCTTGTTTATACATAAAATATCTCTAAAAGTGCTCAGAAGAAACTGAGATTTCTTCTAAGAAGAACCCTGATCACTGGGGGCCATGGGCGGGAAAGAGACTTTTCAATGTTACTCCTTCAACCATGTGAATATTTTTCATCTCTTCAGAAATGTAACCGGGAAAACTTGTACACCACACTTTATTCCTTGCTGAAATGGCGGGACGAAACACGCTGTTTTGGGGGTGCTGTTTGAATTGGTCTGGATTCCCATGAGGCCTGGCCATTTAGTTAAAAGAGTTCTCATTTTGATCTGCCTGCTGTCACCTGGGAGGATCTCAATTCCTGGTGCCACCACCTACCCCGCCTCCCCCATCCCAGAAGGAGTAACCCTGTCACCCGGCCAGGAAAGGACGATGGTTTGGTCCTCGAGGCTGATCTCCCTGGGTCCCTTCTGACCTCTCCCATCACATCCTTTCCTTTCTGGTTGCCTGTAGTCTCTAGCATCCTTGTCTCCGTGGCCTCTCTCAGGGATCTCACCTGAATGTGGCCGTGGGCCATGAGGACAGCAAAGCTGCTGAGGTGGGAGCACTGGCAGGTGGTGCTGGCGTCTCCGGTGGCCGCCATCCTGCAGCCCGTGGTGGACCAATGACCACATCCATCCTGACTGTGCTCCCAGAAGACACAGAACACCTTCTGTGTTGGCCTGGGCGTCACTGACTGTAGGAAGAGAGCGTCGGTGGGAGCTGGAGACTCTTATCCAAAGCTGGTTTGCAAAGGGCTTTCCTGGGGGAAGGAGGCGCCCACGGAGGAGGCCCCCAGGACACAAAGGGTGTTCTCGACAGTGAGGCTGAGCCCCGGGCCCAGACCAGTTCCTTGCCCAGCCACAGCCCCATTCCACCAGGACTCACGTGGTGGGAGAAGATGAAGGTGACAGGGGAGCTGAGGTTCTGGGTGTCCTTGTTGCTCACAAAGGCAGAGACGACATCTGAGAGCAGGACAGGGGGGCCTCCTGCCAGGAAGTCCCTGTGTTCACGCAGAACTGTCTGCTGCTTAGAGTCCAGGACCAGGGGCGCCTCAGCCAGTAACTTGCTCATCCCTGGAGTGGAGACGAGGCCCACCACAGAAGGACCTGCAGGACAAGGCCAAGATTGACATGTCAGGGTCGCTGCCAGGGCCCCTTTCTCCTCAAATGGACTCTCCCCTGTAGCCCCGCCCACCCTACACTTTCCTTTAATCTTTAATTCTGTGTCACATCCTGGCTGTCTGGTCCCATCGCAAGGTCTCAGGGGCCTTCCCTTCCCCACTGCAGTCATTACCCAAGTCATTGGATTCCTGTGCCACATCCCACTTCAGCTGCATCTTTGCCTGGCTCTGGCCCAAGGTGACATCCTGGATTCCTTGGTCCTGCACCGTCAGAGACAGTCCTGTAGTGGTGGCAATGGCACGAGGGATGGGAGAAGTCAGGCTACAGCTTGCAGTGTTGGAATTAGATCTTTTTGGTATGCTGATAAACCGCATGAATTTTAAGTATGAAATAAGAGTGATGTGGCTGCTTTAATACTGTTATTTGAGAGAGAGAGCGAGAGAGAGAGAGAGAGAGCGAGCAGGGGAGGGGCAGAGGAGGAGGGCAGAGAATCCCAAATAGGCTCCATGCTGTTAGCACAGAGAGCAACATGGGGCTTGATCTCACAAGCCGAAAGATCACGACCTGAGCTGAAATCAGAGTCAGACTCTTAACAAGCCACCCAGGCATCCTTTGACTATTTTTAAAAGCTGAAAACCAAAATGTTTCCAAAGATTGCACTTTTTTAGAAAATTTTCTACTGAATTTGCATAATCTCAAGGAAAGGAAGAAACTGCTAACAGACAAGACAAGGCTTTTGTTGCGATGGCAATTCTAACTCTGTGGGTAGTAAGCTCTGTAGTAGTAAGGAATTCCCTGAACTCGCACCCATGGGTTAACAAGGCAGGGTGAAGTTGCCCAGTGCGGAGCTAATTAGCAAAAGAAAGGTGCCTTGTTGACCCTGAGGTAGCATGCTTTGTCTGTCTTGTCCCCTAGGCAAGTTAAGATAAACAGACTGGCGCCTCATGCCTGCTGTAAACAACTGGCACCAGGACTTTGTTTTTTATTGACCCAAACCCCTAACACCACATATCTTCAAAACCCCCTTTCCCTCACTCCCATGAGTTAATGTTCACGGTTTCATTGTCTCTTCCTGCACGTCCATCACGCTTGTAAGCCTTCTGATCCTAATAAAAATGGAGCAAGGACCCTTACTCGGTGCTCTTGTCTCCTCCCCGGACACTAGTCTCTCTCACATTTTAATCCTGCATCCGCTTTCTTGCTGGACAAGAGAGAACTCCAGACCCGGAGTCTACGACATAACTCTAAATCACAGATGCTCCAAATTTGAATATAAACAACACTGCTGTTAAATCTGATGTAGGTATTTGCCACTCGAAGTCTGACAAGGTCTGGTGTCCAGACTATATAAAGAGTTCTTACAACTCAATAATAAGACAAATAACCCAATTAAAAAACCCAAAGATGAGCTCGAGCCCCACTTGGAGCTCTAAGCTGACAGTGCAGAGCCTGGGTGGGATTCTCTCTCTCTCCCTCTCTTTCTGCCCCTTGCTCACTCACACCCTCTCTCTCTAAAAAAAAGGTTTTAAAAAATAAATAAAATAAAAAACCCAAAGAATGCAAAAATACTAATTCAAAGGGATACATGCACCCTAACGTTTATAGCAGCATTGTCTACAGTAGCCAAAGTACGGAAAGAGTCCAAACATCTACCAACTGATGAATGGATAAAGAATAGGTGTCACACACACACACGAACATTAGTCAGCAAAAAAAAAGAATGAAATCTTGCCATTTGCAACGAGGTAGATGGAGCTAGAGTGTACTATGCTAAGCAAAATAAGTCAGTCAGAGAAAGACAAATACCATATGGTTTCACTCATAGGTGGAACTTAAGAAACAAAACAGATGTTCATAGGGGAAAAAAAGAGAGAGGCAAACCAAGAAACAGACCCTTAACTATAAAGAACAAACTGGTGGTTACCAGAGGGGAGGTGGAGGAGGGGATGGGTGAAATAGGTGATGAGGGTTCAGGAAGGCACTTGTGATGAGCACCAGACATTGTATGGAAGTGTTGAATAACTAAATGGTACACCTGAAACTAATATTACAATGTAGGTTAAATAACTGGAATTTAAATAAAAGCTTTAAAAAATGGGCAAAAGACTTGAATAGGCATTTCTCTAGAGAAGATATATAAAATGCCAGTAAGTACATGAAAATATCCTTAACATCATTAGTTATTAGGTAAGTGAAAATGAAAACCAGAATGAAATACCATTTCGCACCTGCTAGGATGGCTATAATATCACCTGCCCTCCCAAATAGCAAGTGTTTGCAACGATGTGGAGAAATTAGAATGCTTATCCATTGCTGGAGGGAATGTAAATGGTCCAGCCACTTTGGAAAGCAGCCTGGAAATTTCTCAAAATATTAAATGTAGAGTTACTAGATGACCCAGCAATGCCACCGTCAGATATCTACCCCAAAGAAAGGAAAACATACGTTCGCACGATTTGTCTGTGAGTGTTAATTCATAATAGCCTCAAAGCAGAAAACCTAAATGTCCATCAACTGATAGAAAGATAAATAAAATGTACATAACCTTATGAAGGCATGCCATTTGTCAATCAAATGGAATGAAATACTGATATAAGCTACAACATGGCTGAACTTCAAGATGTATGCTGAGTGAAAGAATCCAATAACGTAAGGTCATAGATTGTATGATTCCATTTATATGAAATGTCCAGAATAGGCGATCCATAGACACAGAAAGCAGGTTGGTGGCTGCCAGGGGCTGGGGGTTGCGGGGAATGTGGAGTGACCGCTCATGCATATGGGGTTTCTTTTTGGTGTGATGAAAATGTCTAAGATTATTTCATGGTAATGGTTGCACACCTTTGTGAATATGCCCAAAACATTGAATTATACACTTCAAATGGGTGAATTTATGTTGGGTAAATTACATCTCAGTAACACTGTTGAAAAACACCTGATTGAGGTAAGTCTTCCTGGTAATTGCCATCTACATATGGTGAAATTAGTCTGGAAATGCTTTCTTTGAGCCCCAGATAAAACCATGAATAAAATGATTGCAGTTCTTTCCAAATGCATGCAAAAGGAGTCCACAAAGATGAAAAGATATTAAACAATGACCAGGCTATTTGAGGATGCAGGAATCAGAATCAAATATTTGTGGCCAGCTTTTAATTCTCTTTGCCATCTCCTAGGTAGTATGGATGCTGAAAAATCTGGGAAAAACTGCATAGAAATAAGCATGCGTTTCAACAATGAAACCATTGGTACAATGTTATTTAAGGTTATACTTAAAATTAGATCAGATAATATTATGTAATTTTCAACTTTTCAAGATTAATTGCATTTTTTTCATTTCCAGGTAGTGTTGAGTTTATTTTTGGATACCTTATTTTTATGAACCTCATTGTTGCAATTTTCTGTTGTAATTATATAAACGATGTAATGATAGACTTACTGATATTTGTATATGCTTCTTTTTACTTATCCTTAAAAAAATCTGAAACTTTTGTGCTTAAAACAAATAAAAGACTGAGTTCCACAGGAGCTTATTTTATGATAGGAGAATATTTTCTGAATTATTTTAAATAAAATCCTGAGATGTGAGTGTGGCCACTTGGCTCCAGTAGGACGGTCTCTAGCAAGAGGGGAGAGTGAGAAGGTGAACAGAAGGAGCAGGAGCCCGAAGCATACTCAGATACTTACCTGTGCCTGCAGGAGCATGCGCGGTCAGTGGCCCATTGGGCAGCAACTTGCTCAACACTCTCAGGACATCCTCCAGGCCAATGAGCAGGTGAGTGGCCACACAGTGCTGCTCTGAGGGGGCCAAGGTCTCCAGGTCCCCTGGGGTCTCCAGCAGCTCATCTACTTCCTGCATGAGGTCCTGGGGGATGAGACAAAGAGCCAGTGGGCAATGGATCAAATGGGTTGCATGAAGACCTGGCCATTCAGCCCAAGAGAACAGACCCTAGACATTGGGTATTTGGAGGGTAACAATGGCACTGAATTAGATTCCTTGGATGGTCCTTGTTGCTTAGATCTCAGCCACTTAGAGGTCAACCTGGGTCAGAAAGGCCAAGGATGACATAAGCCCAAAGCCCAGAACCAGCCAATAGGGAAATAAATTAGTGCACCTGGGTGTCTTTAAAAGTGCTTCTAGATAGCCTTCTCTCCACCATGGGTGAGGGACCAGTTGCAGTGCCAACTACATAGGAGCTTGTCTACATCCCTACCAAAGTGACCCAGGTCTCTATGGGATTCCCACACCTGGCCTCTTTCCTGGTTCTGACTTTACCTGGATGGTGTTCTTGGCCAAAGCTGGCTTGAAGTCTTGGGATAACTGCTGGACCTTGTCAAAGAAGCGGGAGAGACTCTGGGGAAAGGGGACATGGGGGCAGGTCAGAGAGCCTGAAGTGGGAGTTTGGGGAGAGGGTGGACACAAGATGGTTGCTGAAGATCTTTCTGCTTCTAGTCTTCTGCTGAGGCTCCACTCACCTGGCTGTTGACTCCAGAAGGTGATGTCCATGAGGGGAAGGGGACTTCTGAAGGGAAAAGAGGCAGAAGCACCACTAATGTGTGTGTGTGTGTGCCTGCATATACATGTGGAATGCATGTATGTGCATGGTTTCTGTTTTGTGAAGGCATGTGTTCACACGGATGTTCATGTGCAAGAGTGTGTGTGCACACACATGCACATGCATCTGTGTGCATCTGTGTGTATGCATGTGTGTATGTTGGACTATATACCTTCACAGATAGTGAAGTTCAGACCATGTAGAGGCCTGGATCTGGCCACCCAGTCATGGTGACAGTAGCATTTGTAGCTGCCCTTCACATTGATGCAGTGGGTGGTGTTGTGGCATTGGTGTTTTCCGGAGCTGCATTCGTCCACATCTAGAGACACAAAAGAGAAGGATCAGTCCCCTGTCAAGGCCTTGATAAGGCCTCTCCTATACTCAATAAGTCCAGCCTTACTACCTTCCATCATCTTCTTCAAGGTCAGGCATCGAAGATTCCATCATAACTTCAGTGGACGGATACCATCTGGTGATAGCACTCTCTACTCAACCACCATCTCAGACAGAGCAGGGGTTGGCAAACCATGGCCCACAGACAAATCCAGCTGTTGCCTATTTCTGTAAAGGATTTTTTTAAGTGGCTAGGAAAAAAAAATCAAAGGAAGAGCTGTCTTTTTTGACCCATGAAAATTATATGAAATTAAAATTTTAGTATCCATACATAAAATTTTATTGGAATGTAGCCACTCTTATTCATTTATGTGTTGTCTGTCTGTTTTCACACTATAATGGCAGAGTTGAGTAGTTGTGATAGGGACCTTGTGGCCCAAAAAACTCAAGATATTTATGATGTGGCCCTTCGCATAAGGAGTTGGCTGGCCTCTACATTCAAGCAAGGTTGCCAAGATGAGAACTTTGTGTGTGTATGTGTGATATTCAGATCAGAGCTGCTTGTGGATGGTGAGTGTGGTAGAGAGAATAATGGCCCCTTCAAAGACATCCAAGTCCTTATTCCTGGAGCCTATGATCATGTTATCTTTCATCCAAAAGAAAATTTTGAACTTGGTGATTAAGTCTCTTGTTGGGGAATTATCCTGATGATATGGGTGTACTTAACATAATCACAAAGGTTCTTATAAAAGGGAGGGAGAAGGTCAGAGAGGAGAGGAGATGATGCATATGATGTTGACTTTGAAGAGAGAAAAAGGAGCCTTGAACCAAGGAATGAAGGCATTTTCCAGAAGCCAGAAAAGGCAAGGAAACAGATTCTCCCCTAGAGCTTCTAGAAGGAACCACTTAAAACTTCTAACCTTCAACACAGTAAGAGAATATATTATACTGTTTTAAACTACTAAGTTTGTTATATTAGTAATAAGAAATTAATACAGCGATTCACCCAGGAGCCTGGGAATCGCTTCCAGCCAAGTGATGTTGGTATCTGCCATTCGCGTTGCTGCAGGAGTCTGATGGGTAATCGGGAGGTATGCATAGTCCGCTCAAAAAGCCTCTAACCCCACTGGCTAATGCCACCCCTCACTTTTCTGTGGTGCCAGCTCTACCCTTCAGGGCTCTGGGCGTACACACACCTCAGCATTGCCTATAGCCTGTTGGGTGGGTGGTAGACCTATTCTAAATGCCACACCCAGAAGGAACTTGCTTTGGCCCCAGAATATCTCAGGCATCCCTGCTATCTCCCCACCCAAGGGAAGTTCCTTCTCAGAGCAGTTTGTGGTTGAAAAATGAGGAAGGCATGTGATTGTGGTCACAGCATTGAGTAAATGTGACTGTCCTCAAATCCACTTGGCTGTAAACTTATCTTTCTGTCTTTTCTAATTAGGAGAGAAATTTGATCCTCTTTTGTTAACTTAGAAACCAGGAGAGTGGAGCTAGGACAGTACTTGATACAGCTTTTTCTGTTTGTAACCTAGACAGTGGGGTAGGAGATGCTTCTCTCAATTTAAGGTCAGAGATTTTTCTACTTTAGGGATGGTGAGTAGTTTACAAACAGCATCATGCTCCCAGTAAGGCTGACGTTTAAAAGTGATCCCATTTCATGTAAAAATTTTTTAATTACATATTTTTTTGGAGAAAGAATGAGAAACAGAGAGAGATCACCTATGAGAATGAGTGAGTGGGGGAGGAGCAGAGAAAGACAGAATTTTAAGCAGGTTCCATGCCCAGCACAGAGCCTGATGTGGGGCTTGATCTCACTATTGTGAGATTGTGACCTGAGCCTAAATCAAGAGTTGGACACTTAACTTTACCCAGGCGCCCTGAAAGTTGAACCATTTCAGAGCAAATACATTGCTGTCACATTTTAATATGAAATGATTTGAATCATTGAATATTAAATTCAACGTTGAATTTAGTTTACTTTTCTCTTTGTGGATACTAAACATCCCTTGTCTCTTAGTCATTTCTGATACTTTCAAACATGGGTCAAACAACTGTGTAAATACAAAATGGCTAGTGTGAAAATTAATAATGGATTGAAAAGTCCTCAGTTAATATAAGTCTATGAAACTTTTCTTACAGTTTTATAAGATAAACAACTTAATATTCAGGTTTAAAAAAAAAGTTAAAAAAAAAACTTCATCTCTTCAAGGGTAGATAAGGAAACCAAGACCAGAGATTGTAAAAACTTAGCCAAAATCAAGGCCAAGTGATAAGACCAAGGTGTGACCACAGCTCACACCTTGTGTGATGATGAACTCTTTCCAGTTTTTCACTTACATGTTATTTCCAGAACGCCTTCTATGTGCTAGGCACTGGGGTACAGTGGTGAGAAACACATTGTTTTCCCAAGACATGGATGGTTTGCCAAGAGTGACTATTGACTTATATTGTATTTGTATTTTGATCTGTCTGCTTACTGGAGTAAAAACTCCAGGAGACACAGCCTGTGCTTTATTTAGTGTTGGAGTCACAGTGCCTGGCATAGAGCTCAGAGCAATGGTAGGCAATCAAATCACACCGATGATGAAATTATTGTCTAAATACTACCACAAAGTAGTATTTACTTTTTGGACTACTGCTTGAAAAGTTTTAAGATGAAAATATATGTATGGAAACATGCTTGAAATTAAGAAAAAGGAAGATGGGGGACAAACAAAGCCATTGGCATACTATAAGTACCATCCCGTGGCATATTTTTCTATTTAAAACAACTTGGGAAGAATTCTAGTTTATCAAGAGATATCTCATCTAGCTCTATTTTTAATCATTCCAATTGGAAACAACCCAAATGGGTGAATGGATAAACCAATTCTATACAATAGAATATTACTTAGCAATAAAAAGGAATGAACTAGTCATCATAATTAACATTGGAACTCTGAAGAAATATCTATATCTGAGCTCCATGCCAGGAGTGGTTCAGAACATCTCAGGTAGGGAGGGATCCCAGGCATCTCTATTTAAAAAAAATTTTTTTTAAATGTTTATTTTTGACACAGAGAGAGACAGAGCATGAGTGGGGGAGGGGAAGAGAGAGAGAGGGTGACACAGAATCCGAAGCAGGCTCCAGGCTCTGAGCTGTCAGCACAGAGCCCAACGCGGGACTTGAACTCACAGACTGCGATATCATGACCTGAGCCCAAGTTGGACGCTCAACCGACTGAGCCACCCAGGCACCCTGGAATCTCTATTTTTTAAAATACAGGGTGATTCTAACAGAAAGCCAGAAATGAAAGTTACTATACGCATCCCTCTAAAACAATGATCTGTGGAGGTGCCTGGGTGTCTCAGACGGTTAAGCGTCCAACTTCAGCTCAGGTAATAATCTTGCAGTTCATGAGTTTGAGCCCCACATCGGGCTCTGGGCTGACAGCTCAGAGTCTGGAGCCTGCTTCAGATTCTGTGTCTCCCTCTCTCTCTGCCCTACCCCCACTTGCGCTCCGTCTCTCAAAAATGAATAAATGTTAAAAAAATGAAAAAATAATAAAACAACGATCTGTGGCCTAACCTGTGACATGTGAATCTAGAAGTAACTTTATGCAGTTGTATTATTAGCCAAACTCAAGATCTGGATAAATAGATCCAGATAAAAGAAAACAGTCATTGTAAATGCAAAATAACTGTAGCCAATTTTCTTTCTGGAAAATAGACGTATCAAAAGCGGGGGGAGAAGGAATGTGCGATTGATACACAAAACAATATGGATAAACCTCCAAAAACATTACACTGAGTAGATGAAATCTGACTTACAAGGCTACATATTGTATTACTGCAATTTATACGACATTTTCAAAAGACAGTGCTGCAGGTGGAAAAAATATCTGTATGTGAGGGGTTGCCAGGGCAGGTGGCGTAGTGCCTATAAAGAAACAGGATGAAGGAATGTTTTGGAATAATGTAATTAATTGTTTTGGATCCTGAATGTAGTGGTGGTAACCCAGATCTGTACTTATGTTAAAATTCATAGAACTGTCCACCAAAAAGAAAAACAAGTTGATAAAAAAGGGCTCCGAAGCTTATTATTGTATGGCTATCCTGTAATATGTGAAACTCTTCTCCATTAATGGAAGTCATCCGTTTCCAAGCCTTAACTATTGTATACAATGTTGCAATAAAGAATTTTCTAGATATACCTTCACAGGGCATTGTAAGTCTGGACAAGTACAAGAAATGGGAGGAAGGAGCCCATGAGAGACCCAAGAGTGCTCTCTTCTGGACTCTCAGACCTATGGAATAATTGACAGGATGAGATTGGTCGTGGGCATGGGGGAAATGTGTGACACAGAAGCCACTTACCTTGACAAGTGTTCTCTTTCTCGCTTTGGAATTTGGTGCCTCCTGAAAGGAGCTCGTGCCCAGGGGCACACTCACAGTAGTAACTCCCCTCCACGTTGTGACAATGTGCAAGGCTTCCACAAGACATGTATAAAGGTGGGCCACACTCGTTGATATCTGGAACACAAGTGAGAACTTCTAACAACGTCTAAAATTCTGGTAGGATAGGTAGCAACCAGATTCAGATGATTTGACCCCTTGCATTTTCTTTCTGAACAAAATAACGTGTTTATGGGAGAAAACTGGGAAATCAGAAAACTCCAATGACATTTAAATATCCCACCCCCGAGACTGCAACAGTTTTTTAAAAATGGAGAATAGTATAATAAATCCACATGTATTTGTCACCCACCATTACCGATTATGAAAAGAACACTATTAAATTTTCATCAATTTCCTGTGGACTCAGAACACAGCTTTTGGAATATACAAATTCTTCCGGGGTTTTAGAATATTTTATGCCTACTTTTCCACATCAAACCAAGAAATAATTTTAATGCCTATAGATGTTCTATAGTAGGGATATTTCATATTTTATCCAACTCTTGACCAACTGGACAGATATCAGAATGCAACAGTTTGAACCATGGGCCCAGCTTCTTCCTCTTCCTTTGGACAAATGGTTTCACCTCTCAAGGCTCAGTTTCCTCATTTATAAAATGGTGCCAACATTGACTTTCTCAAGGGGCTGATTTGAACTTCTTCAGGGACGGCGTTTCTTTGAGAGATTTGTGGAATTCACATTAACCCTATCTGAATTCCATCTCTATGACCATCTGTGTGAGTGTGAACAAAGCACCTCTCAAAGTCTCAGCTTCCTTATCTACAAATCAGAAGTAATAACAGTATCCATTCATCTGGTTATTATGTAGTTCAAATTAATTTTAATTTCGGAAATAGTGCTTTACAAATGGCAAACGGCCATCCGGCTTGAGGTTGCATGTGGATATTTTTGGATGGAGGAACTGAGATTATGGCTTATAGGGAGTTCCCGGCAAGTTAGCTCTAGGGTTGGTGGAACATTCAGAATCTCTGTTGGCTGCATGGTTCTTCCTGACCTCCCCCTTCAACAGGCTGCCTCTGTCTTTGACCAATTAACAGCCAACAACAACCACAACAGCAAATGTATTGGCTTCTTCTCAAGTGCGATGCACTGTTCTAAGTGTTTGACATGTGTTAATTTATCATTTACATATTTTTTTCTTGAGGTGACATTCACATACCAAAACCAACTGTTTTGAAGTGAACAATTCACTGGCATGTATTGCATTCACAGTGTTGTGCAACCACTCCCTCTCTCTAGTTCCAGAACATTTTTATGACACCAAAAGAAAACCCCTTTAGGTAAAGGGGATTAATAGTACAGTTCTCATGATGAGCACTGAATAATGATATATAGACTTGTTGAATCACTAACTTGTACACCTGAAACTAATATCACACTGTCTGTTAACTATGATGGGATTAAAATAAAAAAATTAAAAGTAAAGAACTCCCTTTCCCATTTAAGTGGTCACTTCCCATTCTTCCCGCCCCCAGCACCTGACAACCACCAATTTGCTTTCTGTCTCTATGGATTCCATTTATATGTTGATTTAAAACACGTAACTAAATGGGTTGATATTATCATTGTCCCTGATTTACAGAGAAGGAAATTGAGGCCCTGCTTGGTCTTGCACAGCTGATCAGTAAAAAAATCTGGAATTCAGATAGTCCAGCTCCAAATCCTCAGCTCTTAACACTGTACTCCTTGACCATGAGGCCTGATTGCCTGTCTCTTGGCTTCTCTCTCCTGCCCTGGACAATGAAATCAAGTGCTGCTTCAAGGGCTGAGGAGTCTGTGATGACTCCTCTAAGGACCCCCTCTGTGATGACCCCCTCTATGATCTCTCAGTCTCTTTACCTGTACAGACCTCCGAGGAGGTGCTAAAGATGACCTTTCCAGAGAGTGAAGTGAATCCAGGATCACAGCGGCAGGAGCTGGCATTGGTACAGTGGGCATTCCGTGGGCACCGAGCACAGGGAGCTGTGGGGGAATGGACATATGGGTTTGAAGGCTCTCAGAAGATGCCAACTCCCAGTGGGGCATAAGGAGATGGAGGGAGGAGAAGAAAGCAATGCTTGTTTTCATACAAGGAATTGTCCTTGGTAATGGACTGGAAGTCTGGGGGAGAAGCAGGGTCAATTTCTCAAAGCCTAAGAAGAGAACTCCCGAGAAAAAGCCCTTGCTAGTGCAACGTCCCTTCCCTCAGCTTCAGGTAATGGGTAGAGTCTGTTTGAGCACACTCACCTCCATTCTTGTGGGCAATAGCTCCCAATGGTATTAGCAGGACACAGAGCCCTAGAACACAGAAAGAAGGTAAATATGGCTGAGGAATGAAATCCAAACCTCCCACACAAATAGGTGCTACAACCTGGTTAAAGTGACTCTCCCCTATTGCCCCATGGCTTCTAAAGCATCCCAGTGTTTCCTTCTGGACAGGTTCCTAGACTTTCCCACAGGACCTAGGGGGTGCATGTTTTCCCTTTTATCTTCCAGAAGACTCCTGAGGAATTGATAGCAGTAAATTTTTAGTATAGGTATCAAAATCTACACAAATGGAAAGTAACAGGCACACATATTAGAACATCAATTCCCATCAACTTTACGAGATACATCTTATGAGGAAATTTTCAGATCTGCCTGTCTTCATTCAGATATTAATATCTGTTTTTTATAGTCAGGATATTTCTTCTTTTGAAGTGGTTTGAATCCATTTTCACTTCCAGGCTGGCCTGAGATCGCACCACTGTTCTTGGAGTTGATTGCAACTAAATTTGAATGAGTTCTGTCACTCTTTGGCTCTGTGACTTTGTGCAACTTGATCTAGATTAAAAAGTTCTTTTTTCAGTTTAATAGAAAACTCTAAGTAGAAGAATAGTCAACTCAACCCGTGAGGATCAATCATCCTGCTCCAATCATCATCAACTTATGGTTACTTTTATTTCATCCACACCTCTACTCAGCCCCTGCCCCCACTGGATAACTTGGAGGCAAATTTCAGGCACCATATTATTTCACAGGATTTATTCTAAAAACAAAACCATTTGCAGGTAATAATAACAAAAATATGTAGATCATAAATTGAGAAATACCCAAATAAGTCTCACATTTTCCCCCAGCTGCAAATTCAAACCACTTCCTTCTTTGAAAGATTAATAGAATTAAAAAGTGTCCTTTTTTGGGGTTATTATCTTCCCAGAGAATAATGCAACAGCAAGCTATGAATCAAGCAAAAGACAAAGAAGTTTTTCCAAAGGCATAGAGAACACTAAAATGGTCTTAAGATTCTCACAATTCTACCTACCTGGATGAAATGCAAAGTATCTTCCCTTCATGGTACAGAAACATGAAGCTTGAGCAGTGGGGGAATTCAATCTTGAGCTGTGGGCCAATAATATTTCCTGTTGAAGCAAAAGTATGCCCTAGAAGAACTGACTAGCTAGAAACAGCTAGCCTGAATGCTTTCTTCCCTTTCCCCCACCAATTTAAACTTATCAGATCTCCCTGTTCTCCTTTTTATTTTTTGCCTAGCATTAGTACTCTTTGGATGGCCAGCCTCCTTGCTGATTCTTCTTCATTTCTAATGATGAAAGAGCGAGTGATGGTGAATCTAATTAAAGGGTCTTTCCAAAAGAGTAAATCTGTGGGTCCCCGGCCAATGATGCAGTTCAGCATTGTTGAATAAGACTACTGCCTAGCTAACATTCACCGACTACCTTCTACATCCTGGGATTTGAGCCGTATACGTTACTTTTTTTCATTCTTGCTTTTCCCCATTGTCTTCAGTCCAGTGATGCTGTTTAAACAAGAATGTGTTGAGGTGGGAAGGCTGCAGAATTGATAGCTGCTAGTTTTATATAAGGCACATACACCCCTTAAAATTTTTGTAAGATGGAAATAGTTATTCTTACCAGGGTGTTGGGAGGATTCAATGAGAACAAACAGGTAAAGCACATGACACATTATATGGTCTACTGGAAATACCTAACAAACAACGTTCTTCCTATCCTCCTTTGTGAAAGGCAGCTAATAATGCAAATATTAGTTATACCCATTATTTCACCAACAGGATGTTATCTTTATTAATTTTTTTAATTTTATTTTTTATTTTTTTAAAATTTACATCCAAATTAGCATATAGCGAAACAATGATTTCAGGAGTAGATTCCGTAATGCCCCTTCCCCATTTAGCCCCTCCCCCCTCCCACAACCCCTCCCATCACCCTCCGTTTGTTCTCCATATTTATGAGTCTCTTCTGTTTTGTCCCCCTTTCTGTTTTTATTTTCTTTTTGTTTCCCTTCCCTTATGTTCATCTGTTTTGTCTCTTAAAGTCCTCATAGGAGTGGAGTCATAGGATTTTTGTCTTTCTCTGACTCATTTCACTTAGCATAATGCCCTCCAGTTCCATCCACGTTGTTGCAAATGGCAAGATTTCGTTCTTTTTCACTGCCAAGTGATCCTCCATTGTATATATATACCACATCTTCTTTATCCATTCATCCATCAATGGACATTTGGGCTCCTTCCATACTTTGGCTATTGTTGATAGTGCTGCTATAAACATGGGGATGCATGTGTCCCTTTGAAACGGCACACCTGTATCCCATGGATAAATGCCTAGTAGTGCGATTGCTGGGTCGTAGGGTAGTTCTATTTTTAGTTTTTTGAAGAACCTCCCTACTGTTTTCCAGAGTGGCTGCACCAGCTTGCGTTGCCACCAACAATGCAAAAGAGATCCTCTTTCTCCGCATCCTCACCAACATCTGTTGTTGTCGGAGCTGTTAATGTTAGCCATTCTGACAGGTGTAAGGTGGTATCTCATTGTGGTTTTGATTTGTATTTCCCTGATGGTGAGTGATGTTGAGCATTTTTTCATGTGTCGGTTGGCCATCTGGATGTCTTCCTTGGAGAAGTGTCTATTCATGTCTTTTGCCCATTTCTTCACTGGATTATTTGTTTCTTGGGTGTTGAATTTGATAAGTTCTTTATAGATTTTGGATTCTAACCCTTTATCTGATATGTCATTTGCAAATATCTTGTCCCATTCTGTCGGTTGCCTTTTAGTTTTGCTGATTGTTTCCTTCACTGTGCAGAAGCTTTTCATTTTGATGAGGTCCCAGTAGTTCATTTTTGCTTTTGTTTCCCTTGCCTCTGGAGACCTATTGAGTAAGAAGTTGCTGTGGCTGAGGTCAAAGAGGTTTTTGCCTGCTTTCTCCTCTAGGATTTTGATGGCTTCCTGTCTTACATTTAGGTCTTTCATCCATTTTGAGTTTATTTTTGTGTATAGTGTAGGAAAGTGGTCCAGGTTCATTTTTCTGCATGTTGCTGTTCAGTTTCCCAGCAACATTCGCTGAAGAGACTGTCTTTATCCCATCGGATATTGTTTCCTGCTTTGTCAAAGATTAGTTTGCCACATATTTGTGGGTCCATTTCTGGGTTCTCTGTTCTATTCCATTGATCTGAGTGTCTGTTTTTGTGCCAGTACCATACTGTCTTGATGATTGCAGCTGTGTAATACAGCTTGAAGTCCGGGATTGTGATTTCTCCTGCTTTGGTTTTCTTTTTCAAGATTGCTTTGGCTATTCTGGATCTTTTCTGGATCCATACAAATTTTAGGGATATTTGTTCTAGTTCTGTGAAGAATGCTGGTGTTATTTTGATAGGGATTGCATTGAATATGTAGATTGCTTTGGGTAGTATCGACATTTTAACAATATTTGTTCTTTCTATCCAGGAGCATGGAATCTTTTTCCATTTTTTTGTGTCTTCTTCAGTTTCTTTCATAAGCTTTCTGCACTTTTCAGTGTATAGGTTTTTCACCTCTTTGTTTAGATTTATTCCTAGGTATTTTATGGGTTTTGGTGCAATTGTAAATGGGATTGATTCCTGATTTCTTTCTGTGGCTTCATTGTTGGTGTATAAGAATGCAACTGATTTCTGTGCATTGATTTTATATCCTGCAACTTTGCTGAATTCCTGTAACATTTCTAGTAGTTTTTTTTTTTGTGTGTGGAATCTTTTGAGTTTTCCATATAGAGTATCATGTCACCTTCGAAGAGTGAAAGTTTGACCTCCTCCTGGCTGATTTGGATGCCTTTTATTTCTTTGTGTTGTTTGAGTGCTGAGGCTAAGGCTAAGACTTCCAATACTATGTTGAATAACAGTGGCGAGAGTGGACATCCCTGTCTTGTTCCTGACCTTAGGGGGAAAGCTCTGAGTTTTTCCCCATTGAGGATGATATTAACATTGTGTCATTCATATAAGGCTTTTATGATCTCGAGGTGTGCTCCTTCTATCCCTACTTTCTTGAGGGTTTTACTAAGAAAGGATGCTGTATTTTGTCAAATGCTTTCTCTGCATCTATTGAGAGGATCATGTGGTTCTTGTCCTTTCTTTTATTGATGTGATGAATCACATTGATTGTTTTGCAGATATTGAACCAGCCCTGCATCCCAGGTGTAAATCCCACTGGGTTGTGGTGTATAATTTTTTTAATGTATTGTTGGATCTGGTTGGCTAATATCTTGTTGAGGATTTTTGCATCCATGTTCATCAGGGAAATTGGTCTATAGTTCTCCTTTTTAGTGGGGTCTCTGTCTGGTTTGGGAATCAAGGTGATGCTGGCTTCATAGAGTTTGGAAGTTTTCCTTCCATTTCTGTTGTTTGGAACAGCTTCAGGAGAATAGGTGTTAATTCTTCCTTAAATGTTTGGTAGAATTCCCCTGGAAAACCATCTGGCCCTGGACTCTTGTTTTTTGGCAGATTTTTGATTACTAAGTCGATTTCCTTACTGGTAATGGGTCTGTTCACATTTTCTATTTCTTCCTGTTTCAGTTTTGGTAGTGTATGTTTCTAGGAATTTGTCCATTTCTTCCATACTGCCCATTTTATTGGCATATAATTGCTTATAATATTCTCTTATTATTGTTTTTAGTTTTGGTGTGTTGGTTGTGATCTCTCCTCTTTCATTCTTGATTTTATTTCTTTGGGTCCTTTCCTTTTTCTTTTTGATCAGACTGGCTAGTGGTTTATCAATTTTGTTAATTCTTTCAAAGAACCAGCTTCTGGTTTCATTGATCTGTTCTATTTTTTTTTTTTTTTTTGGTTTCGATAGCATTGATTTCTGCTCTAATCTTTATTATTTCCTGTCTTCTGCTGGTTTTGGGTTTTATCTGCTGTTATTTTTCCAGATCTTTAAGGTGTAAGGTTAGGTTGTGTATCTGAGACCTTTCTTCCTTCTTTAGGAAGGTCTGTATTGCTATATACTTTCCTCTTATGACTGCCTTTGCTGCGTCCCAGAGGTTTTGGGCTGTGATGTTACCATTTTCATTGGCTTCCATGTACTTTTTAATTTCCTCTTTAACTTCTTTGTTAGCCCATTCACTCTTTAGTAGGATGCTCTTTAGTCTCCAAGTATTTGTTGCCTTTCCAAATTTTTTCTTGTGGTTGATTTTGAGTTTCATAGCCTTGTGGTCTGAAAATATGCACAGTATGATCTTGATCTTTTTGTACTTGTTGAAGGCTGATTTGTGTCCCAATATATGGTCTATTCTGGAGAACGTTCCATGTGCATTGGAGAAGAATATATATTCCACTGCTTTAGGGTGAAATGTTCTGAATATATCTGTTAAGCCCATCTGGTCCAGTGTGTCATTCAAAGCCATTGTTTCCTTGTTGATTTTTTGATTAGATGATCTGTCCATTGTTGTGAGTGGGGTGTTGAAGTCTCCTACTATTATGGTATTATTATCAATTAGTTTCTGTATGTTTGTGTATAATTGATTTATATATTTGGGTGCTATCACATTTGGAGCATAAATGTTTACAATTGTTAGGTCTTCTTAGTGGATAGACCCCTTAACTATGATATAATGCCCTTCTTTGTCTCTTGTTACAGTCTTTATTTTAAAGTCTAAATTGTCTGATATAAGTATGGCTACTCCAGCTTTCTTTTGTCGACTGTTAGCATGATAGATGGTTCTCCATCCCTTTACTTTCAATCTGAAGGTGTTTTTTGGGTCTAAAGTGGGTCTCTTGTAAACAGCATATAGATGGATCCTGTTTTCTTATCCATTCTGTTACCCTATATATTTTGATTGGAGCATTTAGTCCATTGATGTTTAGAGTGAGTACTGAAAGATATGAGTTTATTGCCATTATGTTTCTTGTAGAGTTGGAGTTTCTGGTGTTCTCTGGTCCTTTTTAGTCTTTGTTGCTTTTGGTATGTATGTATGTATGTATGTATGTATGTATGTATTTATTTTCTCCCCTCAGAGAGTCCCCCTGAAAATTTCTTGCAGACTTGGTTTAGTGGTCAAGGACTCCTTTAGTTTTGTTTGGGAAACTTTTAATCTCTCCTTCTATGTTGAATAACAGCGTTCCTGGATAAAGAATTCTTGGCTGCATATTTTTCCAATTCAGCACATTGAATGTATCCTGCCACTCCTTTCTGGCCTGCCAAGTTTCTGTGGATAGTTCTGCTGCAAACCTGATCTGTCTTCCCTTGTAGGTTAGGGACTTTTTTTTCCCTTGCTGCTTTCATGATTCTCTCCTTGCCTGAGTATTTTGTGAATTTGACTATGATATGCCTTGTTGATGGTTGGTTTTTGTTGAATCTATTGGGAATCCTCTGTGTTTCCTGGATTTTGGTGTCTGTGTTTCCCCTGGTTAGGAGTGTTTTCCACTATGATTTGCTCACATAACCCTTCTACTCCTATTTCTCTCTCTTCCTCCTCTGGGACCCGATGATTCTGATGTTGTTCCTTTTTAATGAGTCACTGATTTCTCTAATTCTTAAATCATGCTCTTTTGCCTTAGTCTCCCTCTTTTTTTTTTTTTTTTTTTTTGCTTTATTATTCTCCATAAGTTTGTCCTCTATGTTGTTGATTCCCTGCTCTGCCTCATCCATTCTTGCCACCACGGCCACCATTCGACATTGCAGCTCTGTTATAGAATTTTGTATTTCATCCTGATTAGCTTTTACTTCTTTTATCTCCATAGAAAGGGATAAATGGAGATATCTATTTTTGTTTTTTTTTTTTAATTTTTTTTTCAACGTTTATTTATTTTTGGGACAGAGAGAGACAGAGCATGAACGGGGGAGGGGCAGAGAGAGAGGGAGACACAGAATCGGAAACAGGCTCCAGGCTCCGAGCCATCAGCCCAGAGCCTGACGCGGGGCTCGAACTCACGGACCGCGAGATCGTGACCTGGCTGAAGTCGGATGCCTAACCGACTGCGCCACCCAGGCGCCCCGGAGATATCTATTTTTGATCCCAGCTAGTATACTTATTATTGTGATTTTAAATTCTGGTTAAGACGCCTTGCTTGTATCTGTGTTGCTTATGTCCCTGGCTGTCGTTTCTTCCTGCTTTTTCTTTTGGGATGAATTCCTTCATTTCATCATTTTGAAGAAAGAAAAGGAATTAATGAGCTAAAAAAATTAAAATTAAAAGATTGAAAACAACACACACCACACACACACACAAATCAAATAAATGATGCTAGATCCTAGGTCTTTTTTGGTCTGGATGTTCAAAGGTGCTTGATAGATTAGAGAAAAAAGGGGAAAAAAAGGAAAATGTTGGAAAATTTGAAAAAATGAATACAATGAAATAGAATAAAATGAAATGATGGAAGCAAAATTGAATTTGAAAAATTTACAAAAAAGTAAAAAACACAGTGGAAAAAATTAAAGAAAAAGTTTTTAATAAAAATTGAAAGTAAAAATATTTTTTTCTCTTTCTTCATTCAAGAAAAAGAAAAGAAATGAAAAAGAAAAAAAAATAAAATTGAATAGATGGGTCAGCAAACAGACTGAAATACAATTGAAGTTACACCGGTTACATTACGTCGTTACGTTCTCCTGGAAGTGGAACTATGAAGCGCTTTACAGTCTGTAAACTAAGCAGGAAGAGAGATTTGTGTTGTTCCTGAACAGCGAGGTTGGCCCAGTTGGGCGGGGCTTAGTGTAACGGCTCTGTTCTCCACTAGATGGCGCAGCTTAGCTTACGGGGTGGGTTGTTCTGAGGCATGTAGGTGCATATGTGCATGCGCGGGAAGGGTGAAAATGGCGTCATCCAGCTATCCAATCTCCAGTATGAGAACTGTGTTCTCCCCGATCAGCAATCACCCACCCGTCCTTTGTCTCCGGCTTCCGTCCACTCCCTGCCTTTACACTGTCTGTGAATAAGCCATCAGGTTGCCAGGCGGCACCTGCCTCCTGATTTTTATCTCAGATGTGGCTGTTTTTCCCGATCCCTTATTTCTGAGGGACTGCGGCTTCGACCTGCTCAGACTTTCTGTGTGAGGGGCTCACCGAGCACTGGCTGGGTGCCGGCCGCCCCCAGGAACATTCGCGGGACCGTGCTGCTGCCGACGCCCAGAGACCGCGGCCGGGTGCCAGCCTGTCCCAGAGAAAGTTCACGCGATCACGTAGCAGCAGCGTTTCAGGGATTATGGCAAATCACAACACACATCCGGCACCAGGCTTCACCCCCAGTGACCTTGTTCCAGCACCAGCGAATGTGGCTGTCTCCGGGGTCTGCTGGCACTTTGCCTGTGCGGGGGCTACACAACCTCTACCAGATGTCCTCCCAGCAGGGGAACCGCCTCTGCCATGTGGCCTGAAGACCCCCGACTCCACTCTGCCCTGGGGATTCGCCCTTCCCACCAGGTATGAGCTGCGGAGTTTCAGACTCTGTGCTCCCCCTGTTTACAGAGTCTCAATAGAATTTTACCCCTCTCCTTTCTCCTTTCTCCCTTTTTGGTTCAGTCCCTGTGGCTGTTTCCACTTTTCCACTGTCTCTCCAGCTGCTTTGGGTGGGGGGCGCTTTTCCCATACTCTCCCCCCTCCATCTCTGTCCTCTCTGCACAAGCAAAAACAGCCCCCTGCCCTCTGCGGCTTCTCTCTCCCCCAGTTCACCTCTCCGCGCCGTGTACCTGCTGAATTCTGTGGTTCAGGTTGTGCAGATTGTGGTGTTAACCCTCAAATCAGTTTTCTAGGCGTGCAGGATGGTTTAGTGTTGGTCTGGGTTTATTTCATGGACGCGAGACACACAAGAAACTTCCATGCTCGTCCACCATCTTGGTTCCTCCTGAATTAAGGTTTCCAAAAAATTTGTCCATTATCTCTAATTGTTTTTTTTCACAAAAGTCACCACTACTTTGATTTCTAAAGGCATAGATTAATGTTGCCTTTTAAAAACCTTTTATAATTGAATGCAAGCAACATGTTTCTTCTTTCACTCTGTTATGTTTGTGAGATTCAGCCGTGTATTAGCCTGTAACTGTAGGTTATTCTTTTTTATTGCTGGGTAGTATTCCATTGTATAAAAACACTATAACTTATTTATTCGTTTTACTGTTCATGATCACTTGGGTCATTTCCAGTTTTTATTTTTTTGTTATTAAAAATGAAGCTTCCATGAACATTTTTGTATACTTTTGATGCACTTATGAATATGATTTTGGGGTGTTCATAAGAGTGAAATGTTGGGTCACAGAGTAGATAATAATTTTGTTAGACATTGCTAAGCACTTTTCTAAAGTGGTCCTACCAGTTTATATTTCCATAATCACTGTGAGAGTTCCAGTGTCCACATTTTCTGTAATCCTTCCTTCCTTCCTTCCTTCCTTCCTTCCTTCCTTCCTTCCTTATTTATTTTTTATTTTGATGGAGAGCACAAGCAGGGGAGAGGGGCGGAGGGAGGGAGGGAGAGGGAGAGGGAGAGAGAGAGAATGAATCCTAAGCAGACTCTTTGTTCAGCATGGAGCCTGACACAGAGCTTAATCCCTTGACCTTGGGATCACGACCTCAGCTGAAACCGAGTCTGAGGCTCAACTGACCGAGCCACCCAGGCACCCCTTATTTTTCTTCTTTTAAATTTTCGCTATTCCAGCAGGCATGTAGTGGGTGTGTAGGGTAGTGTTTTCTCATTTTTACAAGTTCTAAAAAACAAAAATTGTTTTGGACTAGCGTTAGATTTCTAGAAAAGTTGCACAGGCAGTATAAGGAATTCCCACATACCCTTCACTCAGCGCTTTCTGTGTTAAGCATCTCACATAACTATTACACATTCATCAAGAATAGAAAGTTAACATTGATTAAAACCATAAGAAGTATGTTACTATTAAATTTTTTTTTTCAACGTTTTTTATTTATTTTTGGGACAGAGAGAGACAGAGCATGAACGGGGGAGGGGCAGAGAGAGAGGGAGACACAGAATCGGAAACAGGCTCCAGGCTCCGAGCCATCAGCCCAGAGCCCGACGCGGGGCTCGAACTCACGGAGCGCGAGATCGTGACCTGGCTGAAGTCGGACGCTTAACCGACTGCGCCACCCAGGCGCCCCGAAGTATGTTACTATTAAATGCACTACAACTCTATCTGGATTTCACCATTTTTTCCCCATTAGTGGCCTTTTTCTCTTTCAAGATTAAATACAGGAGACTTCTTTGCATTTGTTTTTTTTTGTGTGTGTGTTTTATTTGCACTCTTCTGATGACTAAAGATGTTGCATAGCTTTTCATGCACGTACCGATCATTTGCATATCCTCCTTGGTGAACCTCAAGCCTTTTCCCTGTTCTCCTTTTTGTTGTGTTTCTTTTCTGTTTGTGGAGGTCTTTGTATATCCTGGAGTCCTTTGTAGGAGATTGGTATTGTGAACTATCTCATTCTCATTCTCTCGATGCTGTTTTTTGATGAACAGAAGAAATTCTCCATCTTATTGAGTAACATTTCCTTTTGCGGTTGTATCTTTTTAGAGCAGCTTTATTGCGGTGTAGTTGACATATAGTACACAACATTTATTTTTATTAAAGATTTTTAATGTTTATTAATTTTTTTTTGAGAGAGAGAGAGAGACAGAGCACGAATCGGGGAGAGGTAGAGAAAGAGGGAGGCACAGAATCGGAAGCAGGCTCCACCCTCTGAGCTGATTGTGGGGCTCAAACCCACAAACTGCAAAATCATGACCTGAGCTGGAGTCGGATGTTCAACCGACTGAGCCACCCAAGTGCCCCTAACCTTCACACGTTTAAGTACAATTTGATAAATTTTTCTTACCTTCTTAACCTTTTTGAAGTGTACAGTTCATTAGTGTTATATATATTTACAGTGTTGTGTAATGAATCTCCAGAACTTTTTCATCTTGCAAAATTGAACCTCTCTACCCATTAAACAACAATTCCCCGTTACTCCCTCTTCCAGCCCCTGGAAATCACCTTTCTACTTTCTCTTTCTATGACTTTGACAATTTTAGATACCACACGTAAGGGTGATCATGCACTCTTTGTCTTTTTATAACTGGCTTATTTCACTTAAGATAGTATCCTCAAGATTCATCCGTGCTATAGCATCTCACAGAATTTTTCTTCCTTTTTAAGGCTGAGTAATATTACGTTGTATTTGTGTACCTCATTTTGTTTAAGCATCAATGGACACTTGGATTGCTTCCAACTCTAAGCTACTGTGAATCATATTACTGTGAACACGGGCACGCAGAAATCTCTTCAAAAATTCTGCATTCAATTCTTTTGGATATATATCCAGAATTAGGATTTTCAGATCATATGATAATTCCATTTTTAATATTTTGAGAAATTGCCAGGAATTACTGTTTTCTGTATGGCTGCTTTTATGTTTCCAGAAACAAGGTTTCTCTACATCCTCACGAAGGATGTATAAGGTGATATCACTTTGCAGTTAAAAACATTTTTTTAATGTTTATTCATTTTTGAGAGATGGGGGGAGGGGCAGAGAGAGGGGGAGACACAGAATCCGAAGCAGGCTCCAGACTCTGAGCTGTCAGCACAGAGCCTAATGTGGGGCTCGAGCCCATGAGCCATGAGATCATGACCTGAGCCAAAGTCGGATGCTTAACTGACTGAGCCTCCCAGGCGCCCCTCTCTGGTAGGATTTTGGTGGTCTCACATTTAGGCCTTTCATAATTTTGAATTTATTTTTGTGTACGGTGTAAGAAAGTCGTCCAGTTTCATTCTTCTGCATGTTGCCATCCAGTTCTCTCAGCACCATTTGCTAAAGAGACTGTCTTTTTTCCATTGGATACTCCTTCTTGCTTTGTTGAAGATCCATTGGCCACATATTTGTGGGTCAAGTTCTAGGTTCTCTCTTCTATTCCATTGATCTGTGTGTCTGTTTTTGTACCAATATCATACTGTCTTGATGATTACTGCTTTTTAAGACAGGTGAAAGTCTGGGGTTGTGATGTCTCCAGCTTTAGTTTTCTTTTTCAACATTACTTTGACTATTTGGGGTCTTTTGTGGTTCCATGCAAATTTTAGGGTTGTGTGTTCTAGCTCTGTGAAGAATGCTGGTGTTATTTTTTTTTTTTTAATTTTTTTTTTTCAACGTTTATTTTATTTTTGGGACAGAGAGAGACACAGCATGAACGGGGGAGGGGCAGAGAGAGAGGGAGACACAGAATCAGAAACAGGCTCCAGGCTCTGAGCCATCAGCCCAGAGCCTGACGCGGGGCTCGAACTCACGGACCGCGAGATCATGACCTGGCTGAAGTCGGACGCTTAACCGACTGCGCCACCCAGGCGCCCCTGGTGTTATTTTGATAGGGATTGCATTGAATATGTAGATTGCTTTGGGTAGTATTGGCATTTTAACAATATTTGTTCTTCCTATCCAGGAGCATGGGATTTCTTTTTTCACCCAATTTCTTTTTCCAATGAGTTTTTCCATTTCTTTGTGTCTTATTAAATTTCTTTCATAAACTTTGTATAGTTTTCAGTTTTATTTATTTATTTATTTATATTTATTATTTATTATATTTATATTTATATAATTATTTATATATATTATATTATATTTATTTATTTATATTCAGTTTATTTATTACCTCTTTTGTTAGGTTTATTACTAGGTATTTATGGGTTTTGGTGCGATTGTAAATGGGATTAATTCCTTGATATTTCTTTCTGTTGCTTCATTATTGGTGTATAGAAATGCAACTAATTTCTGTACATTGGTTTTATATCCTGAGACTTTGCTGAATTCCTGTAACAGCTCTAGCAGTTTTTTTGGGTGGAGTCGTTCAGGTTTTTCATATAGAGTATTATGTCATCTGCGAAGAATGAAAGTTTGACTTCTTCTTTGCCAATTTGGATGCCTTTTGTTTCATTTTGTTGCCTGATGGCTTAGGCTAGGACTTCCAACACTATGTTGAACAACAGTGGTGAGAGTGGACATCCCTGTCATGTTCTTGATCTCAGGAGGAAAGTTCTCAGTTTTTCACCATTGAGGGTGATATTAGCTGTGGGCCTTTCATGTATGGCTTTTATGATTTTAAGGTATGTTCCTTCCAAACCTACTTTCTTGAGGATTTTTATTAAGAAAGTATGCTATCTTTTGTCAAGTGCTTTTTCTGCATCTATTGACTGGATCATATGGCTCTTATCCTTTCTTCTATTAATGCGGTGTATCACACAGTTTGATTTGTGAATACTTAACCAGCCCTGCAGCCCAGGAATGAATCCTACTTGATCATGGTGAAAAATTCTCTTAATGTACTGTTGGCTTCAGTTTGTAGTATCTCGTTGAGAATTTTTGCTTCCAGGTTCATCGCTGGTCTGTAATTCTCCTTTTTAGTGGGGTCTCTGTCTGGTTTGGGAATCAAGTAATGTCGGCTTCAAAGAATGAGTTTGGAAGCTTTCCTTCTGTTTCTATTTTTTGCAACAGCTTGAGAAGAATAGGTATTAACTCTGCTTTAAATATCTGGTAGAATTCCCCAGGGAAGCCATCTGGCCCAGGACTCTTATTTGTTGGGAGCTTTTTGATAACCAATTCAATTTCTTTGCTGGTTATGGGCCTGTTAAAATTTTATATTTCTTCCCATTTGAGTTTTGGTATGTGTGGATGTCTAGGAATTTCCCCATTTCTTCCAGATTGTCCAGTTTGTTGGCATATACCTTTTCATAGCGTTCTATTAAAATTGTATTTCTCTGGTGTTGGTTATGATCTCTTCTTTTTCACTCGTGATTTTATCTCTTTGGGTCATTTCTCTTTTCTTTTTGAGAATTCTGGTGAGGGGTTTATCAATTTTGTGTATTCTTTCAAAAAACCAGGTCTTAGATTTATTTATCTCTTCTACTTTTTTTTGGATTCTATATCATTTATTTCTGCTCTAATCTTTAGTGTTTCCCCTCTTCTGCTGGCTTTGGGATTTATTTGCTGATGCTTTATAGCTCCTTTAGGTGGAAGGTTTGGTTGTATATTTGGGACCTTTCTTGCTTCTTGAGATCGGCCTGAAATGCATTGTATTTTCCTCTTAGGACTGCCTTTGCTGCATCACAAATGGTTTGGACTGTCATGTTTTCATTCTCATTTGCTTCCATGTATTTTTAAATTTCTTCTTTAATTTCCTGGTTAAGTCATTCATTCTTTAGGAGGGTGTTATTTAACCTCCACATATTTGGGGACTTTCCAAATTTTTTCTTGTGGTTGATTTTCAAGTTTTATAGTGTTGTGATCTGAAAATATGCATGATATGATCTCAATATTTTTGTTGAGGGCTGTTTTGTGACCAGTATGTGATCTGTTTTGGAGAATGTTCCACGTGCACTCAAGAAGAAAGTGTATTCTGCTGCTTTAGGATGAAAAGTTTTAAATATATCTGTTAAGTCCATCTGGTCCATATGTCATTCAGAGGCATTGTTTCCTTATTGATTTTCTGCCTAGATGATCTGTCCATTGTTGGAAGTGGAGTATTAAAGTCACCTACAATTACAGTATTATTATCAATACATTTGCTTATGTTTGTAATTAATTGATTTATATATTAGGGTGCCTCCATGTTGGGGGAACAGATATTTACAATTGTTAGTTCTTCTTGAGGGACAGACTCCTTAATTATGATATGATGCCCTTATTCATTGCTTGTTACAGTCTTTATTTTAAAATCTAGTTTGTCTGATGTAAGTATGGCTACTCCACCTTTCCTTTGACGTCTGTTGGCATGATAGATTCTTCTTCATCCTCTCACTTTCAATCTGCAGGTGTCTTCATGTCTAAAATGAGTCTCCTTTATGCAACATACAGATGGATTTTTAAAAAAAAATTTTTTTCCAACGTTTATTTATTTTTAAGACAGAGAGAGACAGAGCATGAACGGGGGAGGGGCAGAGAGAGAGGGAGACACAGAATCGGAAGCAGGCTCCAGGCTCTGAGCCATCAGCCCAGAGCCCGTAGATGGATTTTTTAAAATCCATTCTGATACCCTATATCTTTTGATTGGGGCATTTAGTCCATTTACATTCAGAGTGATGATTGAAAGATATGGATTTAGAGTCATTGTGTTATCTGTACATTTCATGTTCGTGGTGATGTCTCTGGTCCTTTGTAGTCTTTGCTGCTTTCCACTCACAGAGTCCCCTTTAGGATCTCTTGCAGGGCTGGTTTAGTGGTTATGAGCTCCTTCAGTTTTTGTTTGTCTGGGAAAGACTTTATCTCTCCTTCTAGTCTGAATGACAACCTTGCTAGATAAAGAATTCTTGGCTGCATGTTTTTCCTATTCAGCACATCGGCTATTTCCTGCCACTCCCTTCTGGTCTGCTAAGTTTCAGTGGACAGATCTGCTACTACCCTTATGTGTCTACTCTTGTAGGTTAAGGACCATTTGTCCCTAATTCCTTTCAGAATTCTCTCTTTATCTTTGTATTTTGCCAGTTTCACTATGATATGCTGTGGTGTTGTCCTTTTTGTTGATTTTGAAGGGAATTCTCTGTGTCTCTTGGACTTGGATGCCTGCCTGTTTCCTCCCCCAGATTGGGGAAGTTCTCAACTATAATTTGTCCAAACAAACCTTCTGCCCTTTCTCTCATTCTTCTTCTTCTGGAACGCCTATGATACCAACATTGTTTCGTTTCATGGAATCACTTAGTTCTCTAATTCTCTTCTCGTGATCTAGTAATTTCTTTTCCCCTTTTTTTCAGCTTAATCATTTCCATAGTTTTACCCTCTATGCCGCCTATTCTCTTTCCTGCTTCTTCCATCCTTGCTGTCGCTGTATCTAGTTTATTTTGCATCTCAACTACAGCATTTCTAAATTCATTGTGAGTAGTTCTTAGGTCTTTGATCTCTGTAGCAAGAGTTACTCAGGTGTCTTCTATGCTTTTTCAAGTCCAACTATTTGTCTTATGGCTGTTAGTATTCTAAATTCTTGTTCAAATATATTGTTTGTATCTGCTTTGAGCAATTCTCTGGTTGATTTCTTCTTGAATTTTCTTTTGGGGAGAATTCCTCCATTTTGTCATTTTGGCTAAATTTCTGTCTTTTGTGTATTTAAAAAAATTTTTAATGTTTATTTATTTTTCCAAGATAGAGAGACAAAGAGCATGAGTGTGGAAGGGGCAGAGAGAGGGAGATACAGAATCTTAAGCAGGCTCCAGCTCTGAGCTGTCATCACAGAGCCCGACGTGGGGCTTGAACTCACAAACTGTGAGATCATGACCTGAGCTGAAGCCAGATGCTTAACCGACTGAGCCATCCAGGCGCCCCATCTTTTGCATGTTTGAAAAGCTTGTTATGTGTCCTGCACCTGAAAGTACTCCTATATTAAAAAGTGCCCAGGGCCTGGCACTTTAGGAAGTGTTTTTGGTGAATGTTGCATGAACTCTGTTGTTGCATTTTGGCTGCTCTATCTCACTGGTTAGTCCCCTGCAGAGCTCCCCCTTGCTTATAGTGGTGGAGTGTTTGGACCTTCAACCAGGTGTGCTTTGATTGATTTATTGAAGTAACCCTTGGGGCGCCTGGGTGGCGCAGTCGGTTAAGCGTCTGACTTCAGCCAGGTCACGATCTCGCGGTCCGTGAGTTCGAGCCCCGCATCAGGCTCTGGGCTGATGGCTCGGAGCCTGGAGCCTGTTTCCGATTCTGTGTCTCCCTCTGTCTCTGCCCCTCCCCTGTTCATGCTCTGTCTCTCTCTGTCCCAAAAATAAATAAACGTTGAAAAAAAAATTGAAGCAACCCTTGAAAAAGAAAGGAAAGGGGGGTGGGGGAAGCCTGATCCCATAAAAAGAGAAAAATAAAAAGAGAGAAAATACCAAACAGAGAATCAAAAACTGTAAGGCTAAATCCAGAGAAAGAGAAGGGAAAATAAAGAAGAAGAAAGAGAAAAGGTGGAAATGAATAGAATAAAAATGCCTGGTCCACACACACACACACACACACACACACACACACACACTATATATATATATATATATATATATAATGAGAATTGACTAGAAACAAATCAGAAACTATGAGCCTGATTCTAAAAGAAAAAAACAAAAGGGAAGAAAGAAAAATAATAAAATAAAATAAAATAAAACAAAACAACAAAACAAAACACAGTTGTCTATTTGTGCCTGGGATTGGCGGCTGTGCTGGTCTGGAGGAGAGGCCGGCTGCCTTGGGTCAGTCAGTCTTGCTCCAGTAAGTAAGCAGTTGTGAGGCATGCAGGTATGGGGTTTGGTGTAAGTGAGTCCTGCCTCCACTGGAGGCTGTTGTGCTGCTCCCTGAAGCCCCACTGTGTTGGTGATGGGGGGGCGTGGAAAATGACAACACCCTCCCCGGACCAGGTGTCTCAAACCACACCGTTCAGGCGGTCTTCAGATAATGGCGAGGGAAGTCAGCTTGCCCTGCGCCACAGTCTCCCATTCCTCCTAGGTGCTCGGGCTGGGATTCAAAACCCAATGTCTTAAAGGACCCTGCACTGTGATGACCCTGTTCTGAAGCTGATTAAAGGCCTTTGGATGGCATCAGGGTCTTTTGTCCTTGGGGAGGCAATAAACCTTCCCAAAATGCTCCAAGAAGGGGGCTGTTCTCTCCCAGTGTGCCCCTGAGATCGCCACACTGTACTATGTGTTCAGGGCTGGCTCCCTCCTCCCTAGGAGTGTGCAAGGCTTCCAGCTCTGTTCCAGAGAGAGTTGCACACCTTTGTACCTCCAAGTTTCAGCTCCAGAGGCTTGATCCTGTCGAGCTATCTCCCTCCAACCGTGGAGATCCTTCTGCCACTCGTCAGATAAATTTCCTGGGAGTTCCAAGTGATTTGATCTCAATACAACTGTGTTTTAAAAAAAAAATTTTTTTTTAGTGTTTATTTATTTTTGAGAGACAGAGAGAGACAGCATGAGCGGGAGAGGGCAGAGAGAGAGAGAGGGAGACCCAGAATATGAAGCAGGCTCCAGGCTCTGAGCTGTCAGCCCAGAGCCTGACGCGGGGCTCGAACTCACAGACCACGAGATCATGACCTGAGCCGAAGTCGGACGCTCAACCGACTGAGCCACCCAGGTGCCCCTCAATACAACTGTGTTTGAGGGACAAGAAAATCCTGGTCCCCCTACTTCTTTGTGATCTTAACCTGACCTCCTCAATTTCTTTTAATGTTAAGCAATATTCCATTGCCTGGGTGTGCCATAGTTTATTTATCCATTCACCTACTGAAGGGCATCTTGGTTGCTTCTAAGTGCTTCATTGGCAATGATCAATAAAGATGTTATAAATATGTATGTACAGATTTTTTTTTGTGTGGACATGTTTTAAATTCATTTGGGTATTTACCAAGGAGCAGATTGCTGGGTCATATAGTAAGAGTATGTTAAGTTTTGTACCATTTTGCATTCCTGTCAACAATGAATCAGAGGTGTTATTTTTCTACATCTTCACCAGTACTTGATGTTGTCAGTGTTTTAATTTCTGCCACTCCAATAGGTTTGTAGTGATGTCTCATTTTTTTTTACATTTTATTAATAATTTATTTATTTTTAAATTTACATCCAAGTTAGTTAGCATGTAGTGCAACAATGATTTCATGAGTAGATTCATTAATGCCTCTTACTCATTTAGCTCATCCCCCTCCCACAACCCCTCCAGCAACCCTCTGTTTCTTCTCTATACTTGAGTCTCTTATGTGTTGTCCCTCTCTCTGTTTTTATATTATTTTTGCTTCCCTTTCCTTATATTCATCTGTTTTGTATCTTAAAGTCCTCATATGAGTGAAGTCATATGATATTTGTCTTTCTCTGACTAATTTTGCTCTTTGCTCTAATACCCTCTAGTTCCATCCACATAGTTGCAAATGGCAAGATTTCATTCTTTTTGATTGCCGAGTAATACTCCATTGTATATGTATACCACATCTTCTTTATCCTTTCATCCCTTGATGGACATTTGGGCTCCTTCCATGCTTTGGCTATCGTTGATAATGCTGCTATAAACATTGGGGTGCATGTGCCCCTTCGAAACAGCACACCTGTGTCGCTTGGATAAATGCCTAGTAGTGCAATTGCTGGGTCATAGGGTAGTTCTACTTTTTGAGGAAGTTCTACTTTTTTGAGGAATCTCCATACTGTTTTCCAGAATGGCTGCACCGGTTTGCATTTCCACTAGCAGTGCATAAGAGATCCTCTCTCTCCACATCCTCGCCAACATCTGTTGTTGCCTGAGTTGTTAATATTAGCCATTCTGACAGGTGGAAGGTGGTATCTCATTGTGGTTTTGATTTGTATTTCCCTGATGATGAGTGATGCTGAACATCTTTTCATGTGTCGGTTGGCCATCTGGATGTCTTCTTTGGAGAAGTGTCTATTCATATCTTTTGTCCATTTCTTCACTGGATTATTTGTTATTTGGGTGTTGAGTTTGATAAGTTTTTTATAGATTTTGGATACTAACCCTTCTCCCATTATCTACTCCCATTATCCCAAATATCTATCCCCATTCTGTCAGTTGCCTTTTAGTTTTGTTGATTGTTTCCTTCACTGTGTAGAAGCTTTTTATTTTGATGAGGTCCCAGTAGTTCATTTTTGCTTTTGTTCTTTCTTTTGGGGTGAATTCCTTCCTTTCATCATTTTGGAGGAAGAAAAGGAATAAGGCAAAAAAAATTCACATTAAAAAATTAAAAACAACACACAAACAAGTCAAACAAAGGATGCTATATCCTAGTTGTGTGTTGGTATGGTTGTTTAAAGGAGATTGATAGATTAGAGAAAAAAGGGAAATATAAGAAAAAAAAGGAAAATGTTTGAAAATTTGACAAAATGAATATGATGAAATAGAATAAAATGAAATGATGGAAGTAAAATAGAATTTGAAAAATTTACAAAAAAGTAAAAAACATAGTAGAAAAATATTAAAGAAAAACAATATTATAGTAGTAATCAGAAAAGATTCAACACATTGTGCACCCATCAAAACATCAACTCTTGCAATGAATTTTTTTTTAAAAACCCAACTCCTTTTAAAAACTGTAAAAACATAGGATGAACAATTTATGTAATATCTAGTGTGTGTGTGTGTGTGTGTGTGTGTGTGTGTGTGAAAGAGAGAGGGAGAGAGGGAGAGAGAGAGAGAGAGAAGAAGAGAGTGGTAAAGAGAGAGGGAGACACTCTCAGGAATTTCTTTTACCAGAGAGTCACTTGAAAAACTAAACACATATCAGAAAACGACTTGGTGAACATTCAGAGCAAAGAGGAAGTACTGACTTTATAGAAAACTATTATTCAAATACGAAAGCCTTGTGAACCTTCTTTACTGTGAACTAATAATATGGAGTGCTGTCAGAGTATGTCAGGAAGGAGAAATACCTTTGAAGTCTATTAAGCAGAGCCTTGAGGGCTGAGTGGGCATGAGCCAGAGAACTCCATGGACTGGCTTTGTCTCATGGTAGGCTCTCATCAAGGAGGCCCTCATCACACGTGTCCTTCTTCCTGTCCATCGACAACTACTCCCTTCTCTTATCTCATTAGGCCTGTGGTTGATAATGCTCACCACTGTTACCAATCTCAAAATTCTGTGTGATCTTAGTACTTTACATACACCATGCTCAAGATTTCATAATTAATTCCCCTATTAAATTCTCCTCAAATTATCCAAAATAAACACACCCATTTGTGGGGCACCTGGGTGGCTCAGTCAGTTAAGCTCTGACTCTTGATTTTGGCTCAGCTCATAATCTCATAGTGTCTTTGAGCCCTGCCTGCATTAGGCTCTGTGCTGACGATACTGAGCCTGCTTGGGATTTTCTCTCTTTCCCTCTCTTTCTGCCCTTCCCCCTCTCAAAGTAAATAAGCAAACAATGAATAAAATGATTTTAGGGGTGCTTGGGTGGCTCAGTCAGTTAAGTGTCAGACTTCAGCTTAGGTCATGATATTACAATTCATGGGTTTGAGCCCCACATGGGGCTCTCTGCTCTCAGCACAGAACCCACGCCAGAATCTCAGTCTCTCTCTCTCCCTTCCTCCCTGGTGCTCTCTCTTTCAAAAATAAACAAACATTTATTATTATATATATATTTAAAACATTTTTTGAGAGTGGGGAGGGGTCAGACAGAGAGGGAGATACAGAATCCGAAGCAGGCTCCAGGCTCTGAGCTGTCAGCACAGAGCCTGACGTGGGGCTTGAACTCACAGACTGTGAGATCCTGGCCTGAGCCGAAGTCAGACGCTTAACCGATTGAGCCACTCAGTCGCCCCAAAAAATAAATAAACATTAAAAAAAAGCTTTTAAACACACCCATTTGTGGCTTATATATACAATGGAATACTACTTGGCAATGAGAAAGAATTAAATCTGGCCATTTGCAGCAACGTGGATGGAACTGGAGGGTATTATGCTAAGTGAAATAAGCGAGGCAGAGAAAGACAGATACCATATGTTTTCACTCATATGTGGATCTTGAGAAACTTAACAGAAGACCATGGGGAGGGGAAGGGGACAAAGAGTTACAGAGAGGGAGGGAGGCAAACCATAAGAGACTCTTAAGGACTGAGAACAAACTAAGGGTAGATGGGGGGGTGGTGAGGGAGTGGGGAAAGTGAGTGATGGGCAGGGAGGAGGGCACTTGTTGGGATGAGCATGGGGTGTTGTATGGAAACCAGTTCAATGATAAATTATATTAAAAAAACCAACCAACCAACCAAACATAAAAGAATAAATTATGATGACATGTTAAAAAAATCCTTATTGATATGGGGGAAAGACAACGAGCATTTGAAAAAATGAAAATGGTGATTTTGAGTATGTACAACACAGCTATCTGAAGAGGTTAAGTCTCTGTCTACATAAATGGGAAGAGAGATTGGGGCAATGATATAAATGGGGATGTATCAGAATATAGGCAACTGGGAGGCAGCAGAGCCGGGGGTTCATGATGACTGTAACAGAGAGGATGATAGATGGCCACAAACTGGTCATACGCCATTACAGTCAGAAAAAAGTTGTCCAGCTCTCCAAAAGGCAAGAAAGAATATACTGGGATGATGCAGTCTACATAAGTAATGACATCGTTCCGTGTCTGGAAGTTGAGCAGCATCTTTGGGACAGTGGTGAAGGGGAAGCAAATGTCTGTTGAGGGCAAGTTGGCAAGGAAGAAGCACATCGGAATGTAGAGGTGAGAATCTGAGGTGATGGCCAAGATGATGAGCAGGTTCCCAAAGACAGTGACCAGGTACATTGATAGGAACAGTCTGAAGAGCAGAGGCTGCAGCTCTGCCTTTTCTGAAAATCCAAGGAGGATAAATTCTGAGACTTGTGTTTGGTTTCCTGGTTCCATGTAGCTGGTATGACTGCCAGGAAGAGGGGGAAACAATTATTTAGCGAAACAGGCAGTTATTAACAACTTAAAACACCATAGTTTGTATATGACACCCGATTAATTCATTAATTCCCATATTTTATCTATGGATCTGCTGTTTTTTTTAACCTTTATTTATTGTTGAGAGAGACAGAGAGAGTGTGAGCAGGGGAGGAACAGAGAGAGAGGTAGACATGGATTCTGAAGCAGGCTCCAGGCTCTGAGCTGTCAGCACAGCCTGACGTGGGGCTCGAACCCATGAACTGTGAGATCATGACCTGAGCTGATCAGCTTACTCAACTGAGTACTCAGTTGAGACACCCAAGCACCCCTTGGTCTATTGTTATTTAGTCTGATTATCAAAAGGACCCCCCATGTGCCCCATATTTTCTTCTGTGCTTTGGCCAACAAATATTTTTAAGTATTTATTATGTACCAAGCATTATTAATGGCAGTGAAAAATCCATGCCTGAAGTGTCAGGAAAACAAATTTTTGCCTTCAAAGAAGTTATATGTAAGGGTGTTTGCTGGGGGTGGGAAAGAAAGTATCAGTAAGTCAGTGGTGGTAAACACTTTCAGGTGAAATGATACTAGCCAAGGAGATTAGAGAAAAGAACATAAAAATTGACAACACTTTAGCTAGGCGAAGAGAATAAGAGATGGCTCAAAATTAATAAAAGTATAATTGAAAGAGGAGACATTACAATTGATAGCATGTACACACAAAGGATCATAAGAGAATACTGTGAACAGTTATATGCCAACAAATTAGATAATTCAGAATATATGGATAAATTTCTAGAAACACATCTTACCAATAGTGAGTGATGAGTCAATAGGAAACCTGTAACAGACCAGTAATAAGCAAGGAGAGTGAATCTGATAGTAAAAAAATCTCCCGACAGGGAAAAAGCCTAGGACCAGATGGCTTTACAAGTGAATTCTACACTAAATGGAACAGTTTGAAAGGGTGGATTTTATGGCATATGGATGATATCTTAATAATTTTAAAAGTACATGGAATATTTAATAAGATAGTGCTTAAGTTAACTCCTTGTACTCTATGTGGTCAATTTCTTCTTGAAACCTTACATATCATGTCTTTAATAAAATATTGTGTCAATGCAAGCACTGCCCCCCCCCCCAACAAACACAGGAAAAGTTACTGATACAAATTAACTAGAGATGCATCAACACATAAACATCTTTCTCCCAAACCACGGAATGTCAAAGTCTGTACCCAGCAGGGTTTCCCAAGTCAGGAAGACTGCTGGCAGAATGTTAAACTAAAGCCAGTATGAGTAAGTTGGTAAAAGTGTAAAACCTCAGACCTGTGTATAGTTTAGTCTTAAGAATCTCAGAGAATGCGTGCACCCTTGGTCAGGTCACCCAACTGTGAGGTCCCTGAGCTCTTGTAGACCTGCTGTCAGGCACTTTTCAGGTATCACTTAATTAAATCCTCTAGCAGCCTTGGACTACACGGGGTTGTCTCCATCGGAAGACAGTGAAACAGGTGTGGCACAATTTGTTTAAGGTCACACAGCTTGTAAGTAGCAGAGGCTGCACCCAACCTCAGGAGGGACACTTGGGAAACCTGCCCTCTTTCTACTTCATCTCTGTTGAGGGCATGGCTGTCTCTTGATGCTTCGCAACAGGTTTCAGCTCTGCCCCTTGGGTCCCACGGAATGTACCTCTTTCACAGTCCAACTCAGCTGACGTTGTGAGGCCAGAGGGAGACATGTTTGGGCCCTTAAACCCCAAAATGCTGAAAAATTTTGGAGCGCCCCATCCTTGGAATCATTCTGGTTTTTTTTTTTTTTTTTTAATTTTTTTTTTTTCAACGTTTATTTATTTTTGGGACAGAGAGAGACAGAGCATGAACGGGGGAGGGGCAGAGAGAGAGGGAGACACAGAATCAGAAACAGGCTCCAGGCTCTGAGCCATCAGCCCAGAGCCTGACGCGGGGCTCGAACTCCCGGACCGTGAGATCGTGACCTGGCTGAAGTCAGACGCTTAACCGACTGCGCCACCCAGGCGCCCCTCATCTGGTTTGTTGATGTCTAATGAGATACCAATATAATCAGTCACCCCTCCACGTACTTGCCAGGACTTCTGCCCTTGGAAGATGAAGACATACATCGCCTTCCCCAGCTCTCTCTGGAACTCAGTAGCAACACATTGGCTTCCTAGGGCTGCCATAACAAATTACTGCAAACCGGGTAGCTTAAAGCAACAGAAATTTCTTCTGTCACAGTTATGGATGCCAGAAGTCTGAAATCAAGGTGTCATTAACACTGGTTCTTTCTGGAGGTTCTGGGGATGGATTTGTTTCTTGCCTGTATCTTAGCTTTTGGTACCTATTGGCAACCTTGGCATTCCCTGATCTGTAGATCCATCACTCTGATATCTTCACATAAATACCCCTTTTCTCATCTGTGTGTCTCAAATCTCTTTCTTCCTTGCTCTCATAAAGACAGTTACTGGATTTAGAGCCCACTCTAAATTCAGAGTGATCTCATTTCTATGTCCTTAATTACATCTGCAAAGACCTTTATTTCAAATCAGGTCACATTCATAGGGACAGGGCTTAGGACCTGGGTATGGCTTTTGGGGGCATACTTGATCCACTACAAAGACCTTTGTGTCCCGGGTCCCAGGGAGGTATTTGAGAGCCTGGTGTCTTGATCCCTGGCTGTGGGACCTCAGGCAAGTCCCTTGGTCTTTCTGAACCTGTTTCCACTTCTGTAAAATGGCCATGTGGGTATTTACTGGGAACAAAGGAAGTAGAATGGAAACCATAGCTGCCACATAGGCTAGCAGAATGACATGATGGCCAGCAGCAGCATTCTGTTACTGGGCAACCAGATTCAGAGGCTTAGACCTCTTTACTCAGATAGGAGGAGAATGCCAATAGGGGTTGCTGCAGGATTCATTGGACCCTAACCACACCGTCTGGGGTCAGCAGTGCCCTGTAGTACCCACATCAACAAGGGATCCATGCTTGGCATTTAAAAGGGATTAAGAAGGTGTAGGTAGCTGTTGTATGTGTGAGGGGAGTGCGAAGGACACAGCACTTCTCAGTCCTTGATTTAAGGTGCACAAATCTCCTGGGAATCTTGTTAAACATAGATTATGATTTCGTTAAAAAAATTACTATTTGTGGGGCGCCTGGATGGCTCAGTTGGTTAAGCATCTGACTCTTGATTTCTGCTCAGGTCATGATCTTACAGCTTCGTGGGTTCAAGCCCTGCATCAGGCTCTGCGCTGACAGTGCAGAGCCTGCTTGGGATTCTTTCTCTCTCCCTCTGTCTCTCTGCCCCTCCCTGACTCATGCTGTCTCTGCCTCTCTCAAAATAAATAAACTTTAAAAAATACACAACTATTTGTAATTTCTTAAGAACACCTTACAGTGTAACCAATGCTTGAATTTACCCCTCTGAAGATTTTTTTTGCTGCTATACATTTACCCTCTTCTCCACATGGAGGAACTCTACTCTTCCTTCAAGGCTCAGTATAATTATGAACTCTGTGAAGGCTTCGTTACCTTCAGTAGTGGACTTTTGGATACACTGTCCCAGGATTACAGTGCCCTGTCAGGAGGTTTCATTTATTTCTACATACCTTACTCTGTTTAAACTTTAAGCTCTTGAGACAATACCTTATGCTTTCTTTCAACCCCAGACCACAGTTTAATGCCTACCGTGCGGTAGTTACTGAATAGATATTCGCTGAAAAGCTAAAAGGACAAATGGCAGAATGAGGCTAGACAGATATTTCTATCAATGTGGGATAATGGAGAAGCTGTGAAACAAGATGGAATATTGTTGAGGGAAGGAGGGCCCATGATTGAGAACCAACACCAGAGAAGACAGATTCAAGAAAAAAGTTTATTTAAGTTTATTCCATTATTTCCTTCTAGAATCAAGGAAGGTAACTTGTCAGGATAGTATATTAAACTTTTCTTGACTTGTTATCCCTGTTGGTGACCCTAAAATGATTAATATTTAAAAGGCCATACCACATCTCCCAGCACCTGTGAAGATGGGGTTCACCTGGAAATGGTCAGAAAGGAGTCTTTATGTCAGTGATCCAGTTTCTTCCTTGGGTGATAGATGAAGTTAGAATCTCTGTCCCCAGGAAGGGCAGGGAGATGGACCCACTCATAAGGCTTCTGGAAGAGGCATTTGTATTTCTTAATGACCTGAGTTTGGTTACATAGTCTCAGGTAGATGTAGGGAAAGAGATTGCATTTTCAGTGTTTAGCTTCAAGAACTGAACTCCCACAGAGCCTTGTTAAATAAAATGTTTTAGTGCCTCTATAAATCCCAAGAGATTTGGTTCTGCAGAGGTTAACAAAGCCAAAAAAACCATGTAAACAGTCTTGCCAATTTTGCCCACTGGGAAGCAGCTACAAGTCTCTATTTTTTCTAACTCATGGGACCCCCCCCCCCTTTTTTTTCTCCTGGAGAAGAGTTTGTCTCCTTTTCTTTTCTTTTCTTTTCTTTTCTTTTCTTTTCTTTTCTTTTCTCTTTTTCTTTCTTTCTTTTCTTTCTTTCTTTGATCTCTAGAGGGCAGAGTATCTCTGATCGACTGCCCTATCCATCTGTTGAGTGCATTCCTTCTCCAAAGAGCTAGAGAATACAATTGAACACTTTTAGCTGAAGCCTCAGGATATTGCACAAATGCTCCCAAGCACATACAAAAAAGCCACCAACACAGGCATGTTAGTATATGTATGCATCATGACTTCCATTCCAACTAATTGACAGTGGGCCCAGTGAAAGGGAAAGCCATCCAGTAAGAGGCAATAGGAAAAAAGGTTTATAGGATGGCCTCATGTACCTCATAGACATAGTCTCTAGAAGTGTCTACACAACTTAGGGTCATTGCTAATGCAGAGACAGCTCATCACATTTTCAGCATCAGTAAATGCATGCAACCTACCATGGACTGGTTTGCATTGATGCTCAGAGATTATTACATGATATCATAAATACGTATTTCATATGATATACAGTATTAAGGAAATTGCATTTTTATTTATAAAGACAAATTACCAATGCCATGAAATAAAGATGGTATAGTATCTTCAACCTTTAGACACTAAAAAAGATAATAAGAGAATATTATGGACAAACATATGCATATAAATTCAACATGATGCATGAAATGAACTGATATGTTGCAAGAAACAAATTACCAAATCTTTCCCATGAAGAAATAGATAATACAAATAATAATATATAAAGGCCTAATATCTATTTAGTTAAAAACTTTCTTTTTTAAAAAATGTTTATTTATTTTTGAGGGAGAGAGAGAGAGAGCACAGGGGAGGGGCAGAGAGAGAGAGAGGGAGACATAGAATCTGAAGTAGGCTCCAGGCTCGGAGTTGTCGGCACAGAGCCCGACGTGGGGCTCAAACTCAGGAACTGTGAGGTCATGACCTGAGTCAGAGTGGGATGCTTAACTGACTGAGACATCCAGTGTCTAAAACTTTTCTGAATAAAAGTCTTCAAGCCTAGATGTTCTGTTTTTACCTTTCAGTTCTAGGGCAATTCAACGTCAGACTTTCCTTGTGTTAGAAGAAATAGCACTTTGAAGAATTATGCAAATACAGCAAAATGTAAATTTACCTGGGGTTTTCCATATTTCAATTTTGTATGTAGGGTTTGTATCAATAAAAGGTTTTATAGCTCACATAACTTAATATTCTTATGTTTCATGAAAAAATAGAGAAATAGAACAGTGTGCCTTATTTTTATAAAATACAAATAGCGTTCATAACATTTTAAATTTAAACAGGAGTAATTTGGGGACATCGGGAAAAAAGAAAGAACAATAGGAAGAATAAAAATATGGTTCAACTGTCTCTGAGGCAATATTTATCCTTCCTACTTTATCCACATCCTCTCCTAATCTGGACTGTTTAGAGAAGACGGTTCATTATTTATCTCCAGCTTTGGCTGGACTGTACTTCTAGACTCAATCCCATCAACCATACTCTCTTGCCTCTTGAAAGATAAAGTTAAGACAGTCAAGACTTATCACCCTTTTGTTTCTAGGTATCCAGAGTCTTCAGATAAAGAAGAAAATGACAACTTTAACCTACAGAAATAAAACCTAAATAATTCTGATTCTGCTAAAAATAACAGGTAGTGTTCTCCATCAAAATATAAACTACTTATATGTTTTGTTTCTAACTCTATGTTTTGTTTTGTTTGCAACTTTAAAATAACCAAAGCCCACCTAAGAAGTCTGATGCAAACAATCTATCAATGTTCCTTTAGGAAAGACTACCAAAAAAACAAAAAAACAAAAACCAAAAAACCAAAAAAACAAAAAAACCAAAAACACCCACAAAAAATAAAAAAAGCAGTGGGATGGATTTGGCCCACATTCTGTAGTCTTCAAACCTATGATCTACAGTTAAGTGTAAGAATATGGATGAACTTTCGGGCACCTGGGTGGCTCAGTTGGTTAAGCAACCAACTCTTGATATCGGCTCAGGTCATGATAGCACAGTTTGTGAGACAGAGCCCCGTGTGGGGCCCCATGTGGGGATGAGAATATGGAGCCTGCTTGGGATTCTCCATCTCTCTCTCTCTCTCTCTCTCTCGGCCCCTGTCCCTCCCTCCCTTCCTCTCTCTCCCTCTCTCTCTCTCAAAATAAATAAATAAAAAAAACATTAACAAAATAATATAGATGAATTTTGAATCATAATTATGAGTGAAAAAAAGCAATTTGCTGAATGATATATACAAAGTAATGTCATTTACTTATTTAGAAGTGAAATTCACATAACATAAAATTAATCATTTTAAATATAATAATTCAGTGACAGTATATTGACCTCTGTCTAGTTCTAGAACACTGTCATCACCAGAAAGGAAATTCAGTACCCATTAAGTAGTCACCTTCCCTTTCTTCCCTTCTCTTACCTCCTGAAAACCACTACTCTTCTTTTTGTCTTTATGGATTTGCCTATTCTGGATATTTCACATAAACAGAATAACATAATATGTGGTACTTGGTAGCTGACTTCTTTAACTTATAGTATGTTTAAGGTTTATCCACATTGAGCATGTATCAGCACTTGTTTCTTTTGTGTTGTTGAATAATATTCCATTGTATGGCTAGGCCAAATTTTCTTTCTTCATTCATTGATTGATAGATATTTGGCTGGACGTTTGGCTGGACATTCATTACTTGGACATTTCCACAATTTACTTATTGTGAATGGTGCTGCTATGAACATTTGTGCACACGTGTTTGCTTGAATACCTGATTTCACTTTGTTTGGGTGTGTGCTTAGGAGTGGAATTGCTGAATCACATGTTGATTCTATGTTTAAAATTTGAAAAACAGCCAAACTCTTTTCCGTAATGGCTATATCATGTCACCTTCCCACGTGCAATGTATGAGGGCCATATATTTATTAAAGTATTAAAAGCCCAAACCAAACAAAAAAGCGAACAAAGTCCCCTAAATTAAAGGAGTAGAGGATGCAAAGCATGCGACTTTGTAGGTGCAGGGTATCCATGAGCATTGGAGCCTTAATCCATATTTATCTCAGACTCCCCAGCAGGCTTCATCCCTTGTGTTCCTCTATCCATGGCTTGGTCAGGTAGTTATGACTTACATGCATGGTCCTTTGCCATGGGTGAAAGTGAATTCTGGAATTTCACCCTAGAAATTCCCAAAATCTCACTGAAGCCAAAGTATAGTCAAGGCAGAACTGTCTATGAGAAGCCTCTTCCTCACACCATATCTGCCTTCTCTAACAAAGAACAGGGACTTCACTTCTTGGTCTATGCTCCATGGAAAGAAGAATTGCTCAGGATCACTTAACAATTGAATACTTTACCAAGTGATTTTCACCGTTTCATTTAACAAATAGGAACAATCAAAATGCCCCGGACACCGGTTTAGGTATAGAGGAATAAAAATTTTGTGCACATTTATATTTTGGCAGTGTGAAGTCCTATAGAAAGCATAATGTCAACATTGTGTCTCAAATTCAATATTTTCTTAATTTTCCAATTTATCTGTCAGTGACAGTCTTTTGCCTTTGTTAAAAGTTCTTGAGCATCAGTTCACTCTGGTCTCAGTGTATTCACAATATATCATCACCCTCATCATCATCCAGGTGAAAGGACTAGGTGCCTTATGTAGGTAGTCAGCATTAGGGAATGGTTCCGAATCCTTGAGACCAATCACAGCCAACTATCCCTGTCAAAAAAAAAAAACAAAAACCCTTGAGTTTCTTCTTGTGTGTTGCAAGGAATTCTGTCACCTGGCATCCTAATTTGGCATGTTTCAACCTTGTCTATTTTTGGTATGAGGGATGAGAAATGGATTTCTGAAGGAGGATTATGCCCGATTTGCACATGTATATACACTCTGTTCATACAGGTAACATTCCCTCATCCTTTTGGTTAGGACTTCAGTGGCTTCTCCTCACAAACATTTTCCTTCTTCTCTCCTAATATCCCCCAACAGATTGGATTCTTCTATCATATGCACACGCAACTCTTAATTCTTCTCATTCTCAGTGTGGAAGTCTAACAAAGAACAATCTGCTGTGAACAGCTAACATGCATATGGCCTTTCTGATTTGAATGAAAAAGTCATCTTTATAACTAAAAATATAATTCCTTGAATATACTTGTATATTGTTATATGACATGTAATATTATGAAATGAACTTTGAGCATCACATATGAGCCCATCTCATAACAGAACCTGTTCCTTTCTTTTTTTTCATTTTTCGAGTTCTTTTTTTTAATGCCACTATAATTAATATACTGGTTTTTATTAGTTTCAGGTTACAGTATAGTGATTCAACAATTCTATACATTACTCGGCGCTCATCATAAAAGGGTACTCTTTTTTTTTTAATTTTTAACGTTTTATTTTATTTTTGAGACAGGGAGAGACAGAGCATGAACAGGGGAGGGTCAGAGAGAGGGAGACACAGAATCTGAAACAAGCTCCAGGCTCTGAGCTGTCAGCACAGAGCCCGACGCGGGGCTCGAACTCACGGACCGCGAGATCATGACCTGAGCTGAAGTCGGCCGCCTAACCGACTGAGCCACCCAGGCGCCCCAAAAGGGTACTTTTAATCCCAGAGCCTGTTCCCTTCTACACAGAAACCTAAAGAGATGATGACCAGTCTTTGCCTCTTGTGACCCCCAACATGTATAGACACTCCCAGAGTCCTTGCCTGTAAAACCATTTTATAGGCCCTTCTCCCTAGGCTTTTTTGACAGGGATAATTTTTCATTTGTTTTGTTCCAATTGCCAACTGATCAACATGAGAACAATGACAAAAATGCAGCGGTGAGCCTGTGCGAGGTTGTGTGCGGTCAGAAGTATTTTCACAACACCAGAATGTTCAACTGTGTTCTTTAGATCTTCGGAGAAGGAATGCATTGTAGAGATGGATGGGGCAATCGTTAAGGGTACTGCATGCTAGGGGGCACCTGGGTGGCTCAGTCGGTTAAGTGTCCGACTTCGGCTCAGGTCATGATCTCTTGGTTCATGAGTTCCAGCCCCGTGTCAGGCTCTGTGCTGACAGCTCAGAGCTCTGGAGCCTGCTTCAGATTCTGTGTCTCCCTCTGTGCTCCTCCCCTGCTCACACTGTCTGTCTCTCTTAAAAAATAAATAAACATTAAAAAATTACAAAAAAAGTGTACTGCATGCTAGACATCATACCTACATAGAGGAGACAACCTGTTGGAGGGAAGGAGTCCAATAGGATAAAAAGTACACATGGAGCTCCAAAGATATCTCCCAGTAGTCAAACCTGTGTAAGTTTTATTCTGTTTTTCTCTTCTACCTCCAGAGAACTAAATATCCAAGGAACAGAGAGACAAAACAGGATACTTCATTAATGAGGCCCCATGGGAATTCATCCCCCAAAGCCACAGAAACTGTAAAATGCTTTGCTACCCCACCCCAAGACTATTTACCAATGTCAGATGATGAGAAAACCCAACATTGTCTTCCTCTGGAAGCTCACGAGTGGTTCCATCTCACTGCCCTTGCTGGGGGCACAGCTCCCAACTCCATCCATTACCTAAGGAAGAAACTGAGTCACTGAACTCAAACTGTGAGCCGATACTATATAGGTGAGTCACAGCATCTTTACAGATGTTGGGAGATGTGTGGCATAGCACAAGGGACTCCTTTTATTGGTAGCAACCTTGGGGGAACCAACAGGGATAACAAATAAAGGAAAATTTAATAGTATAAAACTCTGCCATGTTACCATCCTTGGTTCTGGACAAAGATTCCATATACAGTAAAATATTTTTTCCCTTAATCTGTTTCATCTAGTGTTGGCTTCTAATCATTGGACCTTCCTTCCTCGGTAGCATTTCTTCTGATTTTGTTGCTTCTCCTTTCTTTTCCATTGATGGAAATGCCTGTCTAACCTTATTCCACCATTTGCCCTTTTAGTTCTGTAAATATTTATTTAGTAATTAGTGCATGTTAGGCACTAACATTGAAGGATTGAAGGAAAGCATTAGACATTGTTCCTTCTTTCAAGGGGCTTGTAGTTTAAAAAGGGGAAACAAATAAAAAAAATCCTGATAGGGCACTGAAGTAGATCCAAAAGTACTCGACTCTTTCTGGGGGAGGTGAGTGAAGTCTTCACAGACAAGCTTGTATTTTTAATTTTTACCAGGCAGAAGTGGGATTCTTCCAGTGGAGAAAGGGAACGAGGTGGTTGGGAAACAAATGTGGGGATTAATGCAACTGTAAAGTATGCTTAGGAAGTTACTCATGGTTTTTTTGTTTTAAATTTATTTATTTAAATTCAAATTAGGGGCGCCTGGATGCCTCAATCGATTAAGCGCCCAATTTTGGCCCAGATCATGACCTCCTGGTTCGTGGGTTTGAGCCCTGAGACAGGCTCTTCTCTGACAGCTCAGAGCCTGGAGCCTGCTTCAGATACTGTGTCTCCCTCTCTCTCTTCCCCACCCCCACTCACGCTCTGTCTCTCTCTCAAAAATGAATAAACATTAATAAAAATAAAAAAAATGCATTCAAGTTAATTAATATGCAGTGTAGTATTGGTTTTGGGAGTAGAACCCAGTGATTCATCACTTCCATATAACACCCAGTGCTCATCCCAAGTGCCCTCCTTAATGCCCATTGCCCATTTAGCCCATACCCCACCTACCTCCCCAATACCCGACCAATAATGAGGGCAGAGGGCAAAGAGTGAAACATGAGGTGGGCCAGCTAAATAGCAGCCGGATGACAGAGACCTTACATTTTCATTGGATTAACACTTCATTCTGAAATCAGTGGAGTCAATGCAGAGCATATAGTAGGTTATGTTCACAATCGGGCTCATTGTGTGGAAAGATCACCCAGGTCAATGTGAGAGACAGAGTATTGCTGATTGTCAATGTCATACAGAGATAATGAATAAAAATAGCACAATGGAAGTAGAGATGGGAGGTGGGGAATGAATATGTGAGTAACCGAAACAGTGTATCCAAAAGTTCACTGATTAATGCTAGGCATACATGAATATTTTTATTCATTATTTTATTTAATTCTTTCATAACTATGAAGTTGAGGTTCTTATTCTGATTTTATGGGGAAAGAATATGAGACTTACAAGAGGCATATAATGGAGACTGGAGTCAAGCTCAGATCTTGCTGTCTCTAAGGTGTTTGCATTTCACTAATTTTAATTTTTAACAGACCTTATTTTATAAACAGTTTTAAACTCACAGAGATATTGTGAAGATAGTGTACAAAAACTCCACACCCAGTTTTCCTTATTTATATCTCCTATCCAGGAGAACACATTGCATTTAGTTATCCCTTCTCTTTTTAAAAAAGGTTTTTTCTTTTTAATATGAAATTTATTGTCAAATTGGTTTCCATACAACACCCAGGGCTCATCCCAACAGGTGCCCTCCTCAATGCCCATCACCTACCACCCCCCTCCCACCCCCCCATCAACCCTCAGTTTTTTCTCAGTTTTTAAGAGTCTCTTATGTTTTGGCTCTCTCCCTCTCTAGCCTTTTTTTTTTCTTCCCCTCCCCCTTGGTCTTCTGTTAAGTTTCTCAGGATCCACATAAGAGTGAAAACATACGGTATTTGTCTTTCTCCATAAAACTTATTTCACTTAGCATAACACTCTCCAGTTTCATCCATGTTGCTACAAAAGGCCGTATTTCATTCTTTCTCATTGCCAGGTAGGATTCCATTGTGTATATAAACCACATCTTCTTTATCCATTCATCAGTTGATGGACATTTAGGCTCTTTCCATAGTATGGCTATTGTTGAAAGTGCTGCTTTAAACATTGGGGTACAAGTGCCCCTATGCATCAGCACTCCCGTATCTCTTGGGTAAATTCCTAGCAGTGCTATTGCTGGGTCATAGGGTAGATCTATTTTTAATTTTTTGAGGAACCTCCACACTGTTTTCCAGAGTGGCTGCACCAGTTTGCATTCCTACCAACAGTGCAAGAGGGTTCCCGTTTCTCCACATCCTCTCTAGCATCTAGAGTCTCCTGGTTTCTTCATTTTAGCCACTCTGACTGGCGTGAGGTGGTATCTGAGTGTGGTTTTGATTTGTATTTCCCTGGTGAGGAGCGACGTTGAGCATCTTTTCATGTGCCTGTTGGCCATCTGGATGTCTTCTTTAGAGAAGTGTCTATTATGTTTTCTTCCCCTTTCTTCACTGGCTTATTTGTTTTTTGGGTGTGGAGTTTGGTGAGTTCTTTATAGATTTTGGATACTAGCCCTTTGTCCAATATGTCATTTGCAAATATCGTTTCCCATTCCGTTGGTTGCCTTTTAGTTTTGTTGATTGTTTCCTTTGCAGTGCAGAAGCTTAAAAAAGGTTTTTAATGTTTATTTGTGTTTTGAGAGAAAGAAACAAAGTGTGAGTGGGAGAGGGGCAGAGAGAGAGGGAGACATAGAATCCGAAGCAGGCTCCAGGCTCAGAGCTGTCAGCACAGAGCCCGACACGGGGCTCGAACACAAACCGTGAGATCATGATCTGAGCCAAAGCTGAATGCTTCACCGACTGATCCACCCAGGTGCCCCTGGTTATCCCTTCTTGGCTCCTCTTAGCTATGACAGTTTCTCAGACTTCCCTTGTTTTAATAAACTTAAATTCTGAGGAGTACTGGTCGAGTATTTTGTAAAATGCCCTTGATTTGGATTCGTCTGATGCTTTTCTCATGATTTAACAGCGTCTATGGATTTTGGAGAGGAAGACTACATATCAAGAGTGCATAATACTAACATAAGGTATTGCTGTTCACTGTGGTATTGATTACCTGGCTGCTTTTCAGGTTTCCTTACTTAAAATTTTCTCTCCTCCCCCCCCCCATGCCCCCAACTGGGCTCTTTGTAAGGAAGTTACCGTGTACAGCTCACACTTCAGGAATGGGGAATTATGTTCCACCTTTTTGAGAGTGGAATATTTAAATAACTTATTGAATCTCTTTTGCATAAGAGATTTGTCTTTATGTTGTTTGTTTGTAATTTATTTACTTATAATATGGATTTATGGCTATTGATTTTACATGTTGAGTTATAACCCAATACCACTTCATGATGTTGCTCAAATTGTTCCCGCTTTGGGCACTGGGAGTTCTTTTGGGTAGCTTCCATGTCCTTTGCTATGTCCCCACCATGGTGGGCTTTTTGATTACCTTCTTTCTGGCACCGCAAGATGCTCCAGGCTCATCAGGTGTATTGTCCGGTCCAGCCCTAGAATTCATTATTTTTCCAAGGAGCTCAGGTTTCTTCTACAGGTGAATGGTGTTAGAAATCAAGATCCAAACTCTTGGTTTGCTCATTTCTACTAGGATCTTTAGGCCCTTTCGGTTGACAAGCAAGGAAACATGTGTGTTTACTAATCTGTGTATGTACCTGTCTATATAACCTGTGTATATGTGTCAGACTCCAATCCACGACCATATCCTGCCCTTGCTTATCTGTAAACCTTACTGCAACAGTCAGAATCCTGGTTTCCCCATCTGTCATCCATTTACTTGATCGCTCTCCTCTGGTATACATATATAGACGTGCCATCATTGCTAATCCGTACAATGGTGGAAGATAACTTTATCAACCTGAGTACACTATGTAATTATGTACTGTTCTTTCCCCTTAATTTTATAGACACCACTTATTTCCAGTTTTACTTAGTTTATGACCATTTCCCTCATCCCATTCAGCGAGGTTGTTTCATACATGTGTAATATAAGTAGATAGTTTTTTTTTTTTTTCACATTCTGCATTCCATCCAGGGATTCTCTTGACTTTCTTTCCTAACTGATGTCTTTGTTTGGATACATGAAGGTTTAATTGTAAAAGTGATGTAAAGTTTCAATGGGTTTTAACAAATACATGATATCAAGTGCTCACAATTGTACACAAACGTTCTATGGAATAGTTTTGGTACTTGGAAAAATTCACTGGGTTTCACCTATACAACTCTTCCTTCCCTCCTACAAACTCTTGGCAACCATTGATCATTTTATTTTCTGTATAGCTTTTACTTTTCCAGAATGTCATATAACTGAAATTATACTGTATGTAGGCTTTCAGTCTGGCTTCTTTCATTCAGAAACAAGCACTTAAGATTTATCCAGCCTTTTTGTGGCTCAGTGAATAATTTCTTTTTATCACTGAATAATATTCCGTTGTATAGAGGTACCATAGTGTGTTTATATATTTACTTATTGAAGGACATCTTGGTTGCCCCCAGATTTTGGAGATTATGAATAAAGCTGCTATAAACATTTGCACACAGGCTATTGTGTGGATGTGTTTTCAGATTCGTTGGGTTTATATCTAGTAGTGCAACTATTGGATTGTATGGTAAGATTATGTTTAATTTTGTAAGAACCTGCCAGACTGTCTTCCAGAGTGGCTGTGCCATTTTGTACTCTCACTAGCAATGAATGAGAGCTTGTATGGCTCCATATTTGTATATTTTGGATGAAAGTCTTTTATCAGATAAATGTTCCGCAAATATTTTCTCCCAGGCTGTGGGTTATTTTGCTTCTCTTGACAGTTCCTTTTGCAAGTGGAAGTTTTTAATTTTAATAAAGTCCAACTTAGTTTTTTCTTCCGTGGATTATTTTTTTTTTTGGTGTTGTATCTAAAAACTCATTACCAAACACAAGAGCCCTAGATTTTCTCCAATATTTTCTTCTAAAACTTTTATAGTTTTGCATTTTAAGTATATGATACAATTTGAGTTAGTTTTTTTTTTTTTTAATTTTTTTTTTCAACGTTTATTTATTTTGGGGACAGAGAGAGACAGAGCATGAACGGGGGAGGGGCAGAGAGAGAGGGAGACACAGAATCGGAAACAGGCTCCAGGCTCTGAGCCATCAGCCCGGAGCCCGACGCGGGGCTCGAACTAATTTGAGTTAGTTTTGTGAAAGCTGTAAGTTTGTGTCTAGGTTCATGTTGTTTGCACATATATGTCTGATTGTTCTAGCTTCACTTGTTGAAAATACTATTGAATATTGAATTTTCTTTGCTTCTTTGTCATAGATCAGCTCCTCTATTTGTGTGGGTCTATTTCTGGATTTTTAACGCTGTTCCATTAATCCATGTGTTTATTCTTTTGCAAACACAGTATTGTCTGGATCACCATAGGTTTACAGTAAGTACTGAAATTAGGGTATGTGAGTTCTCCAACTTTTCCCCTTCATTATTGTGTTACTACTGTAGGTCTTTTTCTTTACCATATAAACTTTAGAATTGGTTTGTTGATATCTCCAAAATAGCTTGCTGGCATCTTGACCGTGATTGCATTGAATGTACAGGTCAAGTTGGGAAGATTGATATCTTACAATGTTGCTGCTCCATGATTATAGGACATGTGTCCATCTATGTGGATCTTCTGGGATTTCTTTCATTTTTTAAATAGTTTTTCACATTTAGGTTCTACACCTCTCTTGTTTAATTTATATCTCAGCATTTCATTTTTGAGGGTGCTATTGCAAACGGTGTATTTTTAAATTTCAAATCCCAGTTGCTCATTTTTGGTATGTAGGAAGGTAATTAACTTTTACATGTTTATCCTGTTTCTTGCAATCTTGCTATAGTCACTTATTAGTTCCTGGGGTTTTCTTGTTGGTTCTTAGGGATTTTCCTCATAGATGATCATGTCAGCTGTGAGCAAAGACAGTTATTTCTTCCTTCTCAGTCTGTATACCTTTACTTGATTTTCTATTTTTTAAAGGTTTATTTATTTTCAAGTTTTTATTTAAATTCCAGTTAGTTTAACATACAATGTAATATTAGTTTCAAGAGTAGAATTTAGTGATTCAGCCCTTTCATACAACACCTGGGGCTCACCACAAGTGAACTCCTTAATCCCCACCAGCTAGTTCACTCATTCGTCACCCACCTTCCCTCTGGCAACCATCAGTTTGTTCTCTACAGTTAAGAGTATGTTTCTTGGTTTGCCTCTCCCCTTCCGCCCCCCACTTTTGCTCGTTTGTTTAGTTTCTCAAATTCCACATATGAGTGAAATCATATGGTATTTGTCTTTCTTTGACTGGCTTTGTTTAGCATAAGCAACAGCATGGATGGAGCTAGAGTATTATTCTATGAATACATTAATTTTTTTTAATGTTTATTTATTATTGAGAGACAGAGAGAGACAGAGCATGAGCATGGGAGGGGCAGAGAGAGGGGAGACACAGAATCTGAAGCAGGCTCCGAGCTGTCTGCACAGAGCCCGACGTGGGGCTCAAACCCACACACCGTGAGATCATGACCTGAGCCGAAGTCGACACTTAACCAACTGAGCCACCCAGGCGCCCCAGCTCTGAATACATTTTTAAGTACAAAATAGTGTATTGTTAACTCTAGGCACAGATGGCTTTCAAATATTGAACCAATCTTGCATATCTGGAATAAATTTCATTTGGTCTTCATGTCATATCATTTCTTTTTTTTTTTTTTTTTTATAAGACAATAGGCTTTTTTTTTTTTAATTTTTTTTTTCAACGTTTATTTATTTTTGGGACAGAGAGAGACAGAGCATGAATGGGGGAGGGGCAGAGAGAGAGAGGGAGACACAGAATCGGAAACAGGCTCCAGGCTCCGAGCCATCAGCCCAGAGCCCGACGCGGGGCTCGAACTCACGGACCGCGAGATCGTGACCTGGCTGAAGTCGGACGCTTAACCGACTGCGCCACCCAGGTGCCCCCATATCATTTCTTTACACTGTTGATTTTGCTTTACTAATATTTTGTTAAGGATTTTGCATCTATTTTCATGAGAGATATTGGCCTGTAATGTTCCTGTCTTGTAATGTCTTTAGTTCCAATGTTAGTTAATGCTGGCTTTACCAAATGAGTTAGGAAGTACTCTGACTGCTTCTATTTTCTGGAAGTATTATGGAGGATTGGTATAACTTCTTCCTTAAAGGTTTGCTAGAATTTACTAGCATTTCAGTAATAGTTTTTAAAACAATCAAAATAGTTTGGTTTCACATACCAAAACATTTACTTTCCCAACTCATTGGACTTTGAAAAAAATCCCTGAAAATATTTTGGTTGAATTCTGTCAGTTTTACTATTTGTATTTTCAATTTTTTATTGATCTTTATTTGTAAGTTATTATGATACTGTGAAGATATGAATCCTTTGGGGCCATAAAGATCAAAAATATTTATCTAGTTGAGTATTAAGAGTATTGTTATTTTTTTCTGGACACTCTGGGGGCTCTAACTTGGATGCGTAGTATTTTACTGGTACCTAGAGAAGTCGATTCCCCCTTTATGCCCTCTCTCGATTGAATGCAGCCTTTTCTTTCCTTCCCCCCTTTTGTCGACTTCATTCTTCTCTCCCTCTCTGTAGACTAGTTTTCTCTCCCTCTCCATGTGCATAGCAGAAGACCACCACAAACATTCCCTGATTCAGAGCTCGCTCATTCTTGGGATCTCTACAGACATGGCTACCCCATTAGGATGCTTGACTACAAAACTCAATTCTCCAAAGAAAGCGAGCTAATAGGCTTATCTTATAGAGTGCCCTCTGCTGCCCATTCAGCTATGCTTCCGGTATAGGAGGCTATGACGCCACGGTTCATGACTCTGAGCATGCATGTCGGTGGGGTAAAGGAGGTTATCACTGAAGAGGACACAAACTGAACATCTATCCCATGCTGAATTTGTGTTCTACAATCAAAAATGCAGAATTTAGAGACAGTGGACGCCGCGGGAGATAAATTGTAGTGTATGGAGTGATAAGTTACGTGTCATTTATATACATGATTTACAATATATATACTTAAATGCATTGTATTTGACAACGGATACATGTAAAGGACACCTGTGAGATCTCACACGTTAGGAGCTTTCCCTAGCATCTGAATGTTCTAGCCTCCTGCCTCTTCTCTTATTTTACCTTCTACCCTTACACCTGCTGTACCCATTCTGGTCACACCGCTCTCCTTTCTGTTTCTAAGTGATAACAGGAATGCTCCTATACTGGGGGCTTTGCCCTGAATATTTCTCTGTTCTACATGCTCTTCTCATAGATAAATCCTGCACTTCATCCCAATGACCAGGTTTTTTCCCCTCAAAGGTCTCTAATTAGAAGTGAGAATACAAGGGGCACCTGGGTGGCTCGGTTGGTGAAGCATGTGACTCTTGATTTCAGCTCAGGTCGTGATCTCATGGTTAGTGAGTTCGAGCCCCACATCAGGCTCTGTGCTGTCAGCACAGAGCTTAGGGTTCTCTCTCTTTCTCCCTCTCTCCCTGCCCCTCCCCTGCTTGTACATGCTCTCTCTCTGAAAATAAATAAATAAAAACTAAAAAGAAGAAAGGAGTGAGTATAGAAGATTTTTTTCTCCACTCTGCAATCTCATCATTCTGTATTAGTTTACTTAATAATAATCTCCACATGAAATGTCATTTACTTATTTACTGATATTCTATTTCCTCCAGCCACATACATATCCTAGAATAAAACTAGTTAGGGGCAAAGATTTTATTTTTTTTGTATTATGCTAAGCTAAACAAGTCAACCAGAGAAAGACAAATATCATATGATTTCACTCATACGTGGAATTTAAGGGGCAAAAATTCTTAAAAATTAATTTTACTGTTGATTCCCAGTGCTTTCAACAACAATAAGCACAAAATAATTGGTCAAAACTAGTTGTCGATGGACAAAGGAAAGTCTCAGGCGATTTGCAGAGGAAAATAATGCCTGGGAAAAATGTTTGGATTAAGGGCAGGAGTGGCTAATAAGTTTCGGCATCAAAGAGAAGAGAGAGCATTTGGGATTCCTCGAAATCCCAAATCCCCAAATAAAAAGGAACTAGATTTGTGGCTAATATACAGAAATTAGCCAACTAAAGGTATGTAAAATAAAATCATAGCATTTCTGTTTATTTTTAAGCTTTGAAAAATGAAGACTTTTTTTCAGAGCAGTTTTAGGTTCACAGCAAAATTGAGGGGAAGGTACACTTTCCCTATATTCCCTTCTTTCACGAGGCATAGCTACCCTCATTATCAACACCGCCCACGAGAGTGGTGCGTTTCTTACAGTCGGTAACCTACACCGTCACATCTTTAGCCAGCCAAGGTCCACAGTTCATATTACAGTTTACTCTTGGTGTTGTACATTCTGTGGGTTTGAGAAACTGTACGATGACCGTGTAGTGTGAGCCCTGAAGGTTGGTTTTTCCTTTTGTGTAACGCCAGAGCCTGACTTCAGTTCCTTTCTTTTTTCTAATTGAAGCATAATGAACACACAATGTTCCGTTAGTTTCTGTTGTACAACATGTTGATTTCACGATGTTTGACATTGCTCAATACTCACCACAGTAAGTGTAGTCCCTATCGGTCACCGTGCAGTGTTATCGCAACAGACTGTTGCTGAGGCAGCCACTTCAAGCATGGCTATTTCAGAAACAAAACCCACATGGCCAGCCCCGTAATTAAATAAAGAACCAGGGTGCCCCATTCTGATATATATTTTTTAATATTTTTTCATGTGTATTCGTTTTTGAGAGACAGAGAGACAGAGCGCAAGCAGGGGAGGGACGGAGAGAGAGGGAGACACAGAATCCGAAGCAGGCTCCAGGCTCCGAGCTGTCAGCCCCGAGCCCGACGTGGGGCTCAAACTCATGAACCGTGAGATCATGACCTGAGCTGAAGCCAGACGCTTAACTGACTGAGCCACCCAGGTGCCCCATATTTTTTTTGTTTTGTTGTAGGGATCTGGTTGATTTAGAAACGGACTTCTCTCTCCTTTTTCTCTTTTGTGCTTTAATTCCTGTGCTTAAGTTTTAAATTTACAAATAAAGAGTGAACCAGTGAAACTCTAGTCCCTCACCCCAGTAAAAGCGGACCCCAAGGTCCATGTGCGCTCTCTGTCTCTCTGTGACTTCACTGTGTGGCCCCAGGAACTATGAGCAGTAATTTTTTTTTTCAGAGTTTCCTGATGGTTATTGCAGAGGGTGTCTTGCAACCATCATAAGAATGATAAGGGCTGGTCCAGTCACAACGTTGGTAAATGATATGCTGAGACTGGCACAAAACAAACGTGTATCCATATTTATAGTATCATATGGAGTATTTCACTGCCCTAAAAACCCTTTGTGCTCTGCCTCTTAACCCCTCTCGCTCCCACTGCACCCTTTGGCCACATTGATATCTGTTATTCCTTTTCCGTAGTTTTGCCTTTTCTACAATTTCATGTTTTTGGAATCATACAGTATGAAGCTTTTTCAGATAAACTTCTTTCACTTAATAATATGCACTGAAGTTTCCTCTATGTCTTTTCATGGCTTGATGGTGTGTTTCTTCCAAGTACAGAATAACATTCATTGTCTGGGTACATGACAGCTTATTTATCCATTCACCTACTGAAGGCCACCTTGGTTCCCTCTCTGTTACTTTCTTGACTACTGTTTGTGGCTAAATTTGAAAGGCTCTTCTTTCTATTTCTGTAGTTTTGTTTCATGAAACAAGAAAACCAAACCCGAATTTCTGAATTTAGTCCCCTTCTGGGACTGTCAGACGAGCGGGGACTGCAGTCACTGCTCTTTCGGCTGTTCCCGTCCATGTACCTGGTCACCTTCACTGGGAACCTGCTCATGATCTTGGCCGTTATCACGGACTCCCGCCTCCACACGCCCATGGACTTCTTCCTCTCCAACCTGTCCTTTTCAGACATCTGTTTCACCTCCACCACCGTCCCAAAGATGCTGCTGAACATCCAGACACAGAGCAAAGTGATCACCTATGAAGGCTGTCTCAGCCAGATGTACTTTTTCATGGTTTTTGCAGGATTAGACACCTTCCTCTTGACAGTGATGGCCTATGACCGGTTTGTGGCCATCTGACCACCCACCCATGGTCATCATGAACCCCAAGTTCTGTGGCATCCTACTCCTGGGATCCTAGGTGTTGAGTGTTCTTGACTCTCCATTACACGATGTACTGATTTTGCGACTCTCCTTTTGCACAGAGATGGAAATCCTTGATTTTTTCTGTGAACCTAATCAGGTGATCCAACTGGCTTGCTGTGATACGTTCCTCAATGACCTGATGACCTATCTCACAATTGGACTTCTGGGTGTTGTTCCAGTTGCTGGTATCCTGTATTCTTACTCTAAGACTGTAGCCTCCATTTTGAGAATTTCATCAGCGAGTGGCAAGTAGAAAGCATTTTCCACGTGTGGGTCTCACCTCTCAGTGGTCTCTTTGTTCGATGGTACAAGCCTTGGGGTGTATCTGAGTTCGGCTGCTGCACAAAACTCTAGGGCAAGTGCCCTAGCCTCAGTCATGTGCACGGTGGTGACACCCATGTTGAACCCCTTCATCTATGGTCTGAGGAACAGAGACATCAAACAAGCCCTGAGAAAGCTCTTTAGCAGAGGGACATTCTCTGCATGTAGGATTCTTTGCTTTAAGATAAATACTTGAGTAACAGGGCTCAAAACCCTGGAATATGTAGATCATGATGTTTGTATCAGTTCATAGATTGACAGTCTGCAGTTTATCTTTCCACAGTACTTGAGTTCTTTAACTTTTCATTCATAATCAGCAACTATTTCTTCTGCATTTCTTTATAAAATTTTAGATCTCTAATTAAATTCCATTGCATGGATTTTCAGCAGCAAATAAATAATATAGGAAATTGAATACTTATAATGTGATAGAAAGACCCAGAGGAATAAATGTGGAATCTGTCCTCTCTGAGATGAAAGCAGCTATTCATTAGAGTATTCTGCTTTGGGAGAAAAATCATTTAAGTTATCAGAGAGTATACACCAGTTTTTGAGGTTTATGTCAATCTATCCTGGAAAGAGATCACATCTACATCAGCAGAGGCCTGGAACCCCGTGTGATGACATTCACAATACTCCGCATTCACTATGCAGTATCTAATTTTCCCTTGCACACTCCAAAACATCCATGAAGTGTGTAGGTAATAGAAATTACAACTCCTGGTTTTTCAGGCATCAATGGTGTCACTCTTGGTGGTTATCCCAGGGATGCGTTATGGCTTTTCTTTTAGTATTTTGGCAGGTAGCAGCAACACTGTCTGGCGATTTCCCTCAGCACCTCCTACCGTAATAGCCCTTTCACAGATTACAAAAGAAGTATGGATATTCTGCCTATTTCCAGCCAAATTTTTGTAGCAAGCATCTCAGAAATCAGGTACTAATAGCAGGATATGAGTATGGACCTAACCTGTGCTTTATGAGACAGAGTAAGACAAATGTCTCATCATCACCTGCTCCCGGAAGCCACCACTTTGGTTTGTAAAAGTTCACAGGTCCTTTTGCACACTAGTATTCAAATAAATGTTTAGGGAGCTCTCGCTCAAAAGAAAGAGAAAACAAAAGAGGAGAAGTAAGAAGAGAGAAGAAAATAAGAAAAATCGGATAAAGAAGAGAGCTTGCTTGTAGCATTTGCCAATTTCCATGGTATAATTACCCTCATCTTGCCCAGTTTCAAGCTACCAATTTTAGTTCAGACCACAGTCCTCATGAACCATCATAAGCTGGCTAGCAATATCACTTCCAAGCTTTTGGGTTGGGTTTGGAGGAAAACATAAAGCATTTGTTGTCGTTTTAAAGTCTTCACTCTGGGGCAACTGGTTCCATCAATTGAGGATCTGAGTCAGTAAAGTGTCTCAGATCTGAGGACCAAGTAGACATTATGACTCTTCATTGCGGTGATTCAGGTCAAGTTTTCTTCATGAGAACTGGAGGGCTTTTAAATTAAAATTTTTTTTTGACTACTCAAATTGGGTGAATTCTTATTGAGCTGCCCATCATTTTTGTTTCATGAAGACACCATGATGAATTTGCCATTTACAGAAATCCCCATAGCTTAACCAATTTGGATGAGAATGATTAGCTCTTACATGCACTATGAATACCATACCTTAGATGGTTTGGGACTGCTGACATGGCCTCTGGCACTTCAGAAAGGACTGAACACAGGAGAAGGGATTTTATATTCAGCATGTCCATGGTAAGTCTGTCATGTGGGGCAGAAGCTCTGTAGAGCTTGTCAAGGAAGACATTACAGCCCTCAGCAAGGTATTTCTCAATGACCTTACGAATTTTATGTTCTCTGAACCCTTATTTTGGGTACACTTTGTGGTTGATGTATTGAATCACACAAGATAAACCCATCACATCACCCTTGTCTCCCTGTACTTTGGATTCCTTCCTCGACATCATATTAACCTATTTATGGCACTGAAATTCTTTTAGAGCATGTCACTATTTTTTTTTCTCATGGTAAAATACATATAAAATTTATTATTTCCAACATTTGAAATATATTTATGTGGCATTAAGTACTTTCTCACCATTGTGCAATCACCACCTCTATCCATCTCCAGAACTTTCTCATGGTCTCAGACCTAACCTTTGTCCCTATGAAATATTAACTCCCCATTGTCCCTCTATCCAGTCCTTGTCTCCCACCATCCTAAATTCTCTCTCTAAAGCTGAGTACTTGAGTACCTCATATAGATGTAATTGTATAATATTAGTCCTTTTGTGTCTGGCTACATTCACTTAGCATTGTGTTTGCACAGTTCATCCATGTTGTAGCCTGTGTCAGAATTCCATTCATTTTAAAGGCCGAATGATGTTCCACTCTATGTGCTCACCCCGCTTTGTTCATTCATGAGTTTGTTGATGGACATTCAGGTTGTCTCTGCATTTTGGCTACTGTAAGTAGAGCCGTATGAACAGCGGTGTACAAAAATCTTTTCTAGTCACTGCTTTACCTTTTTCTTGAGGCATATAAGTGGATATATAACCAGATGTGAAACTACTGGCTCAAGTAATATTTCTACGTTTATATTTTGATGAACTGGCACACTGTTTCCTCCAGCAGCTGTGCCACATTTTAGTTATTTATCAGCAAAGCACCACAGGGTTCGAATTTCTCCGTATCCTCGCCAACACATGGTTTCTGGGTTAGTATTTAGAATAGCCATCCTATGGCTTCCCTGGGGGAATTCTACCAGACATTTAAAGCAGAGATAATACCTTTCCTTCTCAGGATATTCCAAAAAATAGAAAGGGAAGGAAAACTTCCAGACTCATTCTATGAAGCCAGTATTACTTTGATTCCTAAACCAGAAAGAGACCCAGTAAAAAAAGAGAACTACAGGCCAATATCCCTGATGAATATGGATGCAAAAATTCTCAATAAGATACTAGCAAATCGAATTCAACAGCATATAAAAAGAATTATTCACCATGATCAAGTGGGATTCATTCCTGGGATGCAGGGCTGGTTCAACATTCGCAAATCAATCAACATGATACATCACATTAATAAAAGAAAAGATAAGAACCATATGATCCTGTCAACCGATGCAGAAAAAGCATTTGACAAAATTCAGCATCTTTCTTAATAAAAACCCTCGAGAAAGTCAGGATAGAAGAAACATACTTAAAGATCATAAAAGCCATTTATGAAAAGCCCACAGCTAATATCATCCTCAATGGGGAAAAACTGAGAGCTTTCCCCCTGAGATCAGGAACACAACAGGGATGTCCACTCTTACCGCTGTTGTTTAACATAGTGTTGGAAGTGCTAGCATTAACAATCAGACAACAAAAGGAAATCAAAGGCATCAAAATTGACAAAGATGAAGTTAAGCTTTCACTTTTTGCAGATGACATGATATTATACATGGAAAATCCGATAGACTCCACCAAAAGTCTGCTAGAACTGATGCATGAATTCAGCAAAGTTGCAGGATACAAAATCAATGTACAGAAATCAGTTGCATTCTTATGCACTAATAATGAAGCAACATAAAGACAAATAAAGAAACAACAGTATTGGAGGGTTACTTTTTTCTCCAAATCGTCACCAACAGAAATTGTTTCTTTTATTTTTTAAACATCTTTTTATTATTTTTATTAAAAAATTTTTTTTTAACATTTATTTATTATTGAGAGACAGAGAGACACAGAGCATGAGCAGGGGAGGGGCAGAGAGAGGGGGAGACACAGAATCCGAAGCAGGCTCCAGGCTCTAAGCTGTCAGCACAGAGCCCGACGTGGGGCTCGGATTCACAAACTGTGAGATCATAACATGAGCCGAAGTTGGTTGCTTAACCGACTGAGCCACCCAGGCGCCCTTAAATATCTTTTTAAAAAAGTTTTTATTATGGAAGTGTTGAATCACCTGAATCTAATATTACATTGTATGTTATGTAACTGGGATTTAAATAAAAGCATAGCTGTTTTTAAATTGAGTTATTTGGGATTTTTTTTTTTTTTTTTTTTTTTTTTTTTTTTTTTTTTTTTTTGCTGTGGAAGTTTTGAAATTCTTTTCCATTTGGATATTAATTTTGGATATTAATCTATTATCAGGCATGTGATTTGCCAATCTTTCCCCATTTTATCGTGTGGCTTTTCACTTGGAAAATAGTGCCCTTCGATGCAGAAATATTGTTCATTTTGCCAAAGTAAGTTTTTCTCTAGTTGCCTGTGTCTTTGGTGTTATATCCAGGAAATCTTTGTCATATAGACGTTCCTCTGTATTTTCCTCTAAGTGCTTACAGTTTTATTTCTTATACTTCAGTCTGTGATCCATTTGGAGTCATGTTGGTAGATGTAGATGAAAGGGCCAGCTTCGTCTTTAAGCATGTGGACATCCAGGTTTTCCATCACCATTTCTTGGAAAGGCTGTCCATTCTGCCACTCTTGCCAAAAATCATTCAGTCATAATATTTGCGTTTATTTCTGGGCTCCCTCCTATTCCGTTGAGTTATAGTTCTGTTTTTGTTGTTGTTGAAAAAAGATCAGTTTGAAATTAGAATGAGGTAATTCTGAAAATCGTATTTTCACCCTTCCCCAGCCATTGTTTTTATTGAAGTATAATTTACATTTAGTGTTATATTAATTTGACATGTACAATGTAATGTTTAACAATTCTATACAGTGTTGAGATCTCATGGAGATTAGTGTACTCTTAATATCCTTTATCTATCTCACCCATCCCCACCCGCATTCCCTCTGGCAGCCACCTTTTTGTTCTCTGTGTTTAAGAGTCTGATTTTTTTGTCTGTCTCTTCCTTGTTTGTTCCTTTTTAAATTTATTAAATTCCACATGTGAGTGTCATCACATGGTATTTGTCTTTCTCTGACTGGCTCATTTCATTCAGTACTATACCCTCTAGGTCCATCCAAGTTGCAAACTTACACAATATTTAAATGTTACCTTTTTGCCATTTAAAAATGTCCATTTATTCTCTATTTTTTCATCTACAGTGTTCTTTGACTATTGTAGTAACAAGGGTCTGTGTCTAACATGATTGCATGATGAGTTTTCCACAAGGAGAACTTGATCCTGACATCGCATCATGAAATCCACACTGAAACTCCACTGTTTTCATAAGTACGTGTCGAACCTGTAGCTAAAATATCAGCATCTCTGTTCTCTGCAGGCTGTCTAACTGCTCAGGGTCATGTTTGAATTGTCATACTTGCCCCCTGATTATTGGCCAGCAAGTACGAAGTATTTCCCACATTGGCTGCCCAGATACTTCCTCTTGGAGTGCCTTATCCCTTTCTCCCTCCTCAAGAGTTGGGACAAAGAGAAGCTTCTTTGTGTGGCCTTCACTCAACTCTTCTGGAAATGTTGACTAGGGTTGTATTCTTTTTCTGATGTGTCAGTGCCCCTTCAGGGTAGTGCATTCATGTATTTTTCATTTTATTTTTAAATTTGTGTTTTAGGTAGATAGCATACAGTGAAATATTAGTTTTGGGAGGAGAGTTCAGTAATTCATCACTTACATACAATACCAAGTGCTCATCACAAGTGCCCTCCTTTCAACGTTTTTTTTTTTTTTTATTTATTTTTGGGACAGAGAGAGACAGAGCATGAACGGGGGAGGGGCAGAGAGAGAGGGAGACACAGAATCGGAAACAGGCTCCAGGCTCTGAGCCATCAGCCCAGAGCCCGACGCGGGGCTCGAACTCACGGACCGCGAGATCGTGACCTGGCTGAAGTCGGACGCTTAACAGACTGCGCCACCCAGGCGCCCCTACAAGTGCCCTCCTTAACACCCAACACTCATCTAGCCCATCTCCCTCCCACCTTTCTCCATCTGTCTATCATTAAGAGTCTCTTATGGTTTCTTTCCCTCTCTCCTCTTTCACCCTTCATATATGTTCATTTGTTTTGTTAATTCACTTCCAATATGAGTGAAATCATATGGTATTTGTCCTTCTCTGACTGACTTAATCTCAGTTAGCATGATATATTGTAGCTCCATCCATGTCATTGCAAATGGCACGATTGCATTTATTTTTATGTCTCTTGCCCTGTTGAGACTATGAGCCTCTCAAGATAAAGGACCATTCTCACACTTTTCTTCCTTCCCACCACATTGCTTAGTGCCTATTATATCACAAATGCTAATGAGGGGTTTACAGGATGCCCAAAGAAGCAAATGGTTGAGTGATGTTAAATAGATATTGTCCATGTAAAGGAGAATGAGAAGCAGGAAAAAAGGAGAATCACTGTGGGGGCTGGGGGCTGCATGATGGTGAGCCAAAAGAACAGGTATGGATGGGAGAAAGAAGGGATTAAGGGGACACAGAATTCTCCAAAACCAGAATTGAATAGTTACTATGGGAGACTCTGACTTACTAGTGAGAACCTGTAAAGACAGGGCAACTTCTTCTGGGATAAGAGAGTTAAATGTGATAAGAGACAATCCGGGAATGCCAAGTCTGTGTCCCAATACCAACAGCGGGACAAGTTTGCTTTCTATTTTTCTCTCCTAGCTCTAGAGACCCAAGTCTCCTAAAGGGAGGAGAGACAACAGAATATTTCATTAATGAGACTCATGGGAATTCATTCCCTACAGCTACAGAAATTAAAATGCCTTTCTGCACCAATGAAGTCGACTCTTGAAACCTCAGGTGATTTGAGCACATAGCTGTGTTCTAGAGCCTTCCCTAGTGGGGTCATGTCTCTTCCCTTCCTGGCGACATAACTTCCAGCTGCATCAGTCAACCATGGGAGGGACTGGGTTATTGATTTCACGCTGTTCTGTGCTAACATCTGGGTGAGCCGTGGCATCTTCAGAAGTGCTGGGGAAATATATTATGGTAGGAAGGAACCCTCGTGTCGGTAGTTATTTTGGGGGCACCAACAGGGATAATTAGTTAAGGAGAGTTTAGTGATGTCAAGCCCTTAAGGCTTTGATTGTGGAGGGAAACTCTGGATACACTAAACCACTTCTCCCTGATCTGTCTCCTCCAAGGTGAGTGCTTCATCAATGGGCCTTCGTATCTCAACAGCCTTTCCTCCATTTTCCTTGCCAGTCCTTCTATTGTTGGGAATGGCCATCTATCATTTTTGAACCATTTGTTAATTGCAGTCATTCAACAAACATTGTTTTCAGCATTTTATGAATAAATAAATGACCAAGACAGTGTTTGTTCTGTCAAGGTACTCACTGTATCAAGAGAATGAAAGAGGTAAAAATACACAAATAAACGTATTAATGTGAGGTGGCATTGAAATCTGATAAAGTAGATCCTCCAAAATTGGCCCTTTATGTTATTTGTTCTTGAAAAGAGGACTCTTTGATGGGAGTTAGTGAAGGCTTCCCAGAGCAGCTTCTCGGTGCTGAGACATGGAGGCGGTGTAGGGGTCTTCCCATGAGGACAAGGGGTGTGCAGTCCAGGAAGAGCCAGCAGAGGAGGAAAATTTAGAGATCCAGTGGAGCAGAAGTTGTGCTGCCGGATTGGAAATACTTCTTACTGTCTCACCAGCCATCAGAAGCAGGGGCTGCGGGTTCTGCAAAACGAAGCCAGTGGCCTGGCTGGGTAGGCAACAGTCAGATTACTAAAGAAAGTGACACTTTGGCCTGAGGGTTGAAGCTTCCTTCTGTGGTTAGTGAAGAGTAAGTTCAGGTTCTATGTCAGGGGCGGTAGGAACAGGACCGGCCCGTGGAAAAGTGACCCAGGTTATTGTGAGGAAAAGACGATTGCTGAGTTCAGAGTGTGAGCGAAGTAAGGGATAGAACTAGTACCGTGGGAGTGAGAGGGGCTAGGTCTCTGGTCTGGAGGACTCATATTACTTCTTCCATTCTAAGTTTAATGCCTTTTATTTCCTTCTTCTTTTTTCCTTTTCTTTTTTATTTTTTCGGCCAGTTGCTCTGTCTGGAAGCTGCAAAGCTATGTTGCATGAGAGGTATGAAAGCAGACATGCTTGTCTTGCATCATCTTAGGGGGTGTTCTCAGTGTTTCTCTCTGGAGAATGATTTTAGAGGTGGGTTCTCATATATGACCTCTTTCGTGTTGTGGAAGTTTCCTTCTGTTCTTAGTTTTTTGGATGTTGTTACTATCAGGGAACGCTCCATTTTGTCATGTTTTATGTGCCATCTGTTGAGATACTCATGTGCTTTTATCCTTCATTCTGTTAACGTGGTGAATTATACTGAGGGGGTTTTATTAGTTAAACCATTCTTGCCTTCCTGGAATAAATGCCATTTGATCATGATGCACAACCCTTTTCTACACCATGATCAAAAGGCCGCAATGCTGGCATTGGTAACACTTAGTCAAAAATTTTCGCGTCAACATTCCTTGGGAATATTGTTCTGTACTTTTCTTTTCTTGCAATGCCTTTTCGTGGTTTTGGAATCAGTGCAAAGCTGGCCTGATGGAATAAAGTAAGAAGTGTTTCCCCTTTGAAATTTTTGGGAAGAGACTGAGAAAGACTGATGTTAATTCTTCTAATTCTGTGTGGTTCTTGTGATCCTTAGCCATGACTACTCCGCTGGAAAGCCTAATATCATAAACTGCAATTCTGCTAGGAGAAAGACTCTGTTTGACTTATGGTGTAGCCTGTCCCCTGCTTTCTAAAAGATGTTTCTTCAGCTACAAGAGTACACAGTACCACAGTAATGGAGAACTCTCTCTCTGTCTCCGTGTGTGTGTGTGTGTGTGTGTGTGTGCGCGCGTGCACGTGTACAGGACAGAGAGAATTTATCAGTGAAGTACACACCCATAAACCTTAAATAGCAAGCTGAACCTGTCTTATGCAATAGAAAATGCAGCATTTAGACCAACTGTAGACATAAAGATAGAGAGAAAGACAGAGAATTATGTGGGAATGATTTATGTTCCATTTTTATATATTACATAAGATGTATCCTGTTGTGGACAGACACCATATATAATATATACATGTAAAAAAGACACTGAACTGTGGGGTCCATTGGCTGAATTTTATTTTATTTTATTTTATTTTATTTTTTAATTTACATACAAGTTAGTTAGCGTATAATGCTATAATGATTTTAGTAGATTCTAGTGATTCATCCCCTATGTATAACACCCAGTGCTCATCCCAACAAGTGTCTTCCCTAATGCCCCCTACCCATTTAGCCTATCCCCCCACCCACAACCCCTCCAGCCCCTCTCAGTTTATTCTTTGTATTTAAGAGTCTCTTATGGGGCACCTGGGTGGCTCAGTCAGTTAAGCGTCCAACTTCGGCTCAGGTCATGATCTCACAGTTTGTGAGTTCAAGCCCCACATTGGGCTCTGTGCTGACAGCTCAGAGCCTGGAGCCTGCTTCAGATTCTATGTCTCCCTCTCTCCTTGCCCGTCCCCTACTCATGCTCTGTCTCTCTCTCCTTCAAATATAAGTAAAAACATTAAAAAAAATTTTGAAAAGAGTCTCTTATGTTTTGTCCCCTCCATGCTTTTATGTTATTTTTGCTTCCCTTCCCTTATGTTAATCTTGTTTGTGTCTTAAATTCCTCATATGAGTGTAGTTGTATGATATTTGTCTTTCTCTGACTGGCTAATTTCACTTACCATAATACCCTCTCATTCTATCCACGTAGTTGCAAATGGCAAGATTTCAGTTTTTCTGTTGTCAAGTAGTACTCCATTGTATATATATACCACACCTTCTTTATCCATTCGTCCATTGACGGACATTTGGTCTCTTTCCATACTTGGTTATTGTCGATAGTGCTGCTATAAAAATTGGGGTGCATGTGCCCCTTTGAAACAGCTCAGCTGTATCCCTTGGATCAATACCTAGTAGTGCAATTGCTGGCTTAAGGTAGTTCTATTTTTAATATTTTGAGGAATTCCCATATTGTTTTCCAGAGTGGCTGCACCAGTTCACATTCCCACTAGCAATGCAAAAGAAACTTTCTTTCATTGCATTCTCACCACCATGTGTTGTTGCCTGAGTTGTAAATGTAGCCATTCTGCCGGGTGTGAGGTGGTATCTCAGTGCAGTTTTGATGTGTATTTCTCTGATGATGAGTGATGTGGAGCATTTTTTATGTGTCTGTTGGCCATCTGGACGTCTTCTTTGGAGAAGTGTCTATTTGTGTCTTTTGCCCATTTCTTCACTGGATTTGTTTTTCAGGTGTTGAGTTTGGTAAGTTCTTTATAGATTTTGGATACTAACCTTTATCTGATATGTCCTTTGCAAATATTTTCTCCCATTCCATTGTTTGACTTTTAGTTTTGCTGATTGTTTCCTTTGCTGTGCAGAAGCTTTTGATTTTGATGAGGTCCCAATAGTTCATGTTTGCTTTTGTTTGCTCTGCCTCTGGAGACGTGTTGAATAAGAAGTTGCTGCGCCTGAGGTCAAAGAGGTTTTTGCCTGCTTTCTCCTCGAGGATTTTGATGGCTTCCTGTTTTACATTTAGGTCTTTCATCAATTTTGAGTTTTTTTGTGTGTCTGGTGTAAGAAAGTGGTCGAGGTTCATTTTTTCTGCCTGTGGCTGTCCAGTTTTCCTAGCACCATTTGCTGAAGAGACTGTGTTTATTCCTTTGGATATTCTTTCCTGTTTTGTCAAAGATTAGTTGACCATACGTTTGTGGGTCCATTTGTAGGTTCTCTATTCTGTTCCATTGATATGAGTGTCAGTTTTGTGCCAGTACCATACTGTCTTGATGATTACAGCTTTGTAATACATCTTGAAGTCCGAGATTATGATGCCTACAGCTTTGGTTTTCTTTTTCAGGATTGCTTTGGCTATTCAGAGTCTTTTTTGGGTCCATACAAATTTTAGGATTGTTGTTTCTAGGTCTGAAGAATGCTGGTGTTATTTTTATAGGGACTGCAGTGAATATGGAGATTGCCTTGGGTAGTATTGACATTTTAACAATATTTGTTCTTCCTATGCAGGAGCATGGAATATTTTTCCATTTCTTTGTGTCTTCTTCAATTTTATTCATAAGCTTTCTGTAGGTTTCAGTGTATAGATTTTTCACCTCGTTGGTTAGGCTTATTCCTAGGTATTTCATGTTTTTTGGTGCAACTGTAAATGGGATCGATTCATTGTTTTCTCTGTCTTGTTGCTTCATTATTGGTGTATAACCGATTTCTGTGCATTGATTTTATATCCTGCGACTTTGCTGAATTCACGGATCAGTTCTAGTGGCATTTTGGTGGAATCTTTTGGGTTTTCCATATAGATTATCACGTCATCTGTGAAGAGTAAAACTTTGAACTCCACCTTGCCAATTTGGATGCTTTTATTCCTTTATGTTGTCTGATTACTGGGGCTAGGACTTCCAATACTACGTTAAATAGCAGTGGCAAGCGTGGACTTCCCTGTTACGTTCCTGACATTAGGGGGAAATCTCTCAGCTTTTACCCATTGATCATATTAGCAATGGGTCTTTCATATGGCTTTTGATCTTGAGGTATGATCCTTCTATCCCTACTTTCTTGAGGGTTTTTATCAAGAAAGGGTGCTGTATTTTGTCAAATGCTTGTTGAGGATTTTTGTGTCCCTGTTCATCAGGGAAATTGGTCTGTAGTTCTGTTTAGTGGGGTTTTTGTCTGGTGTTGGAATCAAAGTAATGCTAGCTTCATAGAATGAGTTTGGAAGTTTTCCTTCCATTTCTGTTTTTTGGAACAGCTTTGAAAGAATAGCTCTTACCTCTTCTTTAAATGTTTTTTAGAATTCCCCTGGAAAGCCATCTGGCCCTGGCTCTTGTTTGGGAGAATTTTGATTACTAATTCAATTTCTTCCATGGTTATGGGTCTGTTTAAATTTTCCATTTCTTCTGGTTTCAGTTTTGGTAGTTTATATGTTTCTAGGAATTTGTCCATTTCTTCTAAATTGCCCAAAGTGCTCTTTCATTCTTGATTTTATTTATTTGGGTCCTTTCCTTTTTGTTTTTGATCAAACTGGCTAGGGGCTTATCAATGTTGTTAATCTTTCAAAGAACCAGTTCCTGGTTCCTTTGGTCTGTTCTACTATTTTCGTTTGTTTGTTTTTGTTTCAGTAGCATTGATTTCTCCTTTAATCTTATTAATTACCCATCTCTCATTTGCTGTTTTTTTTCCATCCCTTTATGGTGTAAGGTTAGGTTGTGTATCTGAGACCTTTCTTCCTTCTATAGATGGCCTGGATTGCTATATAGTTCCCTTTTATGACTGTCTTTCCTGTGTCCCAGAAGTTTTGGGCTGTGATGTTATCATTTTCATTGGCTTCCATGTCCTTTTTAATTTCCTCTTTCACCTCTTTGTTAGCCCATTCATTCTTTAGTAGGTTACTCTTTAGTCTCCAAGTATTTGTTGCCTTTCCAAATTTTTTCTTGTGGTTGATTTCGAGTTTCATAACGTTGTGATGTGAAAATATGCATGTTATGATCTCGATCTTGTAATTGTTGAGAGCTGATTTGTGTCCCAGTATATGATCTATTCTGGAGAATGTTCTCTTGAGAAGAATGTGTATTCTGGTGCTTTAGGATGAAATGTTCTGCATATATCTGTTCAGTCCATGCAGTCCAGTGTGTCAATCAAAGCCACTGTTTCCTTGCTGATTTTGTGTTTAGATGATCTGTCCACTGTTGTAAGTGGGGGGTTGAAGCCCTCTACTATTATGGTATTATTATCAATGAGTTTCTTTATATTTGTGATTAATTGATTTATATATTTGGGTGTTTCCACGGTTGAGGCATACATGTTTATAGTTGTTAGATCTGCTTCATGGGTAACCCCTTAATTATGATATAGTGCCCTTCTTCATCTCTTGCTACAGTCTTTCTTTTAAAATCTAGGTTGTCTGATATAAGTATGGCTACTCTAGTGTTCGTTTGGAGATCATTAGCATGATAGATGGTTCTTCATCCACTTACTTTCAATCTGAAGGTTTCTTTAGGTCTACAATGGGTCTCTTGTAAACAGCGTATAGATGGATCTTATTTTCTTATCCATTCTGTTATCCTATGTTCTTTGATTGGAGTGTTTAGTCCATTGACATTTAGAGTGAGTACTGAAAGGTATGAATTTGTTTCAACATGTTGCCTGCAGAGTTGGAGTTTCTGGTGGTGTTGTCTGGTCATTTCTAGTCTTTGTTACCTTTTTTTTTCTTTTTTTGCTTTTCTCTCCTCAGAGAATCTCCCAAACATTCCTTGCTGAGCTGGTTTAGTGGTCACTAACTCCTTTAGCTTTTGTTTCTCTGGGGAACATTTTTTTTTTATTCTCACCTCTTATTTTGAATGACAGCCTTGCTGGATAATTCTTGGTTGCATATTTTTGGATTCAGCACATTGAATATACCCTTCTGCTCTTTTCTTGGCTGCCAAGTTTCTGTGGATAGGTCTGCTTTTAACCAAACTGTCTTCCCTTGTAGGTTAAGGCCTTTCTTCCCCCTTGGTGCTTTCATGATTCTTTCCTTGTCTGAGAATTTTGTGAACTTGACTATGATAATCTTGATGGCCAGTTTTTGTTGAATCTAATGGGAGTTCTCTGTGATTCCTGCATTTTGATGTCTGTGTCTTTTCCAAGATAAGAAAATTTTCCACTATGATTTGCTCACATCAACCTTATACCCCTTTTCCTCTCTCTTTATCTTCTGAGACCCCTATGATTTGGATGTTATTCCTTTTTAATGAGTCATTGAGTTCTCTAATATTATATCCTACTCTTTTGCCTCAGTTTCCTTCTTTTTTTCTGCTTCCTTATTCTCCATAAATTTGTCTTCTCTGTAACTGATTCGCTGCTCTGCTTCATCCAACCTCACCACCATGGCTTCCATTTGAGATTCCATCTCTGGTACAGCACTTTTTATTTCATCCTGGATAGCTTGTACTTCTTTTGTCTTCACAGAAAGAGATTCTATGCTTTTTCAACCCCAGCTAGTGTTCTTATTATCATGATTCTAAATTCTGTTCAGACTTCCTGTTGTATCTGTGCTGATTACGTCCCTCACTGTCATTTTTTTCCTGTTTATTTTGTGGTGAATTCCTTCGTTTCATCATTGTGGAGTAAGAAAAGGGATTAATAAAGTAAATAAAAGTAAAAATTAAAAAAATTAAAATAACATAAAAAATAAAATAAAGGATGCTAACTCCTAGGTTTGTTTTGGTCAGGTTGTTGTAAGAAGCTTGATAGAATAGAGATAGAAGGGAAAGAAAAGAAAAGAAAAAAAATGGAAAAAAAGAAAAACGTTTGGAATTAAAAAAATGAATACAATAAAAGAATAAAATGAAATGACGAAAGTCAAATAGAATTTTAAAAATTACAAAAATGTAAAAAATATAATAGGAAAATTTAAAGAAAATATTTTTTTATAAAAACGCAAAAAATCAAATTTTTTCCTTTTCTGTATTCAGAAGTAATAAAAGAAAAGGAAAAGAAAAATATTGAATAGATGGACCAGCAAACAGAATGAAATATGATTGAAAATGCATCCAGTTTCCACTAAAGTCAAACTATGAAGCACTTTATAGTCTGTAAACTACGTAGGCAGAGAGACTGGTGATGTTCCTCTAGATTGTGGTTGGCCCGGTTGGGCGGTGCTTGGTGTAGTGACTCTGTTCTGCACTAGATGACGCTGCTTAGTTTAATGCGGTTGATCGATTGCTGTGGTGCATGAAAGTGCTTATATGCATATGCGGGAGGGGTGAAAATGGAGTCCTACAGTTCCCCAGTCTCTAGTATCAGAAGTCTATCCTCTCATTGATTGGCAATCAAGCACCCTTCCTTTGTCTCTGGCTTCTGTCCACTCCCCATTTCTCCACTGTCTGTGACCAAGCTGTCAGCTTGCCAGAGGACACCTCCCTCCCAAATTTTATCTCAGATAGGGCAATGTTTACAAACTGCTCATTTCTGAGGGCCAAGCAGCTTTGACCCTCTCAGACCCTCAGGGGAGGGTCCACCAAGCAATGTCTTGGTGCCCGCCCACCCCTGGTACGTTTGTGTGACCGTGCTGCTGCAGATGCCCAGAGATTGTGGCCAGGTGCCCCAGAAAATGTTGGTGTGATTGTGTAGTAGCAGCATTTCAGGGATTATGGTAAATCACAGCACCCATCTGGCACCAGGCTTCACCCTTACCATCCTAGTTCCAACAGCAGCAATGTGGCTGTTCTCCAGGGTCTGCTGGGACCTTTGCCTGTGGCGAGGCTGCACGGCCTCTACCAAATATCCTCCCAGCAGAGAAATTGCCTCTCCCCGTGTGGCCTGAGGACCCCTCGGACCTTGCTGTCTGTTTCTGGGGATACGCCCTCCCCACCAGAGCTCTCCCAGGTATTGAGCTGTGGAGTTTCAGACTCTATGCTCCCCTGTTTATAGCCTCTTCATGAAATTGAAACCCTCTCCTTTCTCTCTTCTCCCTGTTTTTGTTCAGTCCATTCCTTCTCTTTCTCTCCAGCTGCTTTTTTGTTGGGCAGTGCTTCTCCTATACTCTCCCCCATCTCCATCCTCTCTCCACAAGCAAAAATAGCTCCCTGCCCTCCATAGCTTCTCTCTTCCCCAGTTCACCTCTCCACGCTGTGTACCTGCCAAATTCCGTGGTTCAAGTTGTGCAGATTGTTGTGTTATTCCTCAGATCAGGTATCTAGATATGCAAGACGGTTTGGTGTTGATTTAGTTGCATTTCAGTGAGGAGAGAGGCAAAAAACCTTCCATGTTCCTCTGCCATCTTGGCCTGTCCCCAACATTGCCTTAGAATGTATCCACTGATACAGGAGGCTTTGAGCTCCTCTCTCTCTTATTTACATCCCACTCCTACACCCGTTGTGTTACCTGCTCTGCTCACAACTTTGTCTTTTATATTGCCTGATGGTTTTGGGTGAGCTCTTGACTCAAGGTCTTGGCACATGCGATTTCTCTGCCTTAACTGGTTTTCTCAAAGTTATCCACATGGTTCATGCATCCTTGAGTTTTCCAGCTCAGAAGCCCCTGATCAGTCATGACACAAAGGCAGGTTTTCCTTCCACTTAGGACTACTGTGTCCCGAACTTTTTTCCTTATTAGTTGTAACCACCACCCGAAACACCATTTATTCCTTTATTAATATTCTGTTCCTCCCTCTGACACACACACATCTTAGACTGTCTTGTTAAGGTGAAACACACATTCCTACTGCATTTGTGCAATGCTGTTAAAAATACTTGTCACAAGATAATGTGTTAGATTTTCTCGGGTGGAAAAAAAAAAGATTTTATGGAGGAGAACATTGCTTTGGATAATTGTTTTGACTCAGAACAAGAATTGTGAACAATTTAAGACTCATGGAAAACATGGACATTTGAGAGTCCCTGAAATTTTCTGGTGTGTATTCTAGATTGGTAGGGAGTGTGTAAGAATTAATGAATGAAGCATTTTGAAAAGACAGCATTTCTTGTAATTCTGTGATCACGCTGCTGCCTTTCCAATGTTCTTGTCTCTGTTCCAGCTGTTTTCATCAATTACATGGAAGGAAGAAATCAAACTCATGTTACGGAATTTATCCTCTTGGGACTCTCAGACCAGGGGGCGCTGCAGTCACTGCTCTTTTGGCTGTTCCTGTCCTTGTTCTTGGTCACCTTCACTGGGAACCTGCTCATGATCCTGGCCATTATCACAGACTCCCGCCTCCACACGCCCATGTACTTCTTCCTCTCCAACCTGTCCTTTTCAGACATCTGTTTCACCTCCACCACCATCCCAAAGATGCTGCTGAACATCCAGATGCAGAGCAGAGGGATCTCCTACAAAGGTTGCCTCAGCCAGATGTACTTTTTCATGCTTTTTGCAGGAATCGACAACCTCCTCTTGACAGTGATGGCCTATGACCGGTTCGTGGCCGTCTGTCACCCATTGCACTACATGGTCATCATGAACCCCAAGTTCTGTGGCATCCTGCTTCTGGGATCCCTGTTATTGAGTGTTCTTGTCTCTCTGTTACATGACTTACTGATTTTGCGACTCTCTTTTTGCACAGATCTGGAAATCCTTCACTTTTTCTGTGAACTTAAGCAGGTGATCCAACTTGCTTGCTCTGATACCTTCCTCAATGACCTGGCGAGGTATTTGTCAAGTGGACTTCTGGGTGTTGTTCCACTCACTGGCATCCTCTCCTCTTACTCTAGAATTGTAGCCTCCATTTTGAGAATTTCATCAGTGAAGGGCAAGTATAAAGCATTTTCCACGTGTGGGTCTCATCTCTCAGTTGTGTTCTTGTTCTATGGTATAAGCCTTGGTGTATATTTTAATTCTGCTGCTTCACAAACCTCCAGCACAGGTGCCGTAGCCTCAGTCATGTACACGGTGGTGATGCCCATGCTGAACCCCTTCATCTATGGTCTCAGGAACAGAGACATCAAGCAAGCCCTGAGAAAGCTCTTTAGTCGAGAGACGTCTGCATGTAGGATTCTTTGTTTCAGGATAAAGACTTGAGTAACAGGGCTTAAAACCCTAGAAGACCTAGATCATGATATTTGTATCAGTTCATAGGCTGGCAATGCACATTTTTTCTCAACTTATTAGTTAGCTGTAAGTTTTCATACATCACAAGCAACATTTTGTCTGTAGCTTTTTAAAGTTCATTTATTTATTTTGAGTGGGATAGCAAGAATGAGTAGGGAGAGCCAGAGGGAGATTCATGGAATATCCCAAGATATGTCCATGCTGTCAGCGCAGAACATGAAGTGGGACTCAATATCACAAACTGTGAAGTTTTGATCTGAACCATAATCAAGAGTTGGACTCTTATCTGGCTGAGCTACCCAGGAACCCCTCTACTGAATTTCTTTAAAACTGTTTAGTCATCGTATTAAATTCCATTGCACAGATTTTTAGAAGAAAATTTTAATGTGTATTCATTTTTTGATAAAGAGATAGAGAGAGAGAGAGAATAAATCAGAAGTAGACTCCAGACTCTGAGCTATCAGCACAGAGGGTGATGCAGGGCTTAAAACCATGAATTGTGAGATCATGACATGAACCAAAGTCAGATGCTCAAAAAATTCAGCTACCCAGGTGTCCTCATTGCATGGATATTTAAGAACATATACATAATATAGCAAATTGAGTACTTATAATGTGATAGGAGGAGCCAATGGAGTAAATGTGAAATGCTTTTTCTCTGGGTTGAAAGCAGGTGTCAGAGTATCTGCTTTTAGAGGAAAATCATTGTACCTATCACAGGTTATATACAAGTTTCGAGAGTTTTAAGTCAATCCACCTTGGAAGGAGATCACATCTGCAAGAGCCTAGGCACCTGGAACCTTCTGTGATTAGTTTACAATAATCCACCTTCACTATGCAGTCTCCAGTTTCCCCTCACACAGTCCAAAACATAAATGAAGTGTGAAGGTAGTAGAAATTGCAACTCCTGATTTTTCAGGCCTTGATAGTGGCATTCTTGGTGATTTTCCCAGGGATGCATTATTACTTTTCTTTTAATATTTGGTAGGCAGCAGCACTGTCCTGTGATTTCCCTCAGCACCTCCTACCTTAATAGGCTCTTCACAGATCTCACACACAAAATGGCTACTCTGTCTATTGCCACCTCCATCTTTTCTAATGCTGCATCCCAGAAATTAGGCAGTGAGAACAGGATGCAAGTATGGACTTGACCTGTGGCTTGTGGGACAGAATAAGATGAATGTCTCTTTCTCACCTACCCCAGAGGCACTCATCTGGATTGTAAGCCATAATGGTAATTTTCTATTCCCTTATTCACAGTTTTCCAGGTAAATATCCACAGGTCCTTTCAAACACTAGTATGCAGATAAATGTTCATGGAACTATCTCTGAAAAAGAAACAGGGAAAGCAAGAAGAAAGGAATTAATTAAGAACAAAAGAATAAAGAAGAGAGCTTATTTGTAACATTTGCCAGTTTCCATGGTATAATTACTCTCATCTTTTCCAATATCAAGGTACCAATTTTAGTTCAGACCACAGTCCTCATGAACCATTATAAGCTAGCCAGCGCCATCACCTCAGAGCCTTTGGGTTGGGTTTGGAGGAAAATGTAAAGTAATTGTTGCCATTTTACAGCCTTCTGTCAGGTGTAAATAGTCACATCAGTTGAGTATTTGGGGCAGTGAACAATCTCAGGACTGATAGGTAGAGATTATGACCCTTCATTGTAGTGAGTCAGGTCTATCTTTTCTTCATGATTATTAGAGTTGGTTGTGTTTTTGTTTTTGTTTTGTTTTGCTTATTTTTTTTATTTACACAAATTAGATAGGCTATTACTAAGCTTCCCATCTATTTTTGTTTCTTGGAGACACCAGGATGAATTTGCCATTTGCAAAAATCCATGTGGATCAACCAGTGTTGATGAGAATGATTAATTCTTATGCACTATGAATAACATGCCTCAAATGGTTTGGGACTGCTGTCATGGCCTCTGGCAGTTCAGGAGGGGCTGAACTTTCGACAAAGGCATTTCAATTTTAGCAGGTCCATGGTAAGTCTGTCCTATGGGGGAGAAGCTCTGTAGAGTCTGTCAAGGAAAACATTATAGCCCTCCCCAAGCTATTTCTCAATGATCTTATGAATTTTATGTCGTCTGAAACTTTAGTTTGGGTATATTTGGGGTTGATGTATTGAATCACACAAGATAAACCCATCACAAGGCCCTAGTCTCCTTGTACTTTGGATTCCTTCCTCTACATCATATTAAGCTGTTTATGGCACTGAAATTCTTTTTTTCCTTAAAGTTCATTTATTTCCTTTGAGAGAGAAGAGAACAAGCTGGGGAGGAGCAATGAGAGGGATAAAGAGAAAATCCCAAGCAGGCTCCACACTGCCAGCCCAGAGCTCAATATGGGTCTTGAACTCACATATTTTTAGTTCATGACCTGAGCCAAAATCTAGAGTAGGATGCCTAACTGACTGAGCCACCCAGGACAGATGAAATTCTTGTGGAGAATGTCACTCTTTCTTCATCATTTTTCAGGGTAAAAAATATATGTAATTTATTATTTTAAACATTTTGAAATATGCTTATGCATCATTAAGTACTTTCTCACTGTTTAGCAACCACCACCTCTATCTGTCCCCAGAACTTTCTCATCATCTCAAATTTAACTTCCATTTCCTTGTAATAGTAAATTCATATGGAAGATTCCCTCTGCCCCACCCCTGTCTCCCACCATCCTACCTTCTCTCTCTCAAACTGATAACCCTGGTTATCTCATATATGTGTAATTGTATAATATTGGTCCTTTAGTGCTGGCTTCTTTCAGTTAGCATAATGTTCGTGAGGTTCATCTGAATTATAGCCTGTGTCAGAATTCCATCCATTGAAAAAGCTGAATGATGTTCCACTGTATGTGTTCACCACACTTTGTTCAGATTATTGACGGACATTCACGTTGTCTCTACACTTTCATTAGTGTGAATAAATCTGTTATGAAAATTGGTGTAGAAATATGTGTTTTGTTCACTGCTTTAATTTCTTTTTGGGCATATAAGTGGGTAAATAAATAGCCGTGAAACTATTCCATCAAACGATAATTCTGGGTTTACATTATTGAGTCACTGGCACACTGTTTGCTTCAGCAGCTGTGTCCCTTTTTATTCTCATCAGCAAAGCACCGCAGGGTTCCAATTTGTCCACATCCTCGCCAACACTCATCTTCTGTTTTAGTTTTCAAATAGCCGTCCTAGTGTGTGTGGAGTGGTATCACGCTATGGTTTTTATTTGCATTTCTGTAGTGATTAGTCATGTTGTGCATCTTTCGTATGCTAAATACCCATTGCTCTATATTCTTGAGTCCATTGTCTTTTATTTTTTTCAAAACCAGTTTCATGTATTTTTTCATGAATTTATTTTTTATTGTTTTACATTTATTGATTCTGAGAGAGAGAGAGAGAGAGAGAGAGAGAGAGAGAGAGGGAGAGATCACGAGCATGAGGAGGGGAGTGGCAGAGAGAGAGGGAGAGAGAGAATCCCAAGCAGGCTCCATGCTGTCAGTGCAGAGCCAGACGTGGGGCTCAAACTCACAAACTGTGAAATCATAGCCTGAGCTGAAACCAAGAGCCAGACACTTAACCACTGAAGCAACTGGGATCCCAATTAGTTTTACTTTTTTACATTTATTTAGAAGTTTTAATTCCTGTATTGTTCACATACAGTGTACTGTCAGTTTCAGGTGTATAATATGGTGCTTCAGCACCTCCGTAAAACACCCAGTGCTCATCACAACAAGTGCCCTCCTTAATCCCCATCACCCATTTCTCCCATCTTCTTCCTTCCCCTCTGGTAACCATTAGCTTCTCTCTTTTTTTCTTGTGCTCATTTGTTTTGTTTCTTAAATTCCACATATGAGTGAGATCATGCGGTATTTGTCTTTCTCTGACTTATTTTGCTCAACCTTATGCTCACTAGCTCCATCCAAGTCTTTTCAAATGGGAGGATTTCATTCAGTTTTATGGGTGAGTAATATTCCATTGTATGTCTATACCAGATCCTTATCCATTCATCTATCAATGGACACTTAGGCTGTTTCCATTATTTGGCCACTGTAAGTGATAGTGCTAAAACCATAAAGCTGCATTTATCCCTTTGAATGAGTGTTTTTGTATTTGGGGGTAATGACTCAGGAGTGTGATTATTGGATTGTAACACTGTTTTCTTTCTTCCAAGATTTTATTTCAGTTCAAGTTAGTTACCATATAGTGTACTATTGGTTTCAGGAGTAGAATTTAGTGATTTGTTGCCTGCATAGAATATGCAGTGCTCATCACAAGTGCCTCCCTTAATGCCCATCACCCATCCAGTACATTCCTCATTCAACTCCCCTCCAGCAACTCCCACTTTGTTAACTATGGTTAAGAGTCTCTTATGGTTTGGCTCCATCCCTGTTCTTATCTGATGTTATTTTTCGTTCCCTTCCCCTATGTTTGTCTGTTCTGTTTCTTAAATTCCACATATAAATGACATCATATGATATTTGTCTTTCTCTGACTTATTTTACTTGGTTAGCATAGTGCACTCCAGTTCCATCTACATCTTTTCAAATGACAAAGCAACAAGAGTCATTCTATTTTTAATGTTTTGAGGAATTTTCATACTGTTTTCTACAGTGGCTATACCAGTTTTTATTCCTTCCAACAATGAAAGAGTGTTCCCCTCTCTCCACATCCTCCTCAACATTTTTTAAAATATATTTTAAAAAGTTTTATTACGGAAGTGTGGATTCATTGTATGGCACACCTGAAACTGATATGACACTATATGTTAACTAGCTGGAATTTAAATAAAAGTTTTGCCTTTTTCTCTTTAATATTAGAGAGAGAGAGAGAGAGAGAGCGCAAGTGAGAGAGGGGGGTGAGGGAGAGAGAGAGAGAGAGAGTATCAAGTAGGTTCCATCCTCAGTAGAGAGCCCAACATAGGGCTCGATCCAACAACTCTGGGATCATGACCCAAGCCGAAATCAAGTGTCAGACACTTAACTGACTGAGACACCAAGTTGACCCAGCACTACCTTTTTAAAATTGAATTGTTTGTTGTTTTCCAAGAATTCTTGAAATTCTGTACATAGTTTGAATATCAATCTGTTACCAGGTGTGTGATTCGTCAATAGCTTCTCCATTTTGTGGGTTGCCTTTTCATTTGGAAATAGTGCCCTTCAGTGCACCAATACTTCTGATTTTGGTGATGTAATTTTTTCTCTAGTTGCCTGTGTCTTTGGTGTTACATCCAAGGAATCTTTGTCAAATTCAGAGTCATAAAGATGTACCGTTATGTGTTCTTCACGTGTTTATTTACAGTTCTATTTCCTACCTTTAGATCTGTGATCCATTCGGAGTCATGTTTGTTGATGGTGGACAGAAGGGTCATTTTCATGTTTGTGCATGTGTATATCCAGGTTTCCATCACCATTTCTTGGAAAGACTGTCTACTTACCATTGAAATGTCCTGGCAGTCTTGTCAAAAATCATTCACTTGTAGGTATGAATTTCTAAGCTCCCTCCTGTTGCATTGACTTGTATCTTTGTTTTTATTGTTGTTGTGAGAGCTGGTCATTTAAAAATTAAATTGTGGTAACTCTGAGTATTGTATTTTCCTCTTTCTCCAGTCATTATTTTTATGAAGTATACTTTACAGACAGAGTTGTATTAATTTCAGGTGTAAAATGTAATGCGTCAACAATTCTATGCACTATTAAGTGCTCATGGAGGTAAGGGTACTCTTAATTCACTTCATCTATCTCATCCAGCCACAGCCACCTTTGTCTCTGGCAACCACCAGTTTGTTCTCTGCATTAAAAATCTGGTTTTGTTTGTTTGTTTTTTTCCCATATTTGTTCGTTTGTTTTGTTTCTTAAATTCCACATGGGAGTGAAATCAGTGTTTGTCTTTCTCTGATGGACTCATTTACCTGAGCACTGTACCCTCTAGGTCCTTCCAAATTGCCAACTTACATAACTTTTATTATTATTTTTTTTGCTCTTCAAAGGGGTCCATTGATTCCCTATTTTTCCGTCTACAGTTTTCTTAGACTATTGTAGTAGCAACAGTCTGTGTCTACCATTGTCCAAGGATGAATTTTCCACAGGGAGAGCTTGATCCTGGACATCCTGTCATGAGATCTGCACTGACATTCAGATATTTTCATCAATTTGTGTCAAGCCAATAGTCAAAATATCAGCATATCTGCTCTCTGCGTGCTGTCTAACTGCTCAGGGTCATGTTTGAGTTGTCATACTTGCCTCCCAATCATTGGTAGCAAGTATGAAGTATTTCCTACATTGGCTGCCCAGATACTTCCTGTTGGAGTGCTCTTACCCCTTCACCCGCATCAAGACTTGGGACAAGTATTCGCTTGTTTGTGTAGACTTCACTCATCTCTTTTGGAAAAGTTGTCTATGTTTGTATTCTCTTCATCAGGTGCCACTGCCTCTTCAGGTTAGCACATTCATTTACTTTTTTTTTCTCTTGCTCTGTTGAGAAGGGACCATTTTTTATACCTTTCTTCCTTCCTGTGATGTGGTTTAGTGTCTACTGTTAAACAACTGCTAATGAAGTTGTTAGTAAGATGCTTAAAGAAGCAAATGGTTGAGTGATATCAAACAGACATTGCCTACATTGAAGGAGAAAGGAGAAGCAGGAGAAAAGAAGAAACACTGTGGAGGCTGGGAGTTCCATGATTGTGAGCTAACAGGTGAGTACAGATGGGAGCAATAAGAGAGTTAGGGACACAGAATCCTGCAAATCCACAATTCGATATTTACGATGGAGTGCTCTGACTTATCATGTGAGAAGCTGTAATGACAGGGAGCCCTCCTTCTGGGATAAGAGAGTTTAAAAGGATAAGAGACAATCAGGGATGCCAAGGCTATGTCCCAACACTTGGGTAAGTTTGCATTCTATTTTTGTCTCCTAGCTCCAGAGACCCAAGTCTCTTACATGGAAGAGAGACAAAAGAATATTTCATTAATGAGACTCATGGGGATTAATTCCCTACAATTACAGAAATTGAAAATGCCTTTGCTGCACCCAGGAAGTCACACTCCTATAATCTCAGGTGATATGAGCACATAACTGTTTCTAGAGACTTCCCAAGTGGGGCCATGTCTCTTCCCTTCCTAAGGATATAATTTCCAACCACATCACTCATCCATGGGAGAGACTGGGTCATTGATCTCACGCTGTTCTGTGCTAACATCTGGGTGAGCCATGGCCTCTTCAGAAGTGCTGGGGAAATGAGTTATGGTGGGAGGGTCCCCTTGTATCGGTAGTTATTTTGGGGCCTCAACAGGGACAATAAGTTGAGGAGAGTTTAGTGATGTCAAGCCCTGCCCATAAGGCTTTGATTGTGTAGGGAAACTCTGGATGCACTAAACCATCTCTCCCTGATCTGTCTCCTCCAGAGTTAGTGCTTCATCAATGGGCCTTCATCTCCCAACAGTCTTTCCTCTGTTTTCATTGCTGCTTCTCCCATTTTTGGGAGTGACTATTTACTGTTATCGAACCATTTGTTAATTGTAGTCATTCAACAAACTTTTTTCCTCCCAGCAATTAATGTGTGGTAGACACTACTATTTCTGTGAATAACTAAATGACTAAGACAGTGTTTCTTCTGTCAAGATCCTCACTGTGTAAACAGAGTGAGAGATGTAAAATGAATAAACGTGATAATGAGAGGTTGCATTAAAATCTGGGGAAGTAGATCCCCTAACGTTGTCTCTTTGTTTATTTGTAATTGTTTTCAAAAAAGAGGACTCTTTTGCAGGAGTCAGTGACGCTTCACAGAGAAGCCTCTAGGTGCTGAGCCTTGAGAGGGGTGTTGGGATCTTCCATGGAGACGAAGGGTGTGAGCAGTCCAGAAACAGCAGAGGGGGAAATTTAGAGATTAAGTAGAGTGGGAGTTGTGCTGCTTAAATTAGAAATCTCCTTACTGTCTGACCAAGAGTCAGGAGCAGGGTCTGCAAAATGAACCCAAATGAAACCTGGCTGGGTAGGCAATCGTCAGGTTAAGAAACAATCTTACATTTTGGCTAGAAAGTCGGAAATTGAAATCTGAAATTGTGAAGTGTAAGTGCCGTTTTTATGTCAGGGGACAGCTATGACAAGGTCTTGTCTATGGAAAAAAACGACCCAGGTTATTGTGAGGAAGAAACTATTGCTGCATTCAGAGTGGGAGAGTGTTATTGAGGGATAGAACAGCACAGGCACCAGAATGGTCTCGGAGGGGTGGAAATCGTGAATCCAGAAATTCAGATGAATTTTCTCATTCATTCTTAAATGTTTACTAGAAACAATGCAGATACCGTATAGTCATTATTTCATTGAAACATTTCAAAAACTGTAGTGGTATGATTATTTAATGTTACTGATGGGAAGATGTACTGACAGCAGCGACACTGGTCATACAGGGCACCTACCAGACTCTTGGGACAACTCAGAACACGGTGTTTCCAAGATTTTTAAAATTCAGTAATAATTTTAACTTTAATCGGCTTTCGTACTTGAACAGTGGTACATTTAAAAACAACTTGCTGTGATTTTTTCAGACGGTCCTCATAAGCTCCTTTCCATTTTCTCCTGTTATGAACATATCCTCTCTCTTACACATGTTACTTTAATCGTCCTATCTGTTGACCTTCCACATGCAGTGACTTTTCCTCAGTCTTCCTTTGTTCTTGAAGCAATTGATAGTGCTAAGGAGTGCTGTGAAAAAATCTTCTTTTGAGCTGCCGCCCTCGTCTTCGTCTTCTTCGTCTTCTTCTTCTTCTTCTTCTTCTTCTTAATGAGAAGACTGGGACCACAGATGGTTGGACAAGGAGACTGGAGGAGGGAAAGAGGCATGTTCATTTCCTGACCTCAAGGGTACACATTATCACATGACTATTCTCATTGGTGTTGATATCGATGTCCTGGCTGACATGATATTTGTCAGATTTGTCTTTCCCCTTTCTTTCCATCCTGTCCTCCTGTAGGAAGTTTCTATGCACAACCCCATCTTTAAGTAGTGGTAGTTATCTCACACCTCCTTAAGTGTAGAATATTTCTGTAAATCATTAGTTTTCTTCTACACTGGAGATTGTGTCTTCCATATTTTTTTCAATTATTTACATTATATACTCTGTGTTATAACCCAATACTACTTTATTTTATTGCTCACATTGTTTCAGCTTTGTCAAAGGAGAGCTCCTTCAGTTACTGATATGTCACTATGGCATGTCCCAACATTCTTGGCTCTTTGGAGGTATCATTTCATTACCGTCTTACAGGAGAAGATGCTTCAGCTTCACCTTCAGCTTATTGTATGTTCCTCTGGAGTTCTACAATGAGTCATTTCTGCAAGGAGCCCTGTTTTATTTTATTGGATCATGGGATAAGATTCAAGATCTTGGTACCTGCTGTGCTTTTTGCTACCAGATTCTCTATATCCCATCAACTGACCTGGCAAAGACACATATAAGTGTTTACTACTCTGTGTATATGCAGACATCCATACATGTATCTGTATGTAACCCTCCGTATTTTTATATAAGCTGAAGCAAGTTCATAGTGATGGCTCTAAAACTAATTTATTACCAAGGGATCATAAGAGCTACTCCACCTTGCTTACATGTGAAGTCCCATGCCAATGTGATCACCTCTTTCCCACCATTTACTATTCATTTCCTATGTGTTCAATTCAGTTCACACGTGCAGGAGTATCAGCATTGTTAACAGTATGCTCTGGGACACATTTATCAAGAATGGTGTAGTGCTTCTGTGCAGTTTCTTTCATGTCCAGTTTTACAGACTCTTCTCCTTTCCAGGTCTTGTTTTTCTGCACTTTTTTTGCCCATCTGTTTCACTGAGATTGTGTCCTACAGTTGTAATATAGTTAGATTGTTTTTTTCATATGTACATTCCAGTGTAAGATTCCATCTGTCACCTGGGTTTGATGTTTGCATTGATTTCAATTCTGCATTATGCAGATTTATATTGATTTATTATATTTTATTATATTTACATATATAATATATATAATATAATAATATTGTAATACATTTATTATATTATATATAATATATATTGATTTACTATATTATTATATTGATTTATATTCACATAATGTTTGCATTAATTTATACTCTGAATTTATTACTCTAAGAGTTTTTCCTGTTTTTAATGCTTTCTTACTTTCATTTTTATTTATTGAAAAATTTTAAAAATATTTATTTATGTTTGAGAGAGAGGGACAGAGCATGAGTGGGGAGGGGTAGAGAGAGATGGAGACACAGAATCCAAAGCAGACTCTAGGCTCTGAGTTTTAGCACAGAGACTGATGTGAGGCTCGAACCCATGAACCATGAGATCATGACCTGAGCTGAAGTTGGACGCCCAACTGACTGAGCCACTCAGGCGCCCCTTAATGTTTTTTTTTTTAATATGAAATTTATTGTCAAATTGGTTTCCATACAACACCCAGGGCTCATCCCAACAGGTACCCTCCTCAATGTCCATCACCCACTTTCCCCTCCCTCCAACCCCCCATCAACCCTCACTTTGTTCTCAGTTTTTAAGTGTCTCTTAAGGTTTGCCTCCCTCCCTAACTTTTTTCTTCTCCTCCCCCATGGTCTTCTGTTAACTTTCTCAGGATCCACATAAGAGTGAAAGCATAAGGTATCTGTCTTTCTCTGTGTGACTTGTTTCACTTACCATCATACTCTCCGTTCCATCCACGTTGCTACAAAAGGCCAGATTTCATTCTTTCTCATTGCCAAGTAGTATTCCGTTGTGTATATAAACCACAATTTCTTTATCCATTCATCATTTGATGGACATTTAGGCTCTTTACACAATTTGGCTATTGTTCAGAGTGCTTCTATAGACATTGGGGTACAAGTGCCCCTATGCATCAGCACTCCTGTAACCCTTGGGTAAATTCCTAGCAGTGCTATTGCTGGGTCATAAGGTAGATCTATTTTTAATTTTTTGAGGAACCTCCACACTGTTTTCCAGAGTGGCTGCACCAGTTTGCATTCCCACCAACAGTGCAAGAGGGTTCCCGTTTCTCCACATCCTCTCCAGCATCTATAGTCTCCTGATTTGTTCATTTTGGCCACTCTGACTGGCGTGAGGTGATACCTGAGTGTGGTTTTGATTTGTATTTCCCTGATAAGGAGCGACGCTGAACATCTTTTCATGTGCCTGTTGGCCATCTGGATGTCTTCTTTAGAGAAGTGTCTATTCATGTTTTCTGCCATTTCTTCACTGGGTTATTTGTTTTTCGGGTGTGGAGTTTGGTGAGCTCTTTATAGATTTGGATACTAGCCCTTTGTCCGATATGTCATTTGCAAATATCTTTTCCATTCCATTGGTTGCCTTTTAGTTTTGTTGATTGTTTCCTTTGCAGTGCAGAAGCTTTTTATCTTCTTGAGGTTACTATAGTTAAATTTTGTTTTTAATTCCCTTGACTTTGGAAGATGTGTCAGTAATAAATTGCTGTGGCTGAGGTCAGAGAGGTGTTTTCCTGCTTTCTCCTCTAGGGTTTTGATGGTTTCCTGTCTCACATTCAGGTCCTTCATCCATTTTGAGTTTATTTTTGTGAATGGGTGTAACAAAGTGGTCTAGTTTCTTCTGCATGTTGCTGTCCAGTTCTCCCAGCACCATTTGTTAAAGAGACCTGCCTTTTTTTCCATTGGATATTCTTTCCTGCGTTATCAAAGATAGTTGGCCATACTTCTGTGGGTCCAATTCTGGAGTCTCTATCATACTCCATTGGTCTATGTGTCTGTTTTTGTTCAATACCATACTGTCTGATGATTAAAGCTTTGTAGTAGAGCTAAAGTCTGAGGAGTGTGATGCCTCCTGCTTTGGTCTTCTTCTTCAATATTACTTTGGCTATTCGGGGTCTTTTGTGGTTCCATACAAATTTTAGGATTGCTTGTTCTAGCTTCGAGAAGAATGTTAGTGCAATTTTGATTGGGATTGCATTGAATGTGTAGATAGCTTTGGGTAGTATTGACATTTTAACAATATTTATTCTTCCAATCCATGAGCATGGAATGTTTTTCCATTTCTTTATATCTTCTTCAATTTCCTTCATAAGATTTCTATAGTTTTCAGCTTACAGATGTTTTACATCTTTGGTTAGGTTTATTCCTAGGTATTTTATGCTTCTTGGTGCAATTGTGAATGGTATCAGTTTCTTTATTTGTCTTTCTGTTGCTTCATATTAGTGTATAAGAATGCAACTGATTTCTATACATTGATTTTGTATCCTGTGACTTTGCCAAATTCATGTATCAGTTCTAGCAGACTTTTGGTGGAGTCTATTGGATTTTCCATGTATAATATCATATCATCTGCAACAAGTGAAAGCTTGACTTCATCTTTGCCAATTTTGATGCCTTTGATTTCCTTTGTTGTCTGATTGCTGATGCTAGCACTTCCAGCACTATGTTAAACAACAGCGGTGAGTTGGACATCCCTGTCGTGTTCGTTCCTGATCTCAGGGGGAAAGCTCTCAGCTTTTTCCCATTGAGGATGATATTAGCTGTGGATTTTTCATAAGTGGCTTTTATGATGTTTAAGTATGTTCCTCATATCCTGAATTTCTCTAGGGTTTTTTATTAAGCAAGGATGCTGAATTTTGTCAAATGCTTTTTCTGCATTGATTGACAGTATCATACGGTTCCTTTTATTTTCTTTTCTTTTTGTGATGTATCACGTTGATTGATTTGCGAATGTTGAACCAGCCCTTCATCCCAGGAATGAATCCCACTTGATCATGGGAATCATCTCTTTTTATATGCTGTTGAATTTGATTTTTAGTACTTATTGAGAATTTTTGCATCCATATGCATCAGGGATAATGGCCTGTAGTTCTCTTTTTTTGCTGGGTCCTCTCTCTGGTTGGGAATCAAAGTAATGCTGGCCTCATAGAATGAGTCTGGAAGTTTTCCTTCCTTTCTATTTTTTGGAACAGCTTTGAGACGGACAGATATTATCTCTGCTTTTAAATGTCGGTAGAAATTCCCCAGGGAAGCCATCTGGTCCTGGACTCTTATTTGTTGCGAGTATTTTTGATAACTGATTCAATTCTTCACTGGTTATGGGTCTGTTCGAGTTTTCTATTTCTTCCTGTTTGAGTTTTGGAAGTGTGTGGGTGCTTAGGAATTTATCCATTTCTTCTAGTTTGTCCAGTTTGTTGGCATATAATTTTTCATAGTATTCCTGATAATTGCTTGCATTTCTGAGGAATTGGTTGTAATAATTCCATTTCATTCATGATTTTATCTATTTGGGTCATCTCCCCCTTTTTTTTTTGAGAAGCCTGGCTAGAGGTTTATCAATTTTGTTTTTTTTTTTGTCAAAAACAACTCTTGGTTTCATTGATCTGCTCTATGGTTTTTTTTTTTATTATATATTGTTTATTTCTGCCTCTGATCTTTATTATTTCTCTTCTTCTGCTGGTTTGGGGTGTCTTTGCTGTTTCTGCCTTCTATTTCCTTTAGGTGTGCTGTTAGATTTTGTATTTGGGATTTTGCTTGTGTCTTGAGATAGGCCTGGATTGAAATGTATTTTCCTCTCAGAACTGCCTTTGCTGCATTCCAAAGCATTTGGATTACTGTATTTTCTTTTTTTTTTTATTAAACAATTTTTTTTAACGCTTATTTATTTTTGAGACAGAGAGAGACAGAGCATGACACGGGGGAGGGTCAGAGAGAGAGAGGGAGACACAGAATCTGAAACAGGCTCCAGGCTCTGAGCCATCAGCACAGAGCCTGACGCAGGGCTTGAACTCACGAACTGTGAGATCATGACCTGAGCCGAAGTCAGACACTTAACTGACTGAGCCACCCAGGCGCCCCTGGATTATTGTATTTTCATTTTCATTTGTTTCCATATATTTTTAAATTTTCTTCTCTAATTGCCTGGGTGACCCATTCATTCTTTAGTAGGGTGTTCTTTAACCTCCTTCAAGTTTCATAGCATTGTGGTCCTAAAGTGTGCATGGTATGATCTCAATTCTTGTATACTTATGAAGGGCTGTTTTGTGACCCAGTATGTGATCTATCTTGGAGAATGTTCCATGTGCACTCGAGAAGAAAGTAAATTGTGTTGCTTTGGGATGCAGACTTCTAAATATCTGTCAAGTCCATCTGATCCAATGTATCATTCAGGGCCTTTGTTTCTTTATTGATCCTGTGTCTAGATGATCTATCCATTGTTGTAAGTGGGGTATTAAAGTCCCTTGCAATCACCACATTCTTATCAATAAGGTTGTTTATGTTTGTGATTAATTGTTTTATATATTAGGAGGCTCCTGAATTCAGCACATAGACATTTATAACTGTTAGCTCTTCCTGATGGATAGACCCTGTGATTATTATATAATGCCCTTCTTCATCTCTGTTACAGCCTTTAATTTAAAGTCTAGTTTGTCTGATATAAGTATGGCTACTCCAGCTTTCTTTTGACTTCCAGTAGCATGATAGATAGTTCTCCATCCCTTCACTTTCAATCTGAAGGTGTCCTCAGGCCTAAAATGAGTCTCTTGTAGACAGCCAATAGATGGGTCTTGTTTTTTTTACCCATTTCTGATACCTTATGTCTTTTGGTTGGAGCATTGAGCCATTTAAATTTAGTGTTATTATAGAAAGATACGGGTTTAGAGTCCTTGTAATGTCTGTAGGTTCATGCTGCAGTGATGTCTCTGGTACTTTGTGGTCCTTGCAACATTTCACTCACAGAATCCCCCTTAGGATCTCTTGTAGGGCTGGTTTAGTGGTGATGAATTCCTTCAGTTTTTGTTTGTTTGGGAAAACCTTTATCTCTCCTTCTATTCTGAATGATAGACTTGCTGGATAAAGGATTCTTGGCTGCATATTTTTTCTGTTTAGCACACTGAAGATCTCGTGCCAATTCTTTCTGGCCTGCCAAGTTTCAAAAGAGAGATCAGTCACGAGTCTTAGAGGTCTCCCTTTATATGTGAGGGCACGTTTATCCCTTGCTGCTTTCAGAATTTTCTCTTTATCCTTGTATTTTGCCAGTTTCACTATGATATGTCTTGTGGAAGATCAATTCAAGTTACGTCTGAAGGGAGTTCTCTGTGCCTCTTGGATTTCAGTGCCCTTTTCCTTCCCCAGATCAGGGAAGTTCTCAGCTAGGATTGTTCAAGTACACCTTCAGCCCGTTCTCTCTCTCTCTTCCTCTTCTGGAATTCCTATGATGCAGATATTGTTGGTTTGATTACATCACTTAGTTCTCTAATTCTCCCCTCATATTCCTGAATTTTTTTCTCTCTTTTTCTCAGCTTCCTCTTTTTCCATAATTTTATCTTCTAATTCACCTATTCTTTCCTTTGCCTCTTCAATCCATGCTATGGCCACCTCCATGTTATTTTGCACCTCATTTATAGCATTTTTTAGCTCCTCATGACTATTTCATAGTCCCTTGATCTCTGTAGCAATAGATTCTCTTCTGTCCTCTGTACATTTTTTCAAGCCCAACGATTGATTTTATGACTATTATTCTAAATTCTTGTTCCGTTATATTGGTTAATTGTTTTTGATCAATTCGTTAGCTGTTGCTACTTCCTGGAGTTTGTTTTGAGGAGAATTTTTCCATTTCGTCATTTTGGGTAGTCCCTGGGGTGGCGGGGAACTGCAGGGCTCTTCCTCTGTGCTGTCCAGAGTAACTTGTGTTGGTGGGCGGGGGCCACAGTCAGACCCGATGGTCTGCCCCCAGCCCACCATTGGGGTCACGGTCAGACTGGTATGTACCTTATCTTCCCCCCTCCCAGGGGCAGGACTCACTGTGGAGTGGTGTGGCCCTGTCTGGGCTACTTGCACACTGCCAGGCTTGTGGTGCTGCTTCGATGGGATCTGGTGTATTAGCCGGGGTGGATCCGCAAGGTGCACAGAGATGGGAGGGGCAGGCTTAGCTCGCTTTGCTGTCAGTAGTCCCTGTGGGAGGTGTCCCGCAGCACCAGGAGGAGGCCAAACCCCATTGGAGGATGGAATCCACAGAAGCACAGTGTTGGGCATTTGTTGGGGAAAAAAGTTCGGTGATGGGAACTGGTTCCCTTTGGAATTTCGGCTGGGGAATGGGAGAGGGAGATGGCACTGGCCAGCGCCTTTGTTTCCTTGCGAGCTGAGCTCTGTCTTCTGGGGCTCAACAACTCTCCCTCCCAGCGTCCTCTCGCCCTCCCTGCTCTCAGAGAGCAGAGCTGTTGACTTTTAACATTCCAGATGTTAAGTCCCGCTGGCTGCCAGAACTCATGGAGTCTGGCCCCTCTGCTTCTGCAGGTCAGACTCAGGGGCTCTGCCCGGCGGGCTGCCCCTCCACCACCCCGGCTCCCTCCCACCAGTCCATGTAGCATGCACCGCCTCTCTGCCCTTCCTACCCTCTTGTCTACACTTGGCTCTGGAGAGTCTGTTCTGCTAGCCTTCCGGCAGTTTTCTGGGTTATTTAGGCAGGTGTGGGTGGAATCTAAGCGATCAGCAGGACGAGGTGAGCCCAGCGTCCTCCTATGCTGCCATCTTCCCCTCTGAGTCCCCCAATTTTTTTTTAAATAAGATCAATTTCTTTTAAAGATAAATCATATTACTCCTTCCATTCTAATTTTGATTCCTTTTATTTCCTTCTTTTTCTTTTTTTTTGGCGAGTTGCTCTGTCTAGAACCTGCATTATACCACATTGTATATAAGGGTATGAAAACAAACATGGTTATCCTGTCTTATCTTAGGGGTCACTCTCAGTGTTTCACTTTTCAGAATTATTTTAGAGGTGGGTTTACATATATGACCTATTTCGTGTTGTGGAAGTTTCCTTCTATTCTTAGTTACTTGAATGCTGTCAGTCTAAGGAATGCTCCATTTTGCCACATTTTATTTACCATCTGTGGACATACTTATGTTACCCTTTATTCTGTTAATATGGTGTATTACACTGAGGGAGTTTTATTGCCTTACTGGAATAAATGCCATTTGGTCATGATGCATAATCCTTTTCTACACCATGATCAAAAGGCTGCATTGCTGGAATATGTTCACATGTATATTCCTTGGGAATATTGTTGTGTACTTTTCTTTTCTTGCAATGTCTTTTCATGACTTTGGTATCAGTGCAATGCTGGCCTGATGGAATAAAGTAAGAAGTGTCTCCCATTTGATTTTTTTTTGGAAGACACTGACAAAGATTGATGTTAATTCTTCTAATTCTGTGTGGTTCTTGTGTACCATAACCATGACTACTCCACTGGAAAGCCTACTTTCACAGTGGAAAGCCTACAATCACAAACTGTAATTCTGCTAGGAGAAAGAATCTCTTTGACTTATGGTGTAGCCTGTCCTCTCCTTTCTAAAAAGTGTGCTTCAGCTACAAGAATACACAGTAGTACAATAATGGAGAACTCTCTCTGTCTCTTTCCCTACCCACATGTGTGTGTATGTGTGTGTATAGATCAAAGAGAACTTATCAATGAAGTACACACCCGTTAAGTATTTACAGCAACCTGAAGCTGTCTTATGCAATAGAAAATGCAGAATTTAGACCAACTGGAGACCTAGAGTAAGGGAAGAGAGAAAGAGAATTATGGAGAAATGAATTATGTTCCATTTGTTTACATTACATAAAATGTATCCTGTTGTAGACAGACATCATATATAACATATATAACTGTAGTGTCCAGTGCCTTAGAATGTTTCCACAGATACAGGAGTTTTTGAGTTCTTCTCTTATTTACATGCAACTCCTACTCCTGTTGTGTTACCTGCTCTGCTCACAATGTTCTCTTTGATGTTGCCTGATGATTTGGGGTGAGCTCTTGACTCAAGGTCTTTGCATATGCGATTTGTCTGCCTTAACTGGTTTTCTCAAAGTTATACACAGGGTCACATATCCCTTAGTTTTCCAGCTCAGAAGCCCCTTATTAGACATGATACAATGACAGGTTTCCCTTCTACTTAGAACTCCTTTGTCCTGAATTATTTTACCTATTAGTTGTAACCACCATTTGAAACATCATTGATTCATTTATTTATATTATATTCCTCCCTCTGACACACACACACACACACACACACACACACACACACACCCCTAATACTAAGTCTTGTTAAGTTCAAACACACATCACTACTTTTTTGCAATGCTTTCAACCAAACTTGTCATAAGGTATTTTGTTAAATTTTGTTGGGTGAATAAAAAAGTCTCAGGAAATTTATGGAGGAGAACATTGTTTTGAATTATGTTTTTTTTATTTGGATCAAGAACTGCTAACAGTTTCAGCCTCACAGAAAACATGGAGCATTTGAGAGTCCCTGAAATTTTCTGGTACGTATTCTAGGTTGGTAGAGAATGTGTAAGAATTAATGAGTGCATCATGTTGAAAACACAGCATTGCTCTTAATTCTATGATCACAGCTGGTGCCTTTACAATGCTCTTGTCTCTGTTCCAGCTGTTTTCATCAGTTACATGGAAGGAAGAAATCAAACTCATGTTACAGAATTTATCCTCCTGGGACTCTCAGACCAGGGGGAACAGCAGTCTCTGCTCTTTTGGCCGTTCCTGTCCATGTACCTGGTCACTTTCACTGGGAACCTGCTCATGGTTCTGGCCATTATCACGGACTCCCGCCTCCACACGCCCATGTACTTCTTCCTCTCCAACCTGTCCTTTTCAGACATCTGTTTCACCTCCACCACCATCCCAAAGATGCTGCTGAACATCCAGACGCAGAGCAGAGTGATCTCCTACGAAGGGTGCCTCAGCCAGATGTACTTTTTCATGCTTTTTGGAGGATTAGACCACTTCCTCTTGACAGTGATGGCCTATGACCGGTTCGTGGCCATCTGTCACCCATTGCACTACATGGTCATCATGAACCCCAAGTTCTGTGGCATCCTGCTCCTGGGATCCTGGATACTGAGTGTTCTTGACTCTCTATTACATGACTTACTGATTTTGCGACTCTCTTTTTGCACAAAGCTGGAAATCCTTCACTTTTTCTGTGAACTTAAGCAGGTGATCCAACTTGCTTGCTCTGATAGGTTCCTCAATGACCTGGCAGTGTATTTGGTAAGTGGACTTCTGGGTGTTGTTCCACTCACTGGCATCCTGTTCTCTTACTCTAGAATTGTCACTTCCATTTTGAGAATTTCATCAGTGAGGGGCAAGTATAAAGCATTTTCCACGTGTGGGTCTCACCTCTCAGTGGTCTCTTTGTTCTATGCTACAGGCCTTGGGGTGTATCTGAGTTCTGCTGCTGCACAAAACTCCAGGGCAAGTGCCATAGCCTCAGTCATGTACACGGTGGTGACACCCATGCTGAACCCCTTCATCTATGGCCTGAGGAACAGAGACATCAAGCAAGCCCTGGGAAAACTCTTTAGCAGAGGGGCGTTCTCTGCATATAGGATTCTTTGTTTTAAGATAAAGCTATGAATAACAGGGCTTAAAACCCTAGAAGACCTAGATCATGTTATTTAACTCAATTCAGAGACTGACAATCTGCAGTTTATCTTTCTACAGTATTCAGTTGCTAAAAGTTTTTCATACACTATAAGCAACATTTCTTCTGAAATTTTTAAAAGTTTATTTATTTATTTTGAGAGAGAGGGAGCAAGAGCGTGTGGGAGGAGCAGATACAGATTGAAGATATATCCTATACTGTGTCCATATTGTCAGCGCAGAACCTGAAGTGGGGCTCAATCTCAGAAAGCATGAGATCTTGAGGTAAAGCGAAATCAAGCGTTGGACGCTCAACTGACTGAGCCACCCAGGCACCTGTCTTCTGCATTTTAAAAAGTTTTTACACCTCCCATTAAATTCCATTGCATGGGTTTAAAAATATTTTTTATTGTTTATTCATATTCTGTGTGGATGTGTGTGTGTGTTTGTGAGAGTGAGAGAGACAGAGAGAGAGAGAGAGAGAGAGAGAGTAGTGGGGGAGGGGCAGAGAGAGAGGGAGGCACAGAATCAGAAGCAGGCTCCAGGCTCTGAGCTGTCAGCACAGAGCAAGACGCAGGATTTTAAACCATGAATTGTGAGATCATGAGCTGAGCCAAAGTCAGACGCTCAACCAACTGCGCTACCACGTGCCCCCATTGCATGGATATTTAAGAACATAGACATAATACAGCAAATTGAATACTTATAATGTGATAGGAAAAGCAGTGGAGCAAATGTGAAATGCTTCTTCTTTGGGTTGAAAGCAGGTATTTGTTAGCGTCTCTGCTTTTGGAAGAAAATCTTTGAACATATCAGAGGTTGTATACAAGTTTCCAGGGTTTTATGTCAATCTAGCTTGGAAGGCAATCACATCTACAAGAACAGAGGCACCTGGAACCCTGTGTGATTAGTTTACAATAATCCACCTTCAGGACGCAATCATTAGTTTTCCTTCACACAGTCCAAAACATAAATGAAGTGTGAAGGTAATAGAATTGCAACTCCTGATTTTTCCGGCCTTGATGGTGTCATTCTTGGTGGTTTCCAGGGATGCATTATTATTTTTCCTTTAATGTTTTGGTAGGCAGCAACGCTGTCCTGTGATTTCCCTCAGCACCTCCTACCCTAATAGACTCTTCACAGATCTCACACACAATATGGCTACTCTGCCTATTGCCACCGCCATCTTTTCTAATGCTACATCCCAGAAATTAGGCAGTGTGAGCAGGATACACTCATGGACCTAACCTGTGTTGTGTGAGACAGAGTAAGATGAATGTCTCCTTATCACCTGACCCCGGAAGCCACCACTTGGATTGTCAGCCATAACGGTAATCTCCTATTACCTGGTTCACAGTTTTCCAGCGAAACGTCCACAGGTCCCTCCAAACACTAGTATGCAGATAAATGTTCATGGAACTGTCTCTCAGAAGCAAAGACGAAAAGAACAGGGAAAGCAAGAAGAAAGGAAAATGAGAAGAAAGGATTAAGAAGAGAGCTTACTCTTCTTAACATTTGCCAGTTTCTATGGGATAATTGCTCTCATTTTGCCCAATATCAAGGTGTCAATTTTAGTTGACACCACAGTCCTCATGAACCATTATGAGCTAGCCAGTGCCATCATCTCAGAGCCTTTGGGTTGGGTTTGGAGGAAATGTAAAGCATTTGTTGCCATTTTACAGCCCTCCATCAGGTGTAAATGTTTCCATCAATCGAAGATCTGGGCAGTGAACATACTCAGGACTGATAGTCCGGTAGAGATTATGACCCTTCATTGTGGTGACTCAGGTCAATCTTTTCTTCATGATCATTGGAGATGGTGTTTTTGTTTTTTTTTTTCTTGGTTTTGGTTAGCTTATATTTTTAGTTACACAAATCGGATGTGCCCTTAGTAAGCTGCCCATTATATTTTTGCGTGGAAAAACTAAACTCTGCTAGTGCAGAACCTGATAGGGGGTTCAAACTCACAAATTGTTAGATCATGACCTGAGCCAAAATCAAGAGTTGAATGCCTACAGACTGAGCCACCCAGGCACCCCTAAAATTCTTTTAAAGTATGTCTCTCTTTTTTTCATCTTTTTTTTTTGGTCAGGGTGAAATATACATAACATTTTTATTTTAAACATTTTGAAATATACTTATGGGGCCTTAAGTACTTTCCCACAGTTGAGCAACCTCTATCCACCTCCAGAACTGTCTCATATTCTCAAAATGAACCTCTGTCTACTTGAAATATTAAGTTTGTATGGCCCCTTTGCCCAGCCCCTGTCTCCCACCACCCTACCCTCTGTCTCTAAAACTGTTCACTCTAGGTATCTCATATATGTATAATTGTATAATATTGGTCCTTTTGTGCTGGATTTCTTTCAGTTAGCATAATGTTTGTGAGGTTCATCCAAGTTGTAGCCTGTGCCAGAATTCCACCCATTGTAAAGGCTGAATGATGTTCCACTCTATGTGTTCACCACACTTTGTTCATCCGTGAGTTTGTTGATAGATATTCAGGCTGTCTCCACATTTTGGTGACTGTGAACAAAGGTGATCATTCTATGTTTACACTTTGAGGAACTGGCACAATCTTTTCTATGGTAGCTGTGCCACGTTTCATTGGCATCAGCAAGTGCCACCAGGTTGCAATTTCTCCTTATCCTCACCAACAGTTATTTTTTGTTTTGGGTTTTAACAATAGACATTCTAGTACGCATTATACCGTACTATACATTCTAGTATGCATTCTAGTAGGCATTCTAGTACCCATTATACTATACTATAATCACATTGTAGGTTTGATTTGCATTCCCTAATGATTAGTCATGTTGTGCGTCTAAGTAGCCATGCCTCGATCTTCTTTGGAGAAGTGTCTATTTGAGTCCATAGTCCATGTTCTTTTTCTTTCACCATTACTTTTGTTTTTAAATTTATTTAAAAAGTTTAATTCCAGTACAGTTAACATACAGTGTAATACTAGTTTCAGGTGTACAATATAGTGATTCAGCATTTCCGTACAACACCTGGTGCTCATCATGACAAGGACACTCCTTAATCCCCATCACCTATTTCACCCATCCCCCACGCGTCACCCTCTGGTAACTATCAGTTGGTTCTCTAGTTAAGAGTCTGTTTCTTGGTTTGCCTTTTTTCCCTTTGCTCGTTTGTATTGTTTCTTAAATTCCACATGTGCATGAACTCCTATGGTATTTGTCTTTCTCTGAATTGCTGATTTCGTTTAGTAATAGTCTCTGGGTCCGTGGACCTGATGCCAAAGGCAAGATGTCATTTTTGTTTTCACTGGCTGAAAAATATTCCATCGTGTGTCTACATGTACCGTATCTTCTTTATTCATTCACGTATTGGTTGACACTTGGGCTGCTGCCACCATTTGGTTATCGTAAATGATACTACTATAAATATAGAGGTGCAAGTGTCCCTTTGAATTTTTTTTTTGGTATGTTTTGGGTAATGACCCAGTAGTGCAATTACTGGATTGTGGGGAAGCTTTATTGATGCCTTGAAGGAACCTCTATACTCTTTTCCAGAGTAGCAGCTCCAGTTTTGATTCCCACCAACAATACCAGAGGGTTCCCTTTTTTTCCCAAACCATTACTCACACTGGTTGTTTCTATTTTTAAAAAATTTTTAACGTTTTTTTATTATGGAAGCATTGAATCCCTGTATAGTACACCAGAAACTAATATTACAGTGTATGTTAAGTAACTGGAATTTAAATAAAGGATTTCATTAAAATTTTTTTTAATGTTTATTTCTTTTTGAGAGGAAGAGAGAGAGAGAGAGAGAGAGAGAAGAGAGATGAGCGGGGAAGGGACAGAGAGGAAGACCCAGAATCTGAAGTGGGCTCCAGGCTCCAAGCTGACAGCACATGGCCTGACGTGGGGCTCAAACTCACAAACCATGAGATCATGGACCTGAGCCGAAGTCAGACACTTAACCGACTGAGCCCCTCAGGCACCCCAAAAGGATTGGCTTTTTAAAATTGAATTGTTTGGGTTTTTTTGCTGTGAAATTTTTGAAAAATTTTACATATTTTGGATATTAATCTGTTACCAGGTATGTGCTTTGTCAATCTTTTTTCCATTTTGTTGGTTGCCTTTTCACTGTGTGCCCTTTCATGCACAAAAATTTTAATTCTGCCAAAATAATTGCTTCTCTAATTGCCTGTGTGTTTGGTGTTCTAAGCAGGAAATCTTTGTCCAATCTAGTGTCATAAAGATGTACCTCTGTATTTTCTTTTAAGTGCCTATAGGTATATTTCTTATGCTTCAGTCTGTGATCCATTTCGAGTCATGTTGGTAGATGGTGGACAGAAGGGTTAGCTTCATCTTTTTGCATGGGGATACCCAGGTTTTCCATCACCATGACTTGAAAAGTCTGTCTATTTACTACTGAACTGTCCTGGCACTCTTGGCAAAAATCATTCAATCATCATATGTGAGTTTATTTCAGGGGCCCCTCGTTTTCCATTGAGTTATATTTCTGTTTTTGTCGCTGTTGTTGAAAACAGACAAGTTTGAAATTATAATGTGGTAAATCTGAAAACCATATTTTCTCCCTTCCCTGGGCATTATTATATTGAGGTGTAATTTACAAGTGTTGTATTAATGTACAATGTACAATGTACAATTGTACGTGTACAATGTAATGCTTAACAATTTTATACACTGTTCAGTGCTCATGGACATCAGCGTATTCTTAATACCTTCATCTATCTCACCCATCCCCACCCACATTCCCTCTTGCAACCACCTGTTTGTTTTCTGTGTTAAAGAGTCTGTGTTTATGTCTGTCTTTTCTTGTTTGGTCCTTTCTTTTAATTCTTATAGTCCACATATGAGTGACATCAAATGGTATTTGTCTTTCTCTGGCTGGCTCATTTCACTCGGCACTCTGTCCTCTAGGTCCATCCAATTGCATTCTTACATAATATTTATTATTCTTTTCACCTTTTAAAAGTGTCCATTCCTTCCCTATTTTTCCATCTACATTTTTTTTGACTATTGTCATATCAAGAGTCTGTGTCTAACCTGATTGTATGGTGAGTTTTCCACAGGGAGAACTTGATCCTCGACATCTCATGAAATCTGCACTGAAACTCCACTATTTTCATAAGTATGTGTCAAACCTGTAGCAAAAGTACAAGCATCTCTGCTCTCTGCAGGCTAACTGCTCAGGGTCATGTTTGAATTGTCATACTTGCCCCCTGATTATTGGCCAGCAAGTATGAAGTATTTCCCACATTGGCTGCCCAGATACTTCCTCTTGGAGTGCCTTATCCCTTTCTCCCTCATCAAGAGTTGGGACAAAGAGAAGCTTGTTTGTGCGGCCTTCACTCAACTCTTCTGGAAAAGTTGACTAGGGTTGTATTCTTTTCTCATGTGTCAGTGCCCTTTCAGCGTAGTTCATTCATGTATGTTTTATTTTATTTTCAAATTTATATTTTAGGTGGTTAACATAGAGTGCAATACTGGTTTCAGGAGGAGAATTCAGTAATTCATCACTTCCATACAGCACTGGGTGCTCATCAAAAGTGCTCTCCTTAACTCAACACTCAGCTAGCCCATCTCCCTCCCACCTTCCTCCATCTGACTATTGTTGTCTCTTGTGGTCTCTTTCCCTTTCTCCTCTTTCCCCCTTCACACACGTTCATTGTTTGTTAATTCAATTACAATATGAGCGAAATCATATGGTAGTTGTCTTTCTCGGATTCTTATCTCTGTTCGCATAATACATTCTACCTCCATCCACGTCACTGCAAATGGCAAATTTGCATTTATTTTTATGTTTCTTGTCCTGTTGAGACTGTGAGCTCCTCAATAGAAGGGACCCTTCTTACACTTGTCTTCCTCCTACCACTGCTTAGTGCCTACTGCCCCACAGCTGCTAATGCGCGGTTTAGAGGATGCCCAAAAGCAAATGGTCAAGTGATGTTAAAAAGATATTGCCCACATTGAAGGAGAATGAGAAACAGGAAGAAAAGAGAAGCACTGCGGGGCCTGGGGGTTCCATGATTGTGAGCTAACAGAAGGGGTACAGATGGGAGAAAGAAGAGATTTAGGATACACAGAATTCTTCAAAACCAAAATTGGATAGTTACTACAGTGGCTATGGCTTATTAATGAGAACCTCTAAAGACAGGGAACCTCCTTCTGGGATAAGAGAGTTAAAATGGGATAAGAGACAATCTGGGAATGCCAAGTCTGTGTCCCCATACCAACAATGGGATAAGTTTGCATTCTTCTTTTCTCTCCTAGCGCTAGAGACCCAAGTCTTATAAAGGGAAGAGAGACAAAAGAATATCTCATTAATGAGACTCATGGGAATTCATTCCCTACAGCTACAGAAATTAAAATGCCTTTGCTGCACCCATGAAGTCGACTCTTGTAACCTCAGGTGATATGAACACATAGCTGTGTCCTCCAGAACCTTCATGAGTGGGGCCATGTCTTTTCCCTTCCTAAGGATATAACTCCCAACCACATCACTCATCCATGGGAGAGACTGGGTCATTGATCTCCTGCTGTTCTGTGCTAACATCTGGGTGAGCCATGGCCTCTTCAGAAGTCCTGGGGAAATGAGTTATGATGGGAGGGTCCCCTTGTATTGGTAGTTATTTTGGGGGCCTCAACAGGGACAATAAATTAAGGAGAGTTTAGTAATATCAAGCCCTGCCCATGAGGCTTTGATTCTGGAGGGCAACTCTGGATACACTAAACCATTTCTCCCTGATCCGTCTCCTCCAAGGTTAGTGTTTTATCAATGGGCCTTCATCTCTCAACAGTCTTTCCTCTGTTTTTATTGCTGCTTCTTCCATTGTTGGGAGTGACTGTTTATTGTTATTGAAACAGTGGTTAATAGCAGTCATTCAAGAAACATTTTTTCAGAAACTTATGTATGGTAGACAGTACCATGTATTCTGGGACTAAATAAATGACTACGACAGTATTTCTTTTCTCAAGGTACTCACTGTAGAAACAGAATGAGAGATGTAAAAATAAATTAATGTTATAATGTGAAATTGCATTGAAATCTGGGGAAGCAGATCCCCCAAAGTTGACTGTTTATTTTATTCTTAATTGTTTTCAAAAAGAGGACTCTTTCATGGGAGTCAGTGAACACTTCATAGACAAGCTTATAGGTACTTAGCCTTGACGTTAGTGTTGGGGTCCTTCCAAGGGATAAGGGAGGTGAGAAGTCCAGGGAGAAACAGCAGAGGGGGAAAATTAGAGATGAAGTAAAGCGGAAGTTGTGCTGCTGTTATTAGAAATACTCCTTATTGTCTCATCAACAATCAGGAGCAGGGTCTACAATCTGCAAAATGAACCCGTACATGGCTGGGTAGGCATCAGTCAGATGACCAAAGAAATGTATGTTTTGGCTGGAGGGTTGAAATTTAACTCTGAAATTAGTAAAGAGTATGTGCAGGCTTTATGTCAGGGGATTAACTATGAACAGGTACTCTCCATGTAAAAATGACCCAGTACTGTGAGGAAAAAAATATTGCTGCATTCAGGGTGTGAGAAGCATATTTAGGGATACAAATGGCACCACAAGTATGGGAGGGGAGGGAAGACGGGTCTCTGAGGGGGTGGCAATCGTGGATACAAAACCTCAGATGGATTTTTTTATTCATTCTTAAATGTTTACTAGAAACAATGCCAGATATCTATAGTCATCAAGTTATTGAAATGTTTCCCAAACTATTTCTGTGGTATCATTATTTTATTTTATTGATGGAAAGCAACAGCAGTGATACTGCTTATACACAGCAAATAATGGAGCCTGGAGCTCTTCACGCTCAGAGCTCAGTGCTTCCAAAGCTTTGCATTTCATTAATATCTCTCATTTTCCATCCCCTTTAATATTTGAACAGTTGTACATTTACAGAAACAATTTGCTGTGATAGATCAGGGAGTTATCATAAGCTCCCTCCCCAGTTTCTGCTGTTTTGATCACAGCCTATCTCTTCCACATGTTAGTTTCAATTCTCTTATCTCCTGAGCCTCCACACATAGTGACTGCGTCTCAGGCTTGCTTTATGATTGAAGCGATTGATAGTTCTGAGGACTACTGGTCAGGTGTTCTGTAAAATAATCTCCTTTTGGACACACCTTATTATTCTCTTTTTCCTGACTATACTGGGACTGTGGAAGTTGGACCGGAAGACCAGAGAGGGAAACTGCCATGTTCATCTCGTGACATCAAGGGTGCACACTGTCAACATGACTATTTCTCATTGGGGTTGCTATTGATGCCGGCTGTGACAGGCTTTGTCAGATTTCTCTTTGTCCTTTCTTTCCATCCTGTCCTCCTGTAGCGACTTTCTATGCAGCCCCATCTTAAAGTAGGGTGAGTTATCTCACACACCTCCTTAAGAGTAGAATATTTCTGTAAATCATTGGTTTTCTTCTGCACTTGATATTGTGGCTTCCATATTTATTTTTCAAGTATTTACATTATATGCCCTGGGTTATAACTCAATACTACTTTATTTTGGTGCTCTAATTGGTCTTACTTTGCATTGGGGAGCTTCTTCAGTTAGCTGACATGTCCCTATCATTCTTGACTATTGGGGGTAGCAGTCTTACAGGAAAAGATGCTTCAACTTGAGCTTACTGTATTTTCCTCTGAGCCCTACAAGCAGTCATTTCTGCGAGGAGCCCTGTTTTATTTTATCGGATCATGGGATGAGATTCAAGATCTTGGTGTCTGGTGGCTTATTGCTACCAGGGTCTCTATATGTCCTCGATTGACCTGTCAAGGACACAGGAGTGCTTACTACTCTGTGTATATGCAGACATCCATACATGAGTCTATATGTAACCCTCTGTATTTTTATATAAGCTAAAGCAAGTTCATACTGATGGCACCAACTCCAATCACCAAAGGATTATAAGAGCTATGACACCTTGCTTACATGTAAAATATCACATCACATGTGATACCTCATTCCCACCATTTACTCTCCATTTCCTTACATGCTCAACTTCAGTTAACATGTGCAGAAGTATCAGCATCGTTAACAATACCCCACGGGATGCATTTTATCAAGTGTAGAGCAGTGCTTCTGTGCAATTTCTTTTATGTCCGGTTTTACGGTCTTTTCTTTTTCCCCAGATCTTGTTTTTCTGCACTTCTTTTTGCCCTCCTGTTTCACTGAGATTGTCTCATACAATTGTAATAGAGTTAGATTGTTTCTTTTCCACATGATCCACTCCATTCTAGGATTCCATCAGCCACCTGAGTTTTATGTTTGCTTTGATTTACACTCTGCAAAAGTGCTGAATTCGTTTATTACTCCAATGGTTTTTCTTGTTTTTAATGCTATCTTTTTTTTTAAAAATAAGATCACCTTCTTTGGGAAGAGAAATCATATTACATCTTCCATTCTAATTTTGATGCCTTTTGTTTCCTTTTACTTTTCTTTCTTTTTTTGCTTAGTTGCTCTGTCTGGAACGTGCAATGCCATGTTGCATAAAAGGTATGAAACAGACATGCTTCTCTTGCCTCATCTTAGCGGTTGCTCTCAGTGTTTCACTGTTGAGAAAGATTTTAGAGGTGGGTTTTCATATATGACCTATTTCGTGTTGTGGAACTATCCTTCTGTTCATAGTTTCCGGACTGTTATTACTATCAAGGTATGCACCATTTTGTCACGTTTTATTACCATATGTTGAGATAATCATATGCCTTTATCCTTCTTTTTGTTAACCTGTCGTATTACACCAAGGGAAATTTATTAGTTAAACCATCCTTGCCTTCCAGGAATAAATCCCACTTGGTCAGGATGCATAATCTTTTTCTACATCCTGATCAAAGGCTGCTATGCTTGAATTAGTACTATTTAGTTGAAGATTTTCACATAATATTCTTTGGGAATATCATTTTGTACTTTCTTTTCTTGCAATGTCTCTTCTTGGCTTTGGTACAGTGCAATGGTGGCCTGAACGATTAAAGTAGGAAGTATTTTCCATTTGAATTTTTTGGAAGCAGTTGAGAAAGATTAATGGTAATTCTTCTAATTCTGGGTGGTTCTCGTGATTCGTAGCCGTGACTACTCTACTGGAATGCCTACAACAAAATGCAATTCTCATCAGAGAAAGAAACTCTTTGACTAATGGCGTAGCCCATCCCATGATTTCTAAAAAGTTGTGCTTCAGCTGCAAGAGTACACGGTACCACAATAATGAAGAACTCTCTCTCTGTTGCTTTCCCTACCCACGTGTGTGTGTGTGTGTGTGTGTGTGTGTGTAGAACAAAGAGAATTTATCAGTGAAGTACACACATATTAAGCATTTGTAGCAAGCTGAAGCTGTCTTATGAGGTAAAAACTACAGAAATTACACCAACTGGAGACCTAGAGTAAAGGTAGAGAGAAAGACAGAGAATTATGGAGGAATGAATTATGTTCCATTAGTATACATTACAAAAATGTACCGTGTTGTAGACAGACATTATAATAACATATAAAATAAAAACGACACTGAACTGTAGTGTCCACTGCCTTAGAATGTTTCTAAAGATGCAGGAAGCTTTGAGCTCTTCTCTCTTGTTTGCATCCAACACGTACTCCCATTGTGTTACCTGCTCTGCTCACAACTTTTTCTTTGATGTTGCCTGATGGTTTTGGGTGAGCTCTTGACTGAAGGCCTTTGCATGTGATTTCTCTGGCTTAACTGGCTTTCTCAAAGTAATTGGGAAGGTTCATATATCCCTTAGTTTTCTAGGTCAGAAGCCCCTGATCGACTTGACATATTGGCAAGTTTCCCTTCTACTTAGACTAATTTTTCCTGAATTATTTTACTTATTAGTTGTAACCACCACTTAAAACATCATTTATTCATTTATTAATATTCTATTCCTCCCTCTTCACACACATAAACATCTAAGACTCAGTGTTGTTAAGGGCAAACACCCATCACTACTTTTTGTAATGCTTTCAACATTACTTGTTACAAGATATTTTTGTTAAATTTTGTTGGGCGAAAAAAAAAAGATCTCAGGAAATTTATGGAGAACATTGCTCTGAAATTGTTTTGATTCAGAACAAGAATTGTGAACAGTTTCAGACTCATGGAAAACATGGAGCATTTGAGAGTCCCTGAAATTTTCTGGTACATATTCTAGATTGGTAGGGAATGTGTAAGAATTAATGAGTGAAGTGTGTTGAAAACAAAGCATTTCTTTCAATGCTATGATCACTGCTGGTGTCTTTACAATGTTCTTGTCTCTGTTCCAGCTGTTTTCATCAGTTACATGGAAGAAAGAAATCAAACCTGTGTCACACAATTTATTCTCCTGGGACTCTCAGATGAGGGGGGGCTGCAGTCACTTCTCTTTTGGGTGTTCCTGTCCATGTACCTGGTCACCTTCACTGGGAACCTGCTCATGATCCTGGCCATTATCACGGACCCCCACCTCCACACGCCCATGTACTTCTTCCTCTCCAACCTGTCCTTTTCAGACATCTGTTTCACCTCCACCACCGTCCCAAAGATGCTGCTGAACATCCAGACGCAGAGCAAAGTGATCACCTACGAAGGCTGCCTCAGCCAGATGTACTTTTTCATGCTTTTTGGAGTATTAGATAACATACTCTTGACAGTGATGGCCTATGACCGGTTTGTGGCCATCTGTCAGCCACTGCACTACATGGTCATCATGAACCCCAAGTTCTGTGGCATCCTGCTCCTGGTATGCTGGTTATTGGGTTTTTTTACTCTCTATTACTTGACTTACTGATTTTGCGACTCTCTTTTTGCACAGATCTGGAAATCCTTCACTTTTTCTGTGAACTTAAGCAGGTGATCCAACTTGCTTACTCTGATAGGTTCCTCAATGACCTGGCAGTGTATTTGGTAAGTGGACTTCTGGGTGTTGTTCCACTCACTGGTATCCTGTTCTCTTACTCTAGAATTGTCACTTCCATTTTGAGAATTTCATCAGTGAGGGGCAAGTATAAAGCATTTTCCACGTGTGGGTCTCACCTCTCAGTGGTCTCTTTGTTCTATGGCACATGCCTTGGGGTGTATCTGAGTTCTGCTGCTGCACAAAACTCCAGGGCAAGTGCCATAGCCTCAGTCATGTACACGGTGGTGACGCCCATGTTGAACCCCTTCATCTATGGTCTGAGGAACAGAGACATCAAGCAAGCCCTGAGAAATCTCTTTAGCCGAGAGACATTGTCTGCATGTAGGATTCTTTGTTTCAAGATAAAGACTTGAGTAACAGGGCTTAAAACCCTGGAAGACCTAGATCATGATATTTGTATCAGTTCAGAGGCTGACAGTCTGCAGTTTATCTTTCTACAGTATTCGGTTGCTAGAAATTTTTCATACTTTATGCACAAGTATTTCTTCCGTAGCTTTTAAGGCATTTATTCTGAGAGAGAGTAACAGCAAGTGGTGAGGGCAAGAGAGATTGAGGGAATATCACAAGCCATGTCCATGCTATCAGCACAGAGCCTGAAGTGGGGCTCAATGTCAGAAATTTTGAGACCATGACTTGGACCAAAATCAAGAGTGGGGCGCCTATTGGTTCAGTCACCCAGACACCCCTCTTCTGTATTTCTCTAAAACTGTTTAGGCCTCTCATTAAACTTCATCCCATGGATTCTTAATTTTTTTAATGTTTATTCATTTTTTGAGGGATGGGGGAGTAGGGGCAGAGAGAGAGAGGAAGGCACAGAATCAGAAGCAGTCTCCAGGCTCTGAGCTGTCAGCACAGAGCACAATGCAGGCTCAAACCCATGAATTACAAGATCATGACCTGAGGCAAAGTTGGATGGTCAACCAACTGAGCCATCCTAGTGCCCCGATTGTGATATTTAAGAACATATACCTAATATAGCATATTGAGTACTTTTAATGTGATAGGAGGAGCTACTTAAGTCAATGTGAAATGCTTTTGCTATGGGTTTAAAGCAATATCTTTATAGTATATATTTATATATATACAGATATATTAGATTATCTCCTTTTGGAGGAAAACCATTGAACATATCAGAATTGATAGATGAGTTTCCAGGGCTTTATGTCAATCCACCTTGGAAGGAGATCACATCTGCAAGAGCAGAGGGCCCTGGAACCCTCTGTGATTAGTTTGCAATAATGCATCTTTGCTATGCAATCTTCAGTTTCCCCTCACACAGTCCTAAACATAAATGAAGTGTGAAGGTAATAGAAATTGCAACTCCTGATGTTTCAGGCCTTGATGGTGTCATTCTTGGTGATTTTCCCAGGGATGCATTATCATTTTTCTCTTAATATTTTGGTAAGCAGCAACGCTGTCCTGTGATTTCCCTCAGCACCTCCTACCATAATAGGCTCTTCACAGATCTCATACACAATATGGCTACTCTGCCTATTGCCACCGCCATCTTTTCTAATGCTGCATCCCAGAAATTAGGCAGTGTGACCAGGATACACTCAAGGACCTAACCTGTGTTGTGTGAGACAGACTAAGACGAATGTCTCCTTATCACCTGACCCCAGAAGCCCCCACTGGGATTGTCAGCCATAATGGTAATCTCCTATTACCTGATTCACAGTTTTCCAGCTAAATGTCCACAGGTCCCTTCAAACACTAGTATGCAGATAAATGTTCATGGACCTATCTCTCAGAAGCAAAGACAAAAAGAAACGGAAAGCAAGAAGAAAGGTGGAAAATAAGAACAAAAGATTAAGAAGAGAGCTAACTTGTAGCATTTGCCAGTTTCCACGGTATCATTACTCTCATTTTGCCCAATAGCAAGGCGCCAATTTTAGTTTAGACCACAGTCCTCATGAACGATTATAAGCTAGCCTGTGCTATCACCTCAGAGCCTTTGGGTTGGGTTTGGAGGAAAATGTAAAGCAATTGTTGCCATTTTACAGCCTTCCACCAGGTGTAAATGGTTACACCAATTGAGGATCTGGGCCGGTGAACAGTCTCAGGACCGATAGTCAGGTAGAGATTATGACCCTTTATTGTGGTGACTCTGGTCAATCTTTTCCTCATGATCATTGGAGGTGGGTTTTTAATTTTTTGTTTTGTTTTTGTTTTATTTATTTTTCTACTTACACAAATCGATGGGCCCTTAGTAAACTGCTCATCATTTTTGTTTCTTGGAGACACCATGATGAATTTTCCTTTTGCAAAAATCCATGTGGTTCCCCCAATGTTGATGAGAGTGGTTAATTCTTACACACTATGAATAACAAACCTAGAATCATTTTGGACTGCTGACATGGCCTCTGGCAATTCAGGAGGGGCTGAACTCAGGACAAAGGCATTTCAATTTCAGCATGTCCATGGTAAGTCTATCACATGAGGGAGAAGCTCTGTAGAGCTTGTCAAGGAAGACATTATAGCCCTCCCCAAGCTATTTCTCAATGACCTTATGAATTTTATGTCTCTGATTCCTTAGTTTGAGTGTACTTTGTGGTTGAGGTATTGAATCACACAAGATAAACCCATCACCATGCACTTGTCTCCTTGTACTTTGGATTCCTTTCTCTATATTACATTAAGCCTTTATGGAACTGAAATTCTTTTTTTTTTAAGTTCATTTATTTACTTTGAGAGAGAGAAAGAGTAAGCTTGGGAGGTGCAGAGAGAGGGATAGAGAGAAAATCCCAAGCAGGCTTCACTCTGCCAGCACAGAGCCCAGTGTGGGTCTCGAAGTCACAAATTGTTACATCATGACCTGAGCCAAAATCTAGAGTTGGATGCCTAACTGACTGAGCCACCCAGACCCCCATGAAGTTCTTGTCAAATATGTCACTCTTTTTTTCATCCTTGTTTTCTCAGGGGAAAATACATATAAATATTAAACATTAAACGTTAAACATTTTGAAATATACTTCTGTGTCATGAAGTGCTTTCTCACTGTTGAGCAACCACCACTTTTATCAATCTCTAGGACGTCCTCATTGTCTCAAACTGAACTTCTGTCTCCTTGAAATACTAAATTCGTATTGCCCCTCTGCCCAACCCCTGTGTCCCACCATCCTACCTTTCTTTAGGTTTACCTAAAGAGATTACCTTAGGTATCTCATATACATGTAATTGTATAATATTGGTCTGTTTGTGCCGGCTTCTTTCAGGTAGCATAATATTTGTGAGATTTTCCCAAGTTATAGCTTGTGTCAGAATCCCATTCATGTTAAAGGCTGAATGATGTTCTACTGTATGAGTTCATCACACTTTGTTCACCCGTGAGTTTTTGATGGACATTTGGGTTGTCTCCACATTTTGGATACTGTGAATAAAGGTGTTTTGAAAATTGGTGTACAAAAATCTGTTCTGGTCACTGCTGTAAATTCTATTGGGACAGAGGACGCTGGGTGGCTCAGTTGGTTGACCCTTCAGCCCAGGCCATGATCTCATGGTTTTGGGTTTGAGCCTTGGGTCGGGTTCTGTGCTGACAGCTCAGAGCCTGGAGCCTGTTTCAGATTCTGGGTCTTGCTCTCTCCCCTGCTCATGTCTGTCTCTCTAAAAAAAACATTAAAAAATTAAAAATAAATAAAAATAAATTCTTTTGGGACATATAAGTAGGTACATAAGCAGGAGTGAAACTCCAAATGATCATTCTATGTTTACATTTTAAGGAACTGGCACAATCTTTTCTACACTAGCTGTGCCACTTTCATTCTCATCGGCAAGCACCACAGGGCTGCAATTTCCCCTTATCCTCACCAACAATTATTTGTTTAGTTTTAAAAAAATAGCCATTCTAGTATGGTGTGTGGTATCACATTATGGGTTGATTTGCATTTCCCTAATGATTATCGTTTGCCCTCTAAAACCATACCTATATCTTCTTTGGAGAAGTGTCTATTTGAGTCTATTGCTTTCTTTTTCTTTTCACAATTTTTTTTAAATTTATTTAAAAATTCTAATTCCAGTACAGTTAACATACAGTGTAATATTAGTGTCAGGTGTACAATATAGTGATTCGGCACTTCTGTACAACACCCGGTGCTCATCATGACAAGGACAGTCCTTAATCCCCATCACCTATTTCACCCATCCCCCCCCCCACAACACCCTCTGGTAACCATCAGTTTGTTCTCTATAGTTAAGAGTCTGTTTCTCGTTTTCTCTGTCCTTTCTTCCCCTTGCTCATTTGTACTATTTCTTAAATTGCACATATGAACGAAAGCATATGGTATTTGTTTTTCTCCGAATGACTAATTTCATTTAGCATAAGACCCTCCAGCTTATGCTAAGGTTGAAAAGCAAGATTTCAGTTTTTTTTTTATTGGCTGAAAAATATTCCATTGTGTGTGTGTGTGTGTGTGTGTGTGTGTGTACGTACCACATCTTCTTTATTCATTCATCTGTTGGTGGACACGTGAGCTGCTTCCACAATTTGGATATTGTAAATGATGCTGCTGTAAGCATAGAGGTGCAAGTATCCCTTTGAATTTTTTAAAAATATTTTTGGGGTAATGACCCCGTAGTGCAATTACTGGATTGCAGAGAGGCTTTATTTATGCCTTGAAGGAACCTCTATACTCTTTTCCGCAGTGGCAACTCCAGTTTCTATTTCCACCAACAATATCAGAGGGTTCTCTTTTCTCCAAATCATTTCCCACACTTACTGTTTTTTCTTTTTAATCTTTTTTAAAAGTTTTTATTATGGAGGCATTGCAGTCATTTACACCTGAAAATGAATATTATACTGTATGTTAAGTAACTGGAATTTAAATTTTAAAATTGCCTTTTTAAAATTGCGTTGTTTGTGTTTTTTTGGTTGGTGGAATTTTTGAAATTCTTTATATATTTTGGATATTAATCCATTACCAGCTATGCGATTTGCCAGTCTTTTCTGCATTTTGTTGGTTGTCTTTTCACTTGGGAAATAGTGCCCTCTAATGTACAAATATTTTTAATTTCGCCAAAATGCTTTTTTCTCTAATCGCCTGTGTTTTTTGGTGTTACATCTGGGAAATTATAGTCAAATCCAGGGTCATATAAATGTCCTTCTGTATTTTCTTCTAAGTGCTTGCAGTTATATTTCTTATGCTTCAGTCCGTGACACACTTGGAGTCATGCTGGTAGATGGTGGCTGGAAGGGTCGACTTCATCTTTTTGCACGTGAATATCCATGTTTCCCACCACCATTTCTTGGACAGGCTGTGCATATATCATTGAAATTTCCTGACACGCGTGTAAAAACCATTCAGTTGTATATATTTGAATTTACTTCTGCACTCCCTTGTATTCCATTGGGTTATATTTCTGTTTTTTTTGTTGTTGTTGAAAAACAGATCAGCTTGGGGGAGGGGCCAAGATGGCGGAACAGCATGGTAGTGTTTTTTTTTTTTTCATCTCTTATCCCTGAAATGCAGCCAGATCAACACGAAACAATCTTGCACACCTAGAAAAGTGATTTGAGGATTAACACAACAATCTCCACCACCTGAACACAGAACTGGGCAGTTATGTGGTGCGGAGTGGTGAACTGGGAAAGAGAGAAGCTGCGGAGGGCAGGGAGCTGTTTTTGCTTGTGAAGAGAGGACAGAGACAAAGGAGAGCATATGGGAGACATGGGAAAAGCACAACACCCCCTCCAAAGCAGCTGGAGATAGAAAGGAAGAGTGGAAATAGCCCCAAAGGAATGGACAAATAAGGGAGAAAGGAGGGGGTTTAAATTCCATTAAGACTCTATAAACAGGGAGTGCGGAGTTCTGAAACTCCACAGCTCAATACCTGGTGGTGTTCTGGTGGGAAGGGCGAATCCCCAGGAGTAGAGAGCAAGGTCTGAGGGGTTCTTGGGTCACAAGGGGAGTGGTGGTTCCCTTGCTGGTAGGACATTCAGTAGAGGCTGTGCGGCCTCCCCACAGGTGAAGATCCCAGCAGACCCTGGAGAACGACCTCTTTCTTTGGTGTTGAAACAAGGACGTTAAAGGTAAAGCTTGGCACCAGATGTGTGTTGTGATTTTCCATAATCCTGAAACGCTGCTGCTACATGATCACACAAACTTTTTCTGGTACGGGCTTGCAGCCAGACGCAGTCTCTGGATATGTGCATCAGCATGGTCTCATGAATGTTTCTAGGTGCAGGCCGGCACCCGGCCATTGCTCCGTGAGACTCTCCCCAGAGGGTCTGAGCGGGTCAAACCTGCAGTCCCTCAGAAGTGCTGTGTTGGGATCACTGAGATAAATCCCAGGAGGGAGGTGCCGCCCGGCATCTGACAGCTTGGTCATGGACAGTATAGAAGCAGGGAGTGGAGGAAAGCCAGAGACAAAGGAGAGGTGCTTGATTGCCAGTCAGGGAGAGCACAGAGTTTTGATACTAGACACTGGGTAGAGGGGTGATGCCATTTTTACCCCTCCCGCACATGCGCCTACACACCTAAATGTACCACAACAATCTACCTCAGTAAGCTAAGCTGTTCTATCTAGTGGACAATTAAGTCGTTACACTAAGCCTGGCCAAACTGGGCCAACTGTGTTGTTGAGGAACACCAGAAGTCTCTCTGCCTGCTTAGTTTACAGTCTATAAATTGCTTCATAGTTTGACTTCTAGGAAAAAAAACCGGATATAATTTCAAACGTATTTCATTCTGTTTGCTGGTCCATCTATTCAATTTTTCCCCTTTTCTTATCTTTTCTTATTCTTGCATACAGATAGGGAAAAATTTATTTTTATTTTCCATTTTTATTAAAAAGATTTTTCCTCAATTTTTTCAGTTATATTTTTTAATTTTTTGTAAAATTTTCAAATTCTATTTTACTCCCATTATTTAATTTATTGTATGTTATTATATTCATTTTTTTCAAATTTTCAAACCTTTTCTTTTTTCTTTTTCCTTTTTTGTCTTCTCTTATCCTTCCCTTTTTTCTCTAATCTATCAAGCTCCCTTTAACAACCAGACCAAAACACACCTAGGATCTAGCCTCCTTTATTTCATTTTTGTGTGTTGTTTTCAATTTTTATTTTTTTACTTTATTAATTCCTTTTCTTCCTTCAAAATGATGAAATGAAGGAGTTGACCCCAAAAGAAAGAAAATGAATAAATGACAGCCAGGGACTTAATCAATACAGATACAAGTAAGATGTCTGAAATATAATCTAGAATCACGATAATAAGAGTAGCTGGGGTTTAAAATGATTAGAATTGCTTTCTGCAGAGATGAAAGAAGTAAAAGCCAGTCAGGATGAAAAACAATGATATAACTGAGCTACATTCTTGAATGGATGCCACAGTGACAAGGATGGATGAAACAGAGCAGTGAATCAACGATATAGAGGACAAACTTAATGAGCATAATGAAAGCAGAAAAAAAGAGGGAAACTAAGGCAAAAGAGCACAATATAAGAATTAGAGAATTCAGTGACTCATTAAAAAGGAATAACCTCTCAATCGTAGGGGGTCTTAGAAGATGAAGAGAGATAAAAAGGGATGGAAGGTTTATGTAAGGAAATCATAGTAGAAAACTTTCCTAACCTGGAGAAAGACACAGACATAAAAATTCAGGAAACACCTCCCATTAGATTCAACAAAAACCGAGCATCAACAAGGCATATCATAGTCAAATTCACAAAATACTCAGGCAAGGAAAGAATCATGAAAGCAGCAAGAGAAAAAAGTCCTTAACCTACAAGGGAAGACAGATTGGGTTCACAGCAGACCTATCCACAGAAAGTTAGCAGGCCAGAAAGGAGTGGCAGGATATATTGAATGTGCTGAATAGGAAAAATATGCAGCCAAGTATTCTTTATCCAGCAAAGCTGTCATTCAAAATAGAAGGAGAGATAAAAGATTTCCCAGACACACAAAAATTGAAAGAGTTCATGACCACTTAACCATCCCTGCAAAAAATTTTAAGGGGGACTCTCTGAGGGGAGAAAGGACAAAAAGAAAAAGAAAAAAAAAAAAAAAAAAAAAAGACCAAAAAGCAACAACGATTAGAAAGGACCAGAGAATAACACCAGAAACTCCAACTCTCCAGGCAACATAATGGCAATAAATTCATATCTTTCAGTACTCATCCTAAATGTCAATGGAATAAATGCTTCAATCAAAAGATATAGGATAACAGAATGGATAGGAAAACAAGATCCATCTATATGTTGTTTACAAGAGACCCATTGTAGACCTAAAGAAACCTTTAGATTGAAAGTAGGGGATGGAGAGCCATCTTTCATGCTAATGGTCACTATAAGAAAGCCAGAGTAGCCATACATACACCAGACAAGCTAGATTTTAAAATAAAGACCATAACAAGAGATGAATTGTTCTATCCACCAAGATATAACAATTGTAAACACTTATGCTCCAAATGTGAAAGCACCCAAATATATAAATCTATTAGTCACAAACATGAAGAAACTCATTGTTAATAATACCATAGTAGTAAGGGACTTCAACATGCCACTTACAACAATGGACAGATCATTTAATCAGAAATCAACAATGAAACAATGGCTTTGAATGACACACTGGACCAGATGGACTTAACAGATGTATTCAGAACATTTCATCCGAAAGCAGCAGAATACACATTCTTCTCAACTGCACATGAAACATTCTCCAGAATAGATCACATACTGGGACACAAATCATCCCTCAATAAGTACAAAAAGATCGAGATCATACATGCATATTTTCAGACCACAATGCTATGAAACTCGAAACCAACCACAAGAAAAATTTGGAAAGATAACTAATACTTGGACACTAAGGAACATCCTACCAATGAATGAATGGGCTAACCAAGAAGTTAAAGAGGAAATTAAAAGTACATGGAAGCCAATGAAAATGATAACACCTCAGCCCAAAACCTCTGGGACGCAGGGAAGGTAGTCATAAGCGGGAAGTATATAGCAATCCAGGCTTTCCTAAAGAAGGAAGAAAGGTCTCAGATACACAACCTAACCTTATACCTTAAAAAGCTGGATAAAGAACAGCAAATAAAACCCAAAACCAGCATAAGACAGGAAATAGTAAAGATTAGAGCAGAAATCAATGCTATTGAAACCAAAAAACAGAACAGAACAATGAAACCAGGAGATGGTTCTTCGAAAGAATTAACAAAATTGATAAAGACCTAGCCAGTTTGGTCAAAAAGAAAAAGGAAAGGACCCACATAAGTAAAATCAAGAGTGAAAGGGGAGAGATCACAACCAACACTGCAAAAATACAAAACAATAATAAGAGAATATTATGATTAATTATATGCTTATAAAATGCGCAATCTGGAAGAAATGGACAAATTCCTAGTAGCATATAAACTACCAGAACTGAAACAGGAAGAAATAGAAAATTTGAACAGTTCCATAACCAGTAAAGAAATTGAATTAGTAATCAAAAAATTTCCCCAAAACAAGAGTCAGGGCCAGGTGGCTTCCAGTGGGATTCTACCAAACAGTTAAAGATGCATTAACACCTATTCTTTTGAAGCTGTTCCAAAAAATAGAAATAGAAGGAAAACTTCCAAACTCTTTCTACGAAGCCAGTATTACCTCGACTCCAAATCCAGAAAGACCCCAACAAAAAGTAGAGCTACAGACGAATTTTCCTGATGAACATGGATGGAAAAATCCTCAACAAGATACTACTCAACTGGATCCATCAATACATTAAAAGAATTATTCACCATGGCCAACTGAGATGCAGGCTGGTTTGATATCTGCAAAACAATCAATGTGATACATCACACCAATAAAAGAAAGGACAAGAACCACATGATCCTCTCAACAGATGCAGAGAAAGCATTTGACAAAATACAGCATCCTTTCTTGGTAAAAACCATCAGGAAAGTAGGGATAGAAGGATAATACCTCAAGATTATGAAAGCCATACCAGAAAGAATTGGCACGAGATTTTCAGGGTGCTAGACAGAAAAAATATGCAGCCGAGAATCCTTTATCCAGCAAGTCTGTCATTTAGAATAGAAGGAGAGATAAAGGTCTTCCCAAACAAACAAAAACTGAAGGAATTTGTCACCACTAAACCAGCCCTACAAGAGATCCCAAGGGGGACCCTGTGAGACAAAGTACCAGAGACATCACTACAAGCATAAAACATACAGACATAACAATGACTCTAAACCCGTATCTTTCTATAATAACACTGAATGTAAACGGATTAAATGCGCCAACCAAAAGACATAGGGTATCAGAATGGATAAAAAAACAAGACCCATCTATTTGCTGTCTACAAGAGACTCATTTTAGACCTGAGGACACCTTTAGATTCAGAGTGAGGGGATGGAGAACTATTTATCATGCTACTGGAAGCCAAAAGAAAGCTGGAGTAGCCATACTTATATCAGACAAACTAGACTTTAAATTAAAGGCTGTAACAAGAGATGAAGAAGGACATTATATAATAGTTACAGGGTCTACCCATCAGGAAGAGCTAACAATTATAAATGTCTATGCGCCGAATACCGGAGCCCCCAAGTATATAAAATTACTCATAAACAAACAGAAGCAACCTTATTGATAAGAATGTGGTAATTGCAGGGGACTTTAACACCCCACTTACAGAAATGGATAGATCATCTAGACACACAGTCAATAAAGAAACAAGGGCCCTGAATGAGACATTGGATCAGATGGACTTGACAGATATATTTAGAACTCTGCATCCCAAAGCAACAGAATATACTTTCTTCTCGAGTGCACATGGAACATTCTCCAAGATAGATCATATACTGGGTCACAAAACAGCCCTTCATAAGTTTACAAGAATTGAAATTATACCATGCATACTTTCAGACCACAATGCTATGAAGCTTGAAATCAACCACAGGAAAAAGTCTGGAAAACCTCCAAAAGCATGGAGGTTAAAGAACACCCTACTAACGAATGAGTGGGTCAACCAGGCAATTAGAGAAGAAATCAAAAAATATATGGAAACAAACGAAAATGAAAATACAACAATCCAAACGCTTTGGGACGCAGCGAAGGCAGTCCTGAGAGGAAAATACATTGCAATCCAGGCCTATCTCAAGAAACAAGAAAAATCCCAAATACAAAATCTAACAGCACACCTAAAGGAAATAGAAGCAGAACAGCAAAGGCAGCCTAAACCCAGCAGAAGAAGAGAAATAATAAAGATCAAGCAGAAATAAACAATATAGAATCTAAAAAAACTGTAGAGCAGATCAACGAAACCAAGAGTTGGTTTTTTGAAAAAATAAACAAAATTGACAAACCTCTAGCCAGGCTTCTCAAAAAGAAAAGGGAGAAATCCCAAATAGATAAAATCATGAATGAAAATGGAATTATTACAACCAATCCCTCAGAGATACAAACAATTATCAGGGAATACTATGAAAAATTATATGCCAACAAATTGGACAACCTGGAAGAAATGGACACATTCCTGAACACCCACACTCTTCCAAAACTCAATCAGGAGGAAATAGAAAGCTTGAACAGACCCATAACCAGCGAAGAAATTGAATCGGTTATCAAAAATCTCCCAACAAATAAGAGTCCAGGACCAGATGGCTTCCCAGGGGAGTTCTACCAGACATTTAAAGCAGAGATAATACCTATCCTTCTCAAGCTATTCCAAGAAATAGAAAGGGAAGGAAAACTTCCAGACTCATTCTATGAAGCCAGTATTACTTTGATTCCTAAACCAGACAGAGACCCAGTAAAAAAAGAGAACTACAGGCCAATATCCCTGATGAATATGGATGCAAAAATTCTCAATAAGATACTAGCAAATCGAATTCAACAGCATATAAAAAGAATTATTCACCATGATCAAGTGGGATTCATTCCTGGGATGCAGGGCTGGTTCAACATTCGCAAATCAATCAACGTGATACATCACATTAACAAAAAAAAAGAGAAGAACCATATGATCCTGTCAATCGATGCAGAAAAGGCCTTTGACAAAATCCAGCACCCTTTCTTATAAAAACCCTTGAGAAAGTCGGGATAGAAGGAACATACTTAAAGATCATAAAAGCCATTTATGAAAAGCCCACAGCTAACATCATCCTCAATGGGGAAAAACTGAGAGCTTTTTCCCTGAGATCAGGAACACGACAGGGATGCCCACTCTCACCGCTGTTGTTTAACATAGTGCTGGAAGTTCTAGCATCAGCAATCAGACAACAAAAGGAAATCAAAGGCATCAAAATTGGCAAAGATGAAGTCAAGCTTTCGCTTTTTGCAGATGACATACATTATACATGGAAAATCCGATAGACTCCACCAAAAGTCTGCTAGAACTGATACATGAATTCAGCAAAGTTGCAGGATACAAAATCAATGTACAGAAATCAGTTGCAGTCTTATACACTAACAATGAAGCAACAGAAAGACAAATAAAGAAAATGATCCCATTCACAATTGCACCAAGAAGCATAAAATACCTAGGAATAAATCTAACCAAAGATGTAAAGGATCTGTATGCTGAAAACTATAGAAAGCTTATGAAGGTAATTGAAGAAGACTTAAAGAAATGGAAAGACATTCCCTGCTCATGGATTGGAAAAATAAATATTGTCAAAATGTCAATACTACCCAAAGCTATCTACACATTCAATGCAATCCCAATCAAAATTGCACCAGCATTCTTCTCGAAACTAGAACAAGCAATCCTAAAATTCATATGGAACCACAAAAGGCCCCGAATAGCCAAAGGAATTTTGAAGAAGAAGACCAAAGCAGGAGGCATCACAATCCCAGACTTTAGCCTCTACTACAAAGCTGTAATCATCAAGACAGCATGGTATTGGCACAAAAACAGACACACAGACCAATGGAATAGAATAGAAACCCCAGAACTAGACCCACAAATGTATGGCCAACTCATCTTTGACAAAGCAGGAATAACATCCAATGGAAAAAAGACAGCCTCTTTAACAAATGGTGCTGGGAGAACTGGACAGCAACATGCAGAAGGTTGAAACTAGACCACTTTCTCACACCATTCACGAAATAAACTCAAAATGGATAAAGGACCTAAATATGAGACAGGAAACCATCAAAACCTTAGAGGAGAAAGCAGGAAAAGATCTCTCTGACCTCAGCCGTAGCAATCTCTTACTCGACACATCCCAAAGGCAAGGGAATTAAAAGCAAAAGTGAATTACTGGGACCTTATGAAGATAAAAAGCTTCTGCACAGCAAAGGAAACAACCAACAAAACTAAAAGGCAACCAACGGAATGGGAAAAGATATTTGCAAATGACATATCAGGACAAAGGCTAGTATCTAAAATCTATAAGAGCTCACCAAACTCCACACCGGAAAAACAAATACCAGTGAAGAAATGGCAGAAAAACATGAATAGACACTTCTCTAAGAAGACATCCAGATGGCCAACAGGCACATGAAAGATGTTCAACGTCGCTCCTTCTCAGGGAAATACAAATCAAAACCACACTCAGGTATCACCTCAGCCAGTCAGAGTGGCCAAAAGAACAAATCAGGAGACTATAGAGGCTGGCGAGATGTGGAGAAACGGGAACCCTCTTGCACTGTTGGTGGGAATGCAAATTGGTGCAGCCGCTCTGGAAAGCAGTGTGGAGGTTCCTCAGAAAATTAAAAATAGACCTACCCTATGACCCAGCAATAGCACTGCTAGGAATTTATCCAAGGGATACAGGAGTACTGATGCATAGGGGCACTTGTACCCCAATGTTCATAGCAGCACTCTCAACGATAGCCAAATTATGGAAAGAGCCTAAATGTCCATCAACTGATGAATGGATAAAGAAATTGTGGTATATATACCAATGGAATACTATGTGGCAATGAGAAAAAATGAATATATGGCCTTTGTAGCAACGTGGATGGAACGGAGAGTGTGATGCTAAGTGAAAAGCCATACAGAGAAAGACAGATACCATTATGGTTTCACTCTTATGTGGATCCTGAGAAACTTAACAGGAACCCATGGGGGAGGGGAAGGAAAAAAAAAAAAAAAGAGGTTAGAGTGGAGAGAGCCAAAGCATAAGAGACTGTTAAAACTGAGAACAACTGAGGTTGATGGGGGGGGGGAGGGGGGGGGAGGGTGGGTGATGGGTATTGAGGAGGGCACCTTTTGGGATGAGCACTGGGTGTTGTATGGAAACCAATTTGTCAATAAATTTCATAAAAAAAAAAGATTATGAAAGCCATATATGAAAGACCTACCACTAATATCATCCTCAATGGGGAAATCCTGAGAGCTCTCCCTCTAAGGTCAGGAACAAGACAGGGATGTCCACTCTCACCACTGCTATTTAGTGTAGTATTGGAAGTCCTAGCCTCAGCTATCGGACAACCAAAAGAATAAAAAGGAATCCCAATCAGGCAGGAAGAGGTCAAACTTTCACTCTTTGCAGATGACATGGTACTCTCTATGGGAAACCCAAAGATTCCACCAAAAAACTTCTAGAACTGATCTATGAATTCAGCAAAGTTGCAGGATATAAAATCAATGCACAGGAATTGGTTGCATTCCTATAGACCAATAATGAAGCAACAGAAAGAGAATCAAGGTATTGGATCCTATTTACAATTGCACCAAAAACCGTAAAATACCTAGTAATAAACCTAACCAAAGTGGTGAAAAATCTATACATTGAAAACTATTGAAAGCTTATGAATGAAATTGAAGAAGACACAAAAAAAATGAAAAAATATTCCATGTCTCTAGATAGGAAGAAAAAATATTGTTATAATGTCGATACTACCCAAAGCAATCTACATATTCAATGCAATTCCTATCAAAATATCACCAATACTCTTCACAGACCTAGTACAAACAATCCTAAAATTAGTATGGAGCCAGAAAAGACCCCTAATACCCAAACTAATCTTGAAAAAGAGACTGAAGCTGGAGGCATCACAATCCCAGACTTCAAGACGTGTTACAATGCTGTAGTCATCAAGACTGTATGACACTGGCAAAAAACAGACACTCAGATCAATGGAACAGAATAGAGAACCCAGAAATGGACCCACAAATGTATGGCTAACTAACCTTTGAAAATGCAGGATAGAATACCCAATGGAATAAAGACAGTCTCTTCAGCAAATGGTGCTGGGAAAATTGGACAACAGCATGCAGAAAAATGAACCTGGACCACTTTCTTACACCATACACAAAAATAAACTCAAAAATGGATGAAAGACCTAAATGTAAGACAGGAAGCCATCAAAATCCTCGAAGAGAAAGCAGAAGAAAACCTCTCCAATCTCGGCTGCAGCAACTTCATACTCAACACGTCTCCGGAGGCAAGGAAACAAAAGTAAAAATGAACTATTGGGACCCTCATCAAAGTCAAAAGCTTCTGCACAGCAAAGGAAACAATCAGCAAAACTAAAAGGAAACCAACAGAATGGGAGAAGATATTGCAAATGACATATCAGATAAAGGGTTAGTATCCAAATCTATAAAGAACTTATCAAACTCAACACCCAAAAAACAAATAATCCAGTGAAGAAATGGGCAAAAGACATGAATAGACACTTCTCCAAAGAAGACATCCAGATGGCCAACAGGCACATGAAAAAATGTTCAACATCACTCATCACCAGGGAAATACATATCAAAACTACAATGAGATACCACCTCACACCTGTCAGAGTGGCTAACATTAACGACTCAGGCAACAACAGATGTTGGTGAGGATGCAGAAAAACAGGATCTCTTCTGCACTGCTGGTGGGAATGCAAACTGGTACAGCCACTCTGGAAACAGTAGGAGGTTCCTCAAAAAATTAAAAATGGAACTACCCTACGGCCCAGCAACTGCACTACTAGGTATTTATCCAAGGGATACAGGTATGCTGTTTTGAAAGGGCACATGCACCCCAGTGTTTATAGCAGCACTATCAACAGTAGCCAAAGTATGGAAAGAGCTCAAATGTCCGTCAACAGATGAATGGATAAAGAAGATGTGGTATATATATAAAATGGAGTATTACTCAGCAATCAAAATAATGAATCTTGCCTTTTGCAACTACGTGGATGGAACTGGAGGGTATTATGCTAAGAGAAATTAGAGAAAGACAAATATCATATGACTTCACTCATATGAGGACTTTAAGATAAAAAACAGATGAACATAAGGGAAAAAAACAGATGAACATAAGGGACAGGAAGAAAAAATAATATAAAAACAGGGAGGGAGCAATACATAGAGACTCTTAAATATAGAGAAGAATCAGAGGGTTGCTGGAGAGGTTGTGGGAGAGGTGGTGGACTAAATGGGTAAGGGGAATTAAGGAATCTACTCTTGAATCATTGTTGCACTATATGATAACAACTTGGAAGTAAATTAAAAAAAATAATTAAAATAATAAATTAATTAAAAAAGGATTTAAAAAATGAAAACAGATTCACTTTCAATTGTAATGTGGTAACTCTGAAAATCTTATTTTCCCCCTTCCAGTCATGTTTTTATTGAAGTGTAATTTACATTTAGTGTTATATTAATTTGACGTGTACAATGTAATGTTTAACAATTCTATAGTGTTGAGATCTCATGGAGATTAGTGTACTCTTAATATCCTTTATCTATCTCACCCATCCCCACCCACATTCCCTCTGGCAGCCCTTTTTGTTCTCTGTGTTTAAGAGTCTGATTTTTTTTGTCTGTCTTTTCCTTGTTTGTTTCTTTTTAAATTTATTAAATTCCACATATGAGTGTCATCACATGGTATTTGTCTTTCTCTGACTGGCTCATTTCATTCAGTACTATACCCTCTAGGTCCATCCAAGTTGCAAACTTACATCATACATTATTATTATTTTATTAATCACTTAACATACAATGCTCAGTGCCATCAAAATTGTCCTCCTTAGTATCCAACATTCATCTAGCCCATCTTCCTCCCACCTCCCTACAACCCTGAATTTGTTTGCCATCTCTAAGAAATTCTTAGGATTTATTTCCCTTTCTTTTCCCCCTCCCTTTCATATATCTATCTATCTATATCTATATCTATATCTGTCTATATCTATATCTATATCTATATATCTATAGATATAGATATATAGTTTCTTAAATTCCACATATGAGAGAAATCATATTAGAACATATTAGAATGGTTCTTTGGAGAAGAGAGAAAAAAGAACATTTCATTAATGAGACTCATGGGAATTCAGTGCCTTCAGGCAGAGAAATTGAAACTGCCTCAGCTACACCTACTGAAGTGGACTCTTGTATCCCGGGTGATTCTGTGTCTTCCAGAACCTTCACAAGTGGGGCCATGTCTCTTCCCTTCCTGGGGATATAACTATCAAAGACACCAATCATCCATGGGAGAAAGAGGTCATTCATGTCACACTGTTCTGTGCTAACATCTAGGTGAGCCATGGCATCTCCAGAAGTGCTGGGGAAATGTGTTGTGGTGGGAGGGACCCCGTTATAGGTGATTATTTTGAGGGCATCAAAGGGACAATTAGTTAAGGAGAGTTTAGTGATGCCAGTTTTGACCAATAAGGCTTTGATTCTGGAGGGCAACTCTGGGTACACTAAACAATCTCTCCCTGATCTGTCTCCTCCTTAGTGCTTAATTTATGGGCCTTTAGCTCTCAACACTCTTTCATCTGTTTTCTTTTTTCTTTTATTGTTTTTTATTTTTATTATAATTTTTAACATTTTGACTTATTTGTGAGGGAGAAGGAGACAGCATAAATAGGGGATGGACAGAAAGAGAGGGGATGGACAGAATCTGAGCTGTGAACACAGAGCCTGATGTGGGGCTTGACCCACAATCATGAGAATCATGACCTGAGCCAAAGTCCAATGCTTAACTGAATGAGCCACGCAGGCGCCCCTCCTCTGTTTTCATTGCTGGGTCTTCCATTGTTGGGAGTGACTGTTTATCATTATTGAGCCATTTGTTAATTGCAGTCATTCAACAGACATTTTTCAGCAATTAATGTATGGTAGACAGTACCATTTATTCTGGAAATAAATAAATGACAAAGACACTGTTTCTTCTCTCAAGGTAGTCACTGTGTAAACAGACTGAGAGACGTAAAAATAAATAAATATGATGCGAGGTTGCATTGGAATCTGGGGAAGTAGATCCTCAAAATTTAACTCTTTGTTTTTTTAAATTGTTTTCAATAAAGAGGGCTGTTTCATAGGTGTCAGTTAAGGCTTCACAGAGAAGCTGGTAGGTACCGAGCCTCGGAAGGCAGTCTTTCCATGGGCACAGGGGATGTGAGAAGTCCAGAATGAAACACCAGAGGAGGAAATTCAGAGATTACGTAAAGCGGAAGTTGTGCTGCTGGAGTTAGAAATACTTCTTACTGTCTGACCACCAATCAGGAGCAGGGTCTGTGGGTTCTGCAAAAGGAACCCACAGTAGCCTGGTTGGGTAGGCAACAGTCAGATTACCCAAGAAATTGACGTTTTGCTAGAGGGTTGAAGTTTCATTCTGAGATTAGTGAAGAGTATGTGCCGTTTTATGTCAGGGACAGCTATGAACAGGTCTTCTTGATGGAAAAGTGACCCAGGTTATTGTGAGGGAAACTCTACTTGCTGTGCTTAGAGTGTAGTGAGTGATGGAATCAGTACCATGAGCATGAGATGGGCGGTTAAGGAATGGGTCTCTGAGGGGTGGGAAATCGTGGTGGATACAGAAACTCAGATGAAGTTTTTATCATTCTTAAATGTTTACTAGAAACTCTGCTAGACCTCTTACAGTCATCATTTAATTGAAAAAATTCAAAAACTATGTGTGTGGCATCATTATTTTTATTTACTGACGGAAAGTGAAAGCAGTGATACTGCTTTATACGCAGCAAATAACAGAGCATGGGGACATGCTCAGAGCTCAATGTTTCCAGAGATTTTGATAGTCATTAATACTTTAATTTTTAATAAACTTGATTTTTGAACGTTGTACCTTTGCAAAAAAAACAAAAACAAAACCAAAACCAAAAACGTGCTGTGTTAGTTTCAGAAGGTGGTCATAAGCTCTGCTCTCAGTTTCTGAAGTTATGAACACATCCTCTCTCTTACACCTGTACATTTAATCGTCCTATCTGCTGAGCTTCCACATGCGTGACTTTTTTCTCAGGCTTCCTTTGTTCTTGAAGCAATCATAGTTGTGAGAGTAATGGTCAGGCGTTTTGTAATATAATCTTCTTTTGGACTAGCCTTCTCTTTGTTCATAAGTAGACTAGGACTGTGGATGTGGACCGGAAGAGCCAGAGAGGAAACTTCCATGTCATCTCATGACATCAAATGTACCCACTGTCAACATGACTAATTCTCATTGGTGTTGATATTGATGTCCTGGCTGGCATGGGGTTTGCCCCAATTTTTCCACTGTGGTTAGTCTTTCCCCTTTCCTTACATCCTATGCTCATTAGGGACTTTTCTATCCTAATATTTGAGCGTTCTCCACCTCTCTGAGAGTAGACTATATTCTTAAATCATTGTCATTCTTCTGCACTTGAGATCATTTCTTCTCTTTACTCCTTAATTATTAATTTTGGTGTGCACTCCTGATATGTAGTATATACTCTGGGTCATAGCCCAATACTACTTTATTTTGTTGCTCAAATTGGTCAGCTTGGCAATGGGGGGCTCCTCAGTGAGTGATATGTCTCTCTGGCATGTCCTTATCATTCCTAGCTTAAAAAAATTTTTTTTACATTTATTTATTTTTGAGAGGACCGAATGAGACAAAGCATGAGCGGGGGAGGGGCAGAGAGAGAAGGAGACACAGAATCTGAAGTAGGTTCCAAGCTCTGAGCAAGCGGTCAGCACAGAGCCTGATGCGGGGCTCGGACCACGAACTGTGAGATCTTGCCTTGAGCCGAAGTCTGACGCTCAACCAAGTGAGCCACCCAGGTGCCCCCATGATTCCTGGATTTTTAAAGGGAGTGTAGTATTTCATTACTCTCTTACAGAAGATGATGCTTCAGCTTCTTGTGTTTCCCTCCTGAGCCCTAGAAGCAGTCATTTCTGCAAGGAGCCCGGTTTCATTTTATTGGGACATGGGTTAAAACCAAGACATGGGTTCCAGGTGTGCTTGCTGCTACCAGGTTCTCTATATCCCCTGAGCTGACCCAGCAAGGAAACATATAAATGTTTACTACTCTGTGTATATGCAGACATCCATAGAGGTATCTATACGTAAGCCTCTGTATCTATGTTAAGATAGAAGCAAGTTCATGCTGATGACATCAACTCTATTATCACAAGGATCATACTAGCCTCTTGCTTCCGTGTAAAGTCCCACAACAAATGTGATTACCTTATTCCCATCATTTGCTCTCTGTTTCCTTCTATGTTCAATTACAGTGCACATGCACAGAAGTATCAGTATTGTTAACAATACCCTCTGGGATACATTTTATTAAGTATGGAGCAGTGCTTCTGTGCAATTTCTTTCATCTCCAAATTTCAGAATCCACTCATATTCCAAATCACATATTTCTGCACTTTTTTTTGCCTACCTGCTTCACTGAGATTGTCTCGTACAATTGTAATACAGTTAGTTGTTTGTTTTTTTTTTTTTTCACATGGTGCATTCCATGCTGGGATTCGCTCTGCCATGTAAATTGTGTCTGTGTGCTGATTTGTATTCTGCAAATTTGCTGAATATGTGTATCAGCCTAACAGGTTTATTTGTTTTTACTGATATCCTATTAGTTTATTTTTACATTTATCTATCTACTGTCTGTCTGTCTGTCTATCTATATCTTGATAGAGAAGGAGAGGAAGAGAGAGTGCACAAGTGGGGAAAGGGCAGAGAGTGGTAGAGAGAGAAAATCCCAGGCAGGCTTTGTGCTGCCAGGGTAGTGGGACATGGGGTTCAGTCTCACCAACCATAAGATCCTGACGTAGCTGTAACCAAGAACCATGCTTAACTGACTGCCACTTGAGCCACCCAGGTGCCCTGATATCTTATTTCTTTTTAAATAAGATCACCTTTATGGGATGCCTGGGTGGCTCAATTGGTTAGGCATCTGACATAGGCTCAGGTGATGATCTCTGGTTCATGAGTTTAATCCTGTATGTTCTCTGTTGTCGCTTCACAGATGGCTTCAGATGCTCTGTGTCTGTCGCTGTCGCTGTCTCTGTCTCTGTCTGTCTCTCTCTCTCTCTCTGTGCTCTTCCTTCCCCCTTCCCCTCCTCTTGCATGCACTGTCTCTCAAAAATAATAAATAAAAAATATAAAAAATATGATCACCTTTGTGAACAGAAATCATTATTCTTCCTTTCTAATTTTAATGACTTTTATTTTCATTCTCTCTCATCCATCCCCACTTTTTCTTTTCTTTCTTGTCTCTTTCTTTATCTTTGTCTGTCTTTTATTTCTTCTGATCCTTACTTATCTTCTGTCTTCTTTCTTCTGATTTACTGGTGTTTTATTTTTTCCTCTCCTTCCTCTTTTCCTTTTCATTTCATTCTCCTGCCTTTCTTTCCTTCTTTTCTTTCTTTCTGTCGTTCTTTCTTTCTTCTCTCTCTCTCTCTCTCTCTCTCTCTCTCTCTCTCAGCTAATTTCTCTGTCTGGAACTTTCATGTCATGTTACATAGAAGGTATAAGGCAGACATGCTTGTCTTGTTTTTATCTTAGAGGTCACTCTTAGCCTTTCACTATTGAGAATGATGTTAGAAGTGGGCTTTCACATATGATCTATATCATGTTGAAGAAGTTTCCTTTTGTTCTTAGCTTCTTGAATGTTGTTATTATGAAAGAAGGTCCAATTTTGTCTATTTTTCTGCATCAGTGGAAATAAGCATGCACTTTTATCCTTCATTCTGTTAATGTGGTGTATCACACTGACAAATTTTCGTAAGTAAAACCATCCTTGCATTCCAGGAATAAATCCCACTTGGTCATGATGCATTATCCTTTTGTACACCATGAACAAAAGGCTGCTATGTTCTGTTTGGTAGTATTTAGTAAAAGATTGTCACATCAGTATTTGTTGGGAATATTGTTGTGTACTTTTCTTTTCTTGCAATGTCTTTATTTGGTCAGTATTAGTGCAATGTTGGCCTCTTGGAATAAAGTAGGACGTTTTAACCTTTGAATTTTTGTAAGAGTTTGAGAAAGTTTGGTGTTAATTCTTCTATTTCTGTGTGGTTTTTGTGATTCTAAGCCATGACGACTCGATTGGCACACCTACATTGCAAAATGCAATTCTCTTAGGAAAAATAAGCTCTTGACTCATGGTGTATCCTGTCCCCTGCTTTCTAAAACAGCTGTGCTTCAGCCACAAGAGTACACAGTACCACAATGATGGAAAACTCTCTCTCTGCCTCTCTTCCTACCTGCACTGTGTGTGTGTGTTTGTGTGTGTGTGTGTGTGTGTATAGGGAATAGAGATGTTATCAGTGAATATACACACATGAAAACATTTGAAGCAAGCTGAACTGTTTTATGAAATTAAAAAATGCATAATTTAGACCAACTGAAGACTGACAGTAAGAGTGAGAGAATGTGAGAGAATTATGGAGGAATGAGTTATGTTGTATCTGTACACATTACATAAAATTTATTCCGTGGTAGCAGACATCATATATAACATATAGGTATAAAAACAACAATGGACTGTAGTGTCCACTTCCTTAGAATGTTTCCACAGATGCAGGAGGCTTTGAGCTCCTCTCTTTCTTATCTTACACCCACCCCCTGCTCCTGTTGTGTTACCTGCTCTGCTCACAGCTTTCTCTTGATGTTGCCTGATGGGTTTGGGTCTTGCCTTAGGGTCCTTGCACAGGCTTTTTCTCTGCCTTAATTGGTTTCCTCAAGGTTATCTGCATGGTTCATATATCCACTGCCCTCAGTTTTTCAGCTTTGAAGCCCCTCATCAGAGATGATACAATGGCAAGTTTCCCCTTCATTTAGGATTCCTAGTGTGACATTGTTTTACTTACTGGTTGTAACCACCACTTGAAACATCACTCTTCATTTAGTAGTATTTGCTGCCTCTGACACACACACATCTTAAACTCAGTCTTGTTAAGGTCAAATGCACATCACTAATTTTTTCAGTGCTTTCAAAAATCTTGCCAACAAAATAATAGGTTAAAATATTTGTTGGGTGAACAAAAAAAGTCTCAGGAAATTTATGGAGGAGAACATTGCTTTGGATAAATGTTTTGATTCAGGACAAGGATTGTGAATCAGTTTCAGCCTCATGGAAAACATGGAACATTGGGAATCCCTGAAATTTTCTGCTAAATTTTCTAGATGGTAGGTAATGTTTAAGAATTAACTAATGAAACACGTTGAAAACACAAATTGCAGCATTTCTTTCAATTCTGTGATCACTGCCTGTGCCTTTACAATGCTCTTGTCTCTGTTCCAGCTGTTTTCATCAGTTACATGGAAGGAAGAAATCAAACTCATGTTACAGAGTTTATCCTCCTGGGACTCTCAGACCAGGCGGAACAGCAGTCTCTGCTCTTTTGGCCGTTCCTGTCCATGTACCTGGTCACCTTCACTGGGAACCTGCTCATGATCCTGGCCATTATCACAGACTCCCGCATCCACACGCCCATGTACTTCTTCCTCTCCAACCTGTGCTTTTCAGACATCTGTTTCACCTCCACCACCATCCCAAAGATGCTGCTTAACATCCAGACGCAGAGCAGAGGGATCTCCTACGAAGGGTGCCTCAGCCAGATGTACTTTTTCATGCTTTTTGGAGGATTAGACAACTTCCTCTTGACAGTGATGGCCTATGACCGGTTTGTGGCCATCTGTCAGCCACTGCACTACATGGTCATCATGAATCCCAAATTCTGCAGCATCCTGCTTCTGGTTCCCTGGATATTGAGTGTTCTTACCTCTCTATTACATGACTTGATGATTTTGCGACTCTCTTTTTGCACAGATCTGGAAATCCTTCACTTTTTCTGTGAACTTATTCAGGTGATCCAACTTGCTTGCTCTGATACCTTCCTCAATGACCTGATGATCTATCTCACAAGTGGACTTCTGGGTGTTGTTCCACTCACTGGTATCCTGTTCTCTTACTCTAGAATTGTCACTTCCATTTTGAGAATTTCATCAGCAATGGGCAAGTATAAAGCATTTTCCACATGTGGGTCTCATCTTGCAGTGGTCTCTTTGTTCTACGGTACAAGCCTTGGGGTTTATCTTAGTTTTGCTGCTTCACAAAACTCCAGAGCAAGTGCCATAGCCTCAGTGATGTTCACAGTGGTGACACCCATGTTGAACCCCTTCATCTATGGTCTGAGGAACAGAGACATCAAGCAAGCTCTGAGAAGGCTCTTTAGCCGAGAGACATTCTCTGCATATAGGATTCTTTGTTTCAGGATAAAGACTTGAGTAACAGGGCTCCAAACCCTAGAAAACCCAGATCATGATATTTGTGTCAGTTCATAGGCTGACAATCTGCAGTTTGTCTTTCTGCAGTTTGGGTTGGTTTATGTTTTTCATACATTATGAGCCACCATTTCTTCTGTATGTCTTTTCTTGTTGAAGTTTATTTATTTTGAGAGAGAGAGAGCAAGGAGGGGCAGAGAGAGGGAGAGGGAGAATCCTAAACAGGCTCCTTGCAATCAGTGCAGAGTCTGATGTGGGGTGTGATCTCACAATTGATGAGTTCATATCATAAGTTGAGCCGATATCAAAAGTTGATGCTAAATTCCTGAGCCACCCAGGTGCTCCTCTTCTGTATTTCTTTTAAACGGTTTAGACTTCTCATTAAATTCCATCGCATGGATTTTCAGCAACAAATAAAGGCTATAGGAAATTGAGTACTTATGATGTGATAGGGGAAGCCAGTGGAGTAAATGTGGAATCCTTCCTCTCTGAGATGAAAGCAGGTGTCTGGTAGAGTATCTGCTTTGGCAGTAAAATCATTGAACATATCAGAGGTTATATACCAGGTTCCCGGGGTTTCTGTCAATCCACCTTGGAAAGAGCTCACATCTGCAAGAGCAGAGGCTCCTGGAATCCTGTGTGATTCATTTACAATAATCCACATTCACTATGCAATATCTACTTTCCCCTTGCACACTTCAAAACATTAATTACGTGTGAAGTTAATAGAAATGACAACTCCTGATTTTTCAGGCATTGATGGTGTCATTGTTTGTGCTTATCCCAGGCATGTACTATTACTTTTCTTTTAATATTTTGGTAAGTAGCAACCCTATCTTCTGATTTCCATCAGCACCTCCAAACTATGATAAGCCCTTAACAGATCCCAACAACAATATGGATAGTCTGCCTATTGCCACCTTTGTCTTTTCTTTAAAAAATTTTTTTAATGTTTTTATTTATTTTTCAGACAGACAGAGCACGGGGGTGGGGGCAGAGGGATGGGCAGAGAGAGAGGGAAGCACAGAATCTGAAGCAGGCTCCAGGCTCTGAGCTGTCAGCACAGAGCCCGATGTGGGGCTTGAACCCACAAATTGTGAGATCATGACCTGAGCTGAAGTCAGATGCTTAACCAACTGGAATACTCAGGTGCCCTTACCTCTGTCTTTTCTAATGATGCATCCCAGAATTTAGGCATTGATAGCAGGATATACTTATGGTTCTAGCCTGTGCTTTATGAGGCAGAGCAAGTGAAAGTCCCTTATCACCTTACCCCAGAAGCCACCAGTTTGATGGTTGGCCATAATGGTAATTTCCTATTACCTGATTCACAGTTTTCCAGGTAAAAGTCCACAGGTCCCTTTAAGGACTAATATTCAGAGAAATGTTTAAGAGGCTCTCACTCAAAAGCAAAGAGAAGAAGAAACAGGGAAAGCAAGAAGAAAGAAAGAAAATGAGAAAAATAGAATAAAGAAGAGAGCTTACTTATAGCATTTGCCAGTTTCCGTGGTGAAATTACTCTCATCTTGCCCAATATCAAGCTACCAATTTTGGTTCAGACCACAGTCCCCATGAACCATTATAAGTTGGCTACCACCATTACCTTAGAGTCTTTGGGTTGGGTTTGGTGGAAAATGTAAAGCATTTGTCTCTATTTTACATTCTTCACTCAGGGGTAATTGGTTCCATCAACTGAGGATCTGAGTCAGTGAACAGTCTCAGGTCTGAGAGGCAAGTAGAGATTATGACCCTTCATTGTGGTGACTCAGGTCAATCTTTTCTTCATGATTATTAGAGGTAGGTGTTTTGGTTGTTGTTTTTGTTTTCCTTGTTTTTCATAGCTACACAACTTGGATGAACCCTTAGTAAGCCGCCCATCATTTTGTTTCATGGAGACACCTTGATGAAAATGCCAGTTCCAGAAATCTCTGTGGCTCAACCAATGCTGATGAGAATGATTAACTCTTATATGCACTATAATACTATACCCTGGGTGGTTTCAGACTGTTGACATGGCCTCTGGCAATTCAGTGGAGGGGGCAGGGGCTGAACTCAGGACAAAGGCATTTCAATTTCAGCATGTCCATGGTAAGTCTGTCATATTGGGGAGAAGCTCTGTAGAGCTTGTCAAGGAAGACATTACATCCCTCGCCAAGGTGTTTCTCAATGCTTTATGAATTTTATATTCTCCAAACTCTTATTTTGGGTGTACTTTGTGGTTGAACGGGGTGTTGGGGTCTCATAGGGTAGAATCACACAAGATAAACCCATCACAACACTCTTGTCTCCTTGTACTTTGGATTCCTTCCTCTACATCATCAAGCTCTTTATGGCACTGAAATTCTTTTAGAATATGTCACTCTTTTAGTTCCTTTTTTGTCAGGGTAAAAAATATATGAAATTTGTTATTTTAAACATTTTGAAATAAACTTAAGTGGCCTTAAGTACTTTTTCACTGTTGTGCAATCACCACCTCGATCCGTCTCCAGAACTTTCTCATCATCTCAAACTGAATCTTTATTCACTTGAAATACTAACTCCCCATTGCCCCTTTTTCCAGTCCCTGTCTCCCACCATGCTACCTCTTTCTCTAAAACTGAATACTAAAGGTTCCTTATGTAGATGTTATTGTTTAATATGGGTTCTTTTATATCCTTCCTTTCACTTAGCATAATGTTTGTTTCACCCATGTTGTAGCCTATGCCAGAATTCTATTCATATTAAAGCCTGAATGATATTCCACTGTATGTATTCACCACATTTTGTTCATCTGTGAGTTTGTTGATGGACATTTGGGCTGTCTCCACATTTTGGCTACTGTAAATAAATCTGTTATGAAAAGTGTTGTACAAAAAATCTTTTCTAGTCACTGCTTTAGTCTTTTGGGGCATACAAGTGGGTACATAACCAGAAGTGAATCTACTGGATCAAATGATAATTCCACGCTTACATTTCTGAGGAACTAGCACACTGTTTCCTCCAGCAGCTGTGCCCCTTTTTAGTCTCCAATTTCTCCACAATCTCACCAACACTTATTTTCTGATTTAATTTTTACAATAGCCATACTAGTGTGTGTGAGTTGGTATCTATGCATTATGGTTTTGGTTTGTACTTCCCTAATGATTAGTTATGTTGCACATCTTTCATGAGCGAATTAGTCATTCCTATATCTTCTCTGGAGAAATGTCTAATGACACTGCCTGTTTTTTAACTGAGTTGTTTTGCTGTTGAATTTTTGAAATTCTTGAATACATTGTTTTTGTTTTCTTTTTTTAATGTTTATTTTTGAGACAGAGAGGGACAGAGCATGAACAGGGGAGGGTCAGAGAGAGAGGGAGACACAGAATCTGAAGCAGGCTCCAGGCTCCGAGCTGTTCAGCACACAGCCCAACGCGAGGCTCAAACTCACGCACTGAGAGATCATGACCTGAGCCAAAGTCCGATGCTCAACCAACTGAGCCACCCAGGCGCCCCGAAGTTTTGGAATTCTTTACATATTTTGAATATTAACCTATTATCAGGTGTGTGATTTTCCAGTCCTTTCTCCATTTTGTGGGCTGCCTTTTTCACTTGGGGAATAGTGCCCTTCAATGTCCAAATATTTTTTTTTTATTTTGCTGAAGTAATTTTTTCTCTAGTTGCCTGTGTCTTTGGTGTTATATTCAGGAAACCTTTGTCAAATACAGTGTCATGGAGGTGCATCTCTCTCTGTGTTTTCTTCTCAGGGGTTACAGTTTTATTTCTTTTTTTTATTATTTAAAATTATTTATGTAAATTCAAGTAAGTTAACATACAGTGTAATATCGGTTTCAGGAGTAGAACCTAGGGATTCCTCACTTACATATAACACCCAACCAGTGTCCTACTTAATGTCCGTCACCATTTAGCCCATCTTCCCACCCACCTCCCCTCCAGCAACCCTCAGTTTATTCTCTGTATATAGGAGTCTCTTATAGTTTGTCTCCCTGTTTTTATCTTATTTTTCCTTCCCTTCTCCTATGTTCATCTGTTGTGTTTCTTAAATCCCACATATGAGTGAAATCATATGGTATTTGTCTTTTTCTGATGGACTTATTTCACTTAGCAGGATATACCCCAGTTTCATTCACATTGCTCCAAATGACAAGATTTCATACTTTTTGGTAATGGAGTAGTATTCCATTGTATATATAATACCACCTCTTTTAAATAGAACTACTGCATGACCCAGCAGTTGCATGACTGGGTATGTATCCAAAAGATACAAAAATGCTGCTTCTAAGGGGCACATGCACCCCAGTGTTTATAGCAGTGCTAACAACAATAGCCAAATTACAGTTTTATTCCCTATGGTTAGGTATGAGGTCCATTTGCAGTCATGTTTGTAGATGGAAGATGAAAAGGACACTTTCATCTTTTATTTATTTATTTTCTTGTATGTGGATATCTAGGTTTCCCACCACCATTTTATGTATGTATGTATGTATGTATGTATGTATGTATGTGTGTGTTTATAGAGTGAGAGAGTGTGAGCTGCGGAGAGGGGTAGAGGGAGAGAGAGAAAGACTATTTATCAGTCTCCACACTCAGTGCAGAGCCCAATGCAGGGATTGATCCCACCACACTGGAATCATGACCTGAGCCAAAATCTGAGTTGGACGCTCAGCTGACTAAGCCACCCAGGTGCCCCATCATGATTTCTTAGAAAGACTGTACATTTATCTTTGAACTTTCCTGGAACTCTTCTCAAAAATCATTCAGTTGTGGGGCGCCTGGGTGGCGCAGTCGGTTAAGCGTCCGACTTCAGCCAGGTCACGATCTCGCGGTCCGTGAGTTCGAGCCCCGCGTCAGGCTCTGGGCTGATGGCTCAGAGCCTGGAGCCTGTTTCGGATTCTGTGTCTCCCTCTCTCTCTGCCCCTCCCCCGTTCATGCTCTGTCTCTCTCTGTCCCAAAAATAAATAAACATTGAAAAAAAAATTAAAAAAAAATCATTCAGTTGTATGTATGAGAGTTTTTTTCTGGGCTCCCTCCTATTGCACTTAGTTATATTTCTGTTGTTATTACAGTTGAGTTATATTTGTTTTTGTTCTTAACAATGAAAACTGATCATTTAAAAATATAATGTGGGTGGTGCCTGAGTGGTTCAGTCAGTTAAGTGTCCAACTTGAGCTCAGGTCATGTCTCACAGTATGTGAGTTCAAGCCCTGCATCAGGCTCTGTGCTGACAACTCAGAGCCTGGAGCCTGCTTCAGATTCTGTGTCCCCCTCTTTTTCTTTCTCTCCCCCACCTTGTGCGCTCTCTCTCTCATTTCAAAGATGAGTAAAGATTTTTTTAAAAATTTAAAAAAATATAATGTGGTAACTCTGAAAATCATATATCTCCCCCCTTCTCCAGGCATTATTTTTATTGAAGTATAGTTTACATACAGTGTTATATTAATTTGAGGTGTACAATGAATAACTTCAACAATTTATACATTGTTCAATACTTATGGAGATAAGTGTACTCTTAATCCCTTTATCTTTTTAAGTATTGTTGAAAAACATTTTTATTTCAGAGACAGAGAGAGCACAAGATGGAGAGAGGGGCAGAAGGAGAGGGAGGGAGAGAGGGGAAGAAAGAGAGAGAGAGAGAGACAGAGAGAGAGAGAGACAGAGAGAGAGAGAGAATCTTAAGCGGGCTGCACCCTCTGTGAGGGGCCCAACGCAGGGCTGTAACCCATGACCCTGGAATCATGACCTGAGCTGAAATCAAGAGGCAGTCGTTCAACCAACTGAACCACCCAGGCACCCATTAATCTCTTTTATCTATCTCATCCACCCACCCCACCCCCTTCCTTCTGGGAACCACCAATATGTTCTCTGTATTTCAGAGTCTTTTTTTAAAATACATTTTTTTAAGGGGCACTAAGGAATCTACTCCTGAAATCATTGTTGCACTATATGCTAACTAATTTGAATGTAAATTTATTTATTTATTTATTTATTATAAAATTTATTGTTAAAATTTAAACCAAAATTTATTGGTTTCCATACAACACCCAGTGCTCATCCCAAAAGGTGCCCTTCTCAATACCCATCACCCACCCTTCCCTCCCTCCCACCCCCCATCAACCCTCAGTTTGTTCTCAGTTTTTAAGAGTCTCTTATGGTTTGGCTCGCTCCCTCTCTAACTTTTTTTTTCCTTCTCCTCCCCCATGGTCTTCTGTTAAGTTTCTCAGGATCCACATAAGAGTGAAAACATAAGGTATCTGTCTTTCTCTGTACGACTTGTTTCACTTAGCATCACACTCTCCAGTTCCATCCACATTGCTACAAAAGGCCATATTTCATTCTTTCTCACTGCCAAGTAGGATTCCATTGTGTATATAAACCACAATTTCTTTATCCATTTGTCAGTTGATGGACATTTAAGCTCTTTCCATAATTTGGCCATTGTTGAAAGTACTGCTCTAAACATTGGGGTACAAGTGCCCCTATGCATCAGCACTCCTGGATCCCTTGGGTAAATTCCTAGCAGTGCTATTGCTGGGTCATAGGGGAGATCTATTTTTAATTTTTTGAGGAACCTCCACACTGTTTTCCAGAGTGGCTGTACCAATTTGCGTTTCCACCAACAGTGCAAGAGGGTTCCCGTTTCTCCACATCCTCGCCAGCCTCTATAGTCTCCTGATTTGTTCATTTTAGCCACTCTGACTGGCATGAGGTGATATCTCAGTGTGGTTTTAATTTGTATTTCCCTGAGGAGGAGTGACGTTGAGCATCTTTTCATGTGCCTGTTGGCCATCTGGATGTCTTCTTTAGAAAAGTGTCTATTCATGTTTTCTGCCCATTTCTTCACTGGATTATTTGTTTTTCAGGTGTGGAGTTTGGTGAGTTCTTTATAGATTTTGGATACTAGCCCTTTGTCTGATATATCGTTTTCAAACATCTTTTCCCATTCCATCGGTTGCCTTTTAGTTTTGCTGATTGTTTCCTTTGCAGTCTTCTGTACTTCTTTAAAACTGTTTAGACCTCTCATTAAATTCTATGGCATGGATTAAAAAAAAATAATGTTTATTCATTTTTTGAGAGAGAGAGAGAGGGAGAGAGAGAGAGAGGAAGGCCAGAGACAGAGGGAGACATAGAATCAGAAGCAGGCTCCAGGCTCTGAGCCGTGTGCACAGAGCCTGATGCTTGGCATGAACCCAGGAATTGGAAGATCATGACCTGAACCAAAGATGGACACTCAACCAACTGAGACCCCCAGGGGCTCCCATTTCATGTATTTTTAGAAACATATAAATAATATAGCAAATTGAATACTTAAAATGTGATAGGAGGAGACAGGGAGTAAATGTGAAATGCTTCTTCTGTGGGTTGAAAACAGGTACCTGTTAGAGTATCTGCTTTTGGAGGAAAATCATTGAACATACAAGAATTTATAGATGAGTTTCCAGGGTTTTATGCCAATTCACCTCGGCAAGTGATCATATCTATAAGAGCAGAGCCACCGGGAACCCTGTGCGATTAGTTTACAATAATCCACATTCAGTATGCAATCTGTAGTTTCCCCTCACACAGTCCTAACCATAAATTAAGTGTGAAGGTAACAGAAATTGCAGCTCCTGATGTTTCAGGCCTTGATGGTGTCAACCTTGGTGATTCTCCCAGGGATGCATTATTATTTTTCTCTTAATATTTGGTAGGCGGCAGCACTGTCTTGTGATTTCCCTCAGCACCTCCTACCGTAATAGGCTCTTCACAGATCTCACGCACAATAAGGCTACTCTGCCCATTGCCACCTCCATCTTTTCTAATGTTGCACCCCAGGAATTAGCAGTGAGATCAGGATACACCTATGGACCTAACCTGTGCTGTGCGAGACAGAGTAAGACAAATGTCTCCTTATCACCTGACCCCAGAGTCCCCTACTTGGATTGTAGGCAATAATGGTAATTCCCTATTACCTGATTCACAGTTTTCCAGCTGAAAGTTCACAGGTCTTTTCAAACACTAGTATGCAGATAAATGTTCATGGAATGATATCTCAAATGCACAGACAAAAAGAAACAGGGAAAGCAGGAAGAAAGGCAGAAAATAAAAACAAAGGAATAAGAAGAAAGCTTCTTTATAGCATTTGCCAATTTCCATGGTATAGTTGCTCTCATCTTGCCCAATATCAAGGTGCCAGTTTTGGTTCAGACCACAGTCCCCATGAACCATTATAAGCTAGCCAGCGCCATCATCTCAGAGCCTTTGGGTTGTGTTTGGAGGAAAATGTAAAACATTTGTTGTCATTTTACAGCCTTCCATCAGGTGTAAATGGTCCCATCAATTGAGGATCTGGGTCAGTGAACAGTCTCAGGACTGATAGAGATTATGACCCCTTATTGTGGTGACTCAGGTCAATCTTGTCTTCATGATTATTAGAGGTGGATTTTTTTTTTTTTTAGTTACACAAATCAGATGTGCCCTTGGTGAGCTGCCATCAATTTTGTCTCTTGGAGACACCCTGATGAATTTGTCATTTCTAAAAATCCCTGTGGCCTCACCAATTTGGATGAAAATGATTAACTCTTACATGCACTATGAATAACGTACCTCAAATGGTGTTGGACTGCTGACATGGCCTCTGGCAGTTAAGGAGGGGCTGAAGTCAGGACAAAGGCATTTCAATTTCAGCATGTCCATGGTAAGTCTGTCATATGGAGGGCAAGCTCTGTAGAGCTTGTGAGGGAAGACTTTAGGTGCTTCCCGAGGTAGTTTTCAATGGCCTTATGAATTTTATGTCGTCTGAAACCTCAGTTTTGGTATACTTTGGGGTTGAGACGTTGAATCACACAAGATAAACATATCACGATGCCCTTGTCTCCTTGTATTTTGGATTCCTTCCTCTACGTCATATTAAGCTATTTATGGCACTGAAATTCTTTTTTTTTTTTAAGTTTATTCATTTACTTTGAGAGAAAGAAAGAAGTAGCTGGATTAGGATACAAAGAGGGAGAGTGAGAAAATCCCAAGCAGGCTCCATATTGCCAGTGAAGAGCCCAATGTGGGGCTTGAACTCAGGAACCTGGCCTCAGGTCAGATCATGACCTGAGCCGAAATCTAGAGTCAGATGCCTAACCAACTGAACCACCAGGCACCCCTGAAATTCTTTTAGAACATGTCACTCTTTTAAAATTCTTTTTTGTTAGGGTAAAGTCTATATAAAATTTATTATTTTGAACACTTTGAGATATGTGGCATTAAGTATTTTCTCTCTGTTGAGCAACCACCACCTCTATCAATCTCCAGAACTTTCTCATTGTCTCAAACTGAGCCTTTGTGCCCTTGAAATACTATATCCGCATTGCCCCTTAGCCCAGCCCCTGTCTCCCACCATCCTACCTTCTCTCTCTAAAACCGAGTACTCTAGATACCTCACGTAGATGTCATTGTGTGAAACTGGTCCTTTTGTTTCTGGCTTCTGACACTTAGCCTTGTGTTTGAGAGTTTCACCCATGTTGTAGACTATGCCAGAATTCCGTTCATTGTAAAGGCTGAATGCTGTCCCACTGTCTGTGTTCACGACACTTCGTTTATCTGTGAGTTTGTTGATGGACATTTGGGTTGTCTCCACATTTTCATTACTGTGAATAATCTGTTATGAAAACTGGTGTAGAAATATGTGTTTTGCTCCCTGCTTTGCATTCTTTTGGGGTGTTTAAGTGGGTATATAAACAGAAGGAAAATTACTGCATCGAATGATAATTCTACATTTTATTCTCATCAGCAAAGCACAACGGAGTTCCAGTTTCTTCACCTCCTCACCAACACTCATTTTCTGTTTTGGTTTTCCAACAGCCATCCTAGTGTGTGTGGCGTGGTATCACGCTATGGTTTTTATTTGCATTTCTGTAGTGATTAGTTATGTTGTGCATCTTTCATGTGCTAAGTAGCCATTGCTATAAATTCTCGAGTCCATTGCCTTTTTTTGTTTTTCAAAATTAGTTTTAGTTTTTTTATAAATGTATTTTTTATTTTTTAACTTTGTTTATTCTGAGAGAGAGAGAGAGAGAGAGAGAGAGAGAGAGAGAGAGAGATCGCACGAGCATGAGGAGGGGAGCGGCAGAGAGAGAGAGAGGGAGAGAGAGAATCCCAAGCAGGCTCCATGCAGTCAGTGCAGAGCCAGAAGTGGGGCTCGAACTCACAAACTGTGAGATCATGGCCGAGCTGAAACCAAGAGTCAGACATTTAACCGACAGAAGCAACCAGGCTCCCCATTAGTTTTACTTTTTTAAAAATTTATTTAAAAGTTTTAATTCCTATGTAGTTAACATACAGTGTAATATCAGTTTCAGGTGTATAAGGTAGTGCTTCAACACCTCCATGAAACACCCAGTGCTCATCACAGCAAATGCACTGCTTGATCCCCATCACCTATTTCCCCCATCTCCTCCTTTCCCCTCTGGTAACCATAAGCTTCTCCTCTCTCTCTTTTCCTCTTGTACTCATTTGTTTTGTTTCTTAAGTTCTGCATATGAGTGAGGTCATGTGGTATTTGTCTTTCTCTACCTGACTTATTTTGCTCAACGTTATACTCACTGACTCCATCCAAGTTGTTGCAAATGGGAAGACATCATTCATTTTTATGGGTGAGTAGTATTTCATTGTACATGTATACCAGATTCTTATCCATTCATCTTATCAATGGACACGTAGGCTGCTTCCATTATTTGGCTACTGTAAGTGATAGTGCTAAAAACATAGAAGTGCATTTATCCCTTTGAATGAGTGTTTTGTATTTTGGGGGGTAATGACCCAGTAGTGTGATTACTGGATTGTAGGGTACCTCTGTTTTTTTTCTTCCAAGATTTTATTTAAGTTCAAGTTAGTTACCATAGAGTACACTATTAGTTTCTGGAGTAGAATTTAGTGATTCGTTGTCTGCATAGAATACACGGTGCTCATTGCAACAAGTGCCTCCCTTAATGCCCATCACCCATCTAGTCTCTCCCCCATCCACCTCTCTTCCAGCAACTCTCACTTTGTTCTCTGTGGTTAAGAGTCTCTTATGGTTTGCTGCTGTCTATGTTTTTATCTCATATTAGTTTTCTCTCCCTTTCCCTGTTTGTCTGTTCTGTTTCTTAAATTCCACATATAAATGATATCATAAGAAATTTGTCTTTCTCTGACTTATTTTGCATGGCACAATACATACTAGTTCTATCCATGTCATTTCAAATGGCAAGATTTCATTCTTTATGACGGTGAAGCAACAAATGCCCTTCTATTTTTCACTTTTTGAGGAATCTTCATACCGTTTTCCACAGTGGCTGCAGCAGTTTGCATTCCCACCATCAGTGCAAGAGGTTCCCCTTTCTCCACATCCTCATGGGCAGTATTTTTTTAAAATATATATTGTAAAAGTTTGTATTATGGAAGTATTGATTCACTGTATTGTACACCTGAAACTAATATGACACTATGTGTTAACTAACAGGTATTTAAATAAGTGTTGCCTTAAAAAAAAAAGTTTAAAGAGAGAGAGCATGTAAGTGGGATAGAGGGGCGAGGGAGAGAGAGAATCCCAAGCAGGCTCCATGCACAGCACAGAGCCTGACACAGGGCTCGATCCAAGAATCCTGGGTCATGATCCAAGCCCAAATCTAGTGCAGATGTTCAACCGACTGAGATACCAATTTGCCCCAGCGCCACCTTTTTAAAATTGAGTTGGGTTTCTTTTTTCAAGAATTCTTGAAATTCTGTACACAGTTTGGATATTAATCTTTTATCAGGTGTGTGATTCAGCAATAGTTTCTCCATTTTGCGGTTGCCTTTTCATTTGGAAATAGTGCCCTTCATGCACAAATATTTCGATTTTGCTGATGTAATTGTTTCTCTAGCTGCCTGTGTCTTTGGTGTTATATCCAAGAAATCTTTGTCAAATCCAGAGTCACAAAGATGTATCTGTATGTTTTCTTCTAAGTGTTTATTTACAGTTTTATATCTTATTTTTTATTTTTTTAATATAATTTATTGTCAGATTGGTTTCCATACAACACCCAGTTCTCATCCAAGTGCCCTCCTCAATGCCCATCACCCACTTTCCCCTCTCCCCTACCCCCCCATCAACCCTCAGTCCATTCTCAGTATCCAGGTCTCTTATGGTTTGCCTCCCTCCCTTTCTGTAACTTTTTTTCCCCTTCCCCTCCCCCATGGTCTTCTGTCAAGTTTCTCAAGATCTTATGTTTAGATCTGTGATCCATTTGGAGTCATGTTTGTAGATGTGGAAAGAAGGGTCACCTTCCTCATTTTGCACGTGGATATCCAGTTTTCCATTGCATTTGCTTCAAAGGACTGCCTATATACCATTGAAATATGCTGCAGTCTTGTCAAAAGTCATTTAGTAGTATGTATGAGGATTTATTTCTGGGCTCCCTCCTATTTCATTGAGTTATATATCTATTTTTCTTGTTGTTGTGAAAGCTGGTCATTTAAAAATTAAAATGTGGTAACTCCTCTGAGTATTATATTTTCCTCCTTACCCAACCATTATTTTTGTTGAAGTATACTTTACAGACAGAGTTATATGAATTTCAGATGCACAATGTAATGCATCAGCAATTCTATATACTGCTCAGTGCTCATGGGGATAAGTATACCCTTAATTCCCTTTATCTATCTCACCCAACCATAGCCACCTTTTCTCTGACAACCACCAGTTTGTTCTCCGTGTTAAAAGTCTGGTTTTTTGTTTCTTCTTTTTTCCATGTTTGTCCATTTGTTTCGTTTCTTACATTCCACACAGGAGTGAAATCAAATGGTGTTTGTCTTTCTCTGACGGACTCATTTCCCTGAGCACCATACCCTCTAGGTCCTTCCAAGTCACAAACTTACATAATGTTTATTACTTTTTTGCTCTTCAATGGGGTTCATTGATTCCCTATTTTTCCATCTACACTTTTCTTAGGGTATTGTAGTAGCAACAGTCTCTGCCTAACATTGTTGCAGGATGAGTTTTTTACAGGGAGAGCTTGGTCCTGGACATCTGTCATGAGATCTGCACTGACTTGCAGATATTTTCCTAAATACGTGTCAAGCTGAGAGCCAAAATATCAGCATCTCTGCTCTCTGAATGCTGTCTAATGGCTCAGGGTAATTTTTGAATTGTCATTCTTGCCTTCTGATTGTTGGTAGCAAGTGTGAAGTATTTCCCTCATTGGCTGCCGGATTTCATCTTGGCGTGCCCTTACCACCTTCACCCACATGAAGACTCGGGACAATTAGTGGCTTGTTTGTGCAGCCTTCACCCATCTCTTCTGGAAGAGGTGACTATGTTGGTATTCTCTTCATGAGGTGTCAGTGCCTCTTCAACTTAGCACATTCATTTATCTTTTTTTCTCACTCTGTTGAGACTGTGAGCTCCTCAAGAGAAGAGACCATTTCTTACAACTTTCATCCTTCCCAGGATGTAGTTTAGTGCCTAGTGTAAAGCAACTGCTAATGAAGTGTTAGTAAGATGCTTAAGGAAGCAAATGGTTGAGTGATATTAAACAGACATTGCCCACAATGAAGGAGAAAGGAGAAGTAGGAGAAAAGGAGAGACAATGTGGAGGCTGGGAGTTCCATGATTGTGAGCTGACAGAATGTGTACAGATGGGAGAAAGAAAAGAGTCAAGGAACACAGAATTTCTGAATAAAGAATTGTATACTTATGACGGGGTGCTCTGACTTATCGGCGAGAATGTCTAAAGACAGTGGATCTCCTTTTGAGATAAGAGAGTTTAATGGCATAAGAGACATTCAGGGAATTCCAGGCTGTGTTCCAACACTGGGATGAGTTTGCATTCTGTTTTTCTCTCCTAGCTCCAGAGACCCTAGGCTTATAAGGGAAAGAGAGACAAAAGATTATTTCTTTAATGAGACTCATGGGAGTTTATTCCCTGCAGGTACAGAAATTGAAAATGCCTTTGCCGCACCCGAGAAGTCGACTCCTGTAATCTCTGATGATGTGAGCACATAGCCGTGTTCTAGAGCCTTCACGAGTGGGGCCATGTCTCTTCCCTTCCTGGGGACATAACTTCCAACCACATCACTCATCCATGGGAGAGACTGGGTCATTGATCTCCCGCTGTTCTGTGCTAACATCTGGGTGAGTCAGGGCATCTTTAGAAGGACTGCATAAATGTGTTATGGTGGGAGGGACCCCTTGTATCTGTAGTTACTTTGGGGACATCAACAGGGACAATAAGTTAAGGAGAATTTTGATGCCAAGTCCTGCCGATTAAGGCTTTGATTCTGGAGGGCAACTCTGGATACACTAGACCATCTCTCCCTGATCTGTCTCCTCCATAACACATATCCTCCCCCTAACGTTGTCTCTTTATTTTATTTGTAATTGTTTTCATGAAAGACCACTCTTTCACAGGAGTCAGTGAAGGCTTTGCATAGAAGCTTATAGGTGCTGAGCCTTAAAGGGGTGTTGGGGATTTTTCATGGAGACAAGGGATGTGAGAAGTCCAGGAAGAAAGAACAGAGAAGGAAATTTAGAGATTAAGTAGAGTGGGAGTTGTGCTGCTGGAATTAGAAATACTCCTTACTGTCTAACCAACAGTCAGGAGCAGGTCTGCAAAATGAACACAAATGAACCTGGCTGGATAGGCAATAGTGAGATTAAGAGACAATCTTACATTTTGGCTAGAAGGTCGAAATTGAAATCTGAAATTGTGAAATGTAAGTGCTGTTTTTATGTCAGGGGACAGCTATGACAAGGTTTTGTCTATGGAAAAATGACCCAGGTTATTGTGAGGAAGAAACTATTGCTGCATTCAGAGTGGGAGAGGGTTGTCGAGGGATAGAAATAGCACCAGGCACAGAATGGGTCTCGGAGGGGTGGAAATCGTGAATCCAGAAATTCAGATGAATTTTTTCATTCATTCTTAAATGTTTACTAGAAACAATGCAGATACCGTATAGTCATTATTTCATTGAAACATTTCAAAAACTGTACGTGGTATGATTATTTAATGTTACTGATGGGAAGAGTTACTGACAGCAGCGACACTGGTCATACAGGGCACCTACCAGACTCTTTGGGACAATCTCAGAACACGGTGTTTCCAAAGATTTTTTAAATTCAATAATAATTTTAACTTTAATCGGCTTTCGTATTTGAACAGTTTTACATTTACAAAACAAACTTGCTGTGATTTTTCAGATGGTTCTCATAAGCTCCTTTCCAGTTTCTCCTGTTATGAACACATCCTCTTTCTTACACATGTTACTTTTAATCGTCCTATCTGTTGACCTTCCACATGCAGTGACTTTTTCCTCAGTCTTCCTTTGTTCTTGAAGCAATTGATAGTGCTAAGAGTACTGGTCAGGCATTCTGTAAGTCTTTTGGACTTGCCTTATTATTCTTTCTTTTCATGAGAAGACTGGGACGTGGATGTTGGACAAGAATACTAGAGAGGGAAAGAGGCACGTTCATTTCCTGACATCAAGGGTACACATTATCAACATGACTATTTCTCATTGGTGTTGATATCAATGTCCTGGCTGACACGGGATTTGTCAGATTTGTCTTTCCCCTTTCTTTCCATCCCGTAGGAAATTTCTACGCACAACCCCATCTTTAAGTAGTGGTAGTTATTGCACACCTCCTTAAGTGTAGAATATTTCTGTAAATCTTTAAGTAGTGGTAGTTATTGCACACCTCCTTAAGTGTAGAATATTTCTGTAAATCATTGGTTTTCTTCTACACTCGAGATTGTGTCTTCCATATTTTTTTCAATTATTTACATTATATACTCTGTGTTATAACCCAATACTACTTTATGTTGTTGCTCAAATGGTTTCAGCTGTGGCAATGGAGAGCTCCTTCAGTTACTGATATGTCCCTTTGGCATGTCTCCATCATTCTTGGCTTTTGGGGGGTAGCATTTCATTACTGTCTTACAGGAAAAGATGCTTCAGCTTCACCTTCAGCTTACTGTACTTTCCTCCAGAGCTCTCCAATCAGTCATTTCTGCAAGGAGCCCTGTTTTATTTTGTTGGATCATGGGATGAGATTCAAGAGATTGGTACCTGCTGTGCTTGTTGCTACCAGGGTCTCTATATCCCCTCAACTGACCTGGCAAAGACACATGAGTGTTTACTACTCTGTGTATATGCAGACATCCATACATGTGTCTATATGTAACCCTCTGTATTTTTATATAAGCTGAAGCAAGTTCATACTGATGGCTCCAAAACTAATTTATCACCAAAGGATCATAAGAGCTACACCACCTTGCTTACATGTAAAATGACACAACAAATGTGATACCTCATTCCCACCATTTACTATCCATTTCCTTATATGTTCAATTTCAGTTTACATGTGCAGGAGTATCAGCATTGCTAACAATAACTTCTGGATACACTTTAACAAGTATGGTGCTGGAGACCCATGAGGGAGGGGAAGGAAAAAAAAAGAGGTTAGAGTGGGAGAGAGCCAAAGCATAAGAGACTCTTAAAAACTGAGAACAAACTGAGGGTTGATGGGGGGTGGGAGGGAGGGGAGGGTGGGTGATGGGTATTGAGGAGGGCACCTTTGGGGATGAGCACTGGGTGTTGTATGGAAACCAATCTGACAATAAATTTCATATGTTAAAAAAAAAAGTATGGTGCAGCACCTGTGTGCAATTTCTTTCAAGTCCAGTTTTACACTCTTCTCTTTTCCCAGATCTTGCCTTTCTTCACATTTTTTTGCTTCACATTTTTTGTTTCACTGAGAATGTGTCATGCAATTGTAATACAGTTAGATTGTTTATTTTCACTTGGTGCACTCCATTCTAGGATTCCATCGGCCCCCTGAGTTTTATGTTTGCATTGACTTATATTCCGCAACTTTACTGAATTCATTTATTACTCTAACAGTTTTTCTTGTTTTTAATGTCTTTTTTTAGTAACACCACCTTTTGTGAAGAGGAATCATATTACTTCTTTCATTCTGATTTTTTAAATCTTTTTTTTTTCAACGTTTATTTATTTTTGGGACAGAGAGAGACAGAGCATGAATGGGGGAGGGGCAGAGAGAGAGGGAGACACAGAACCGGAAACAGGCTCCAGGCTCTGAGCCATCAGCCCAGAGCCCGACGCGGGGCTCGAACTCACGGACCGCGAGATCGTGACCTGGCTGAAGTCGGACGCTTAACCGACTGCGCCACCCAGGCGCCCCTCTTTCATTCTGATTTTGATGCCTTTTATTTCCTTCTTTTCTTTCTTTTCTTTTTTCTTTTTTTGGCTAGCTGCTCTGTCTGGAACAGGCAATGCCACGTGGCAATGCCACGTTGCGTAAAAGGTATGAAAACAAACATGCTCGTCTTGCCTTATCTTAGGGGTCGCTCTCAGTGTTTCACTATTGAGAATGATTTTAGAGGTGGGTTTTCATATGACCTATTTTGTGTTGTGGAAGTTTCCTTCCATTCTTAGTTTTTGAATGCTGTTACTATTAAGGAGCACTCCACTTTGTACCATTTTATTTACTGTCAGTTGATATAATCATGTGCTTTTGCCCTTCATTCTGTTAACGTGTTGTACTACACTGAAGGAGAGTTATTAATTAAACCATCCTTGCCTTCCAAGTATAAATCCCACTTGGTCATGATGCAAAATCCTTTTCTACACTATGATCAAAAGCCTGCTATGCTTAAATAAGTTCTCATCAATATTTCATGGGAATATTGCTCTGTAGTCTTCTTTTCTTCCAATGGCTTTTCATGGCTTTGGTATCAGTGCAATGCTGACCTGATAGAATAAAGTACGAAATATTTCCCTTTGAAGACTTTGAGAAAGACTGATGTTAATTCTTTTAATTCTGTGTGGTTCTAGTGGTCTTTAGCCATGACCAGTACATTGGAATGCCTACATTACAAAATGCAATTCTCCTAGGAGAAAGCAGCTCTTTGACTTATGGTGTAGCCTGTCCTCTGCTTTCTAAAAAGATGTGCTTCAGCTACAAGAGTATACAGTACCACAATAATGGAGAACTCTGTCTCTCTCCCTACCCACACTCGTGTGTGTGTGTGTGTGTGTGTGTGTGTGTATGTATATGTGTGTGTAGTGCAAAGAAAATTTATTAGTGAAGTACACACCCATAAAGCATTTATAGAAAGATGAAGCTGTCTTATGCAATAGAAAATGCAGAAATTAGACCAACTGGACCCAGAGTAAAGGTAGAGAGAAAGACAGAGAATTATGCAGGAATGAATTATGTTCCATTTGTATACATTACATAAAATGTATCCTGTTGTAGACAGACATCATATATAACATATACATATAAAAATGATGGTGAACTGTGGTGTCCATTGCCTTAGAATGTTTCCACAGATGCAGAAGGCTTTGAGCTCTTCTCTCTGTTATTTGCATCCAACTCCTACTCCTGTTGTGTTACCTGCTCTTCTCACAACATTCTCTTTGATGTTGCCTGATGCTTTCATGTGAGCTCTTGATTCAAGTTCTATCCACATGCGATTTCTCTGCCTTAAGTGTTTTGTTCAAAGATATCTGCACGGTTCATATATTTCTTAGTTTTCCAGCTCAGAAGCTCCTGATCACACATGATACAAAGGCAGGTTTCCCTTCCACTTAGGACAACGTTGCCCTGAATTATTTTACCTGTTAGTTGTAACCACCACTTGAAACGTCATTTATTACTTTATTAATATTCTATTCCTCCCTGTGAGACACACACATCTTAGACTCAGTCTTGTTAAGGTAAAACACACATCACTACTTTTTTGCTATGCTTTCAACAACACTTGTCACAGTATAATTTGAAATTTTGTTGGGTCAAAAAAAAAAGGTCTCAGGAAATTTATGGAGAAGAACATTGCTTTGAATAATTGTTTTGATTCAGAACAAGAATTGCAAACAGTTTCAGACTCATGGAAAACATGGAACATTCAGATTCTCTGAAATTTTCTGGTACCTATTCAAGAATGGTAGGGAATGTATAATAATTAATGAGGGAAGTATGTTGAAAACACAGCATTTCTTTCAATTCTGTGATCACTGCCTGTGCCTTTACAATGCTCTTGTCTCTGTTCCAGCTGTTTTCACCAGACACATGGAAGGAAGAAATCAAACCCGTGTTACAGAATTTATCCTCTTGGGGCTCTCAGACCAGGGGGAGCTGCAGTCACTGCTCTTTTGGGTGTTCCTGTCCATGTACCTGGTCACCTTCACTGGGAACCTGCTCATGATCCTGGCCATTATCACGGACCCCCGCCTCCACACGCCCATGTACTTCTTCCTCTCCAACCTGTCCTTTTCAGACATCTGTTTCACCTCCACCACCGTCCCAAAGATGCTGCTGAACATCCAGACGCAGAGCAAAGTGATCACCTACGAAGGCTGCCTCAGCCAGATGTACTTTTTCGTGCTTTTTGGAGGATTAGACCACTTCCTCTTGACAGTGATGGCCTATGACCGGTTCGTGGCCATCTGTCACCCATTGCACTACATGGTCATCATGAATTCCAAGTTCTGTGGCATCCTGCTCCTGGGATCCTGGGTATTGAGTATTTTTAACTCTCTATTACATGACTTGCTGATTTTGCGACTCTCTTTTTGCACAAAGCTGGAAATCCTTCACTTTTTCTGTGAACTTAAGCAGGTGATCCAACTTGCTTGCTCTGATACGTTCCTCAATGACCTGGCAGTGTATTTGGTAAGTGGACTTCTGGGTGTTGTTCCACTCACTGGCATCCTCTCCTCCTACTCTAGAATTGTCACTTCCATTTTGAGAATTTCATCAGTGAGGGGCAAGTATAAAGCATTTTCCACGTGTGGGTCTCACCTCTCAGTGGTCTCTTTGTTCTATGCTACAGGCCTTGGGGTGTATCTGAGTTCTGCTGCTGCACAAAACTCCAGGGCAAGTGCCATAGCCTCAGTCATGTACACGGTGGTGACGCCCATGCTGAACCCCTTCATCTATGGCCTGAGGAACAGAGACATCAAACAAGCCCTGGGAAAGCCCTTTAGCAGAGGGACGTTCTCAGCATATAAGATTCTTTGTTTCAGGATAAAGACTTGAGTAACAGGGCTCCAAACCCTAGAAAACCTACATCATGATATTTGTATCAGTTCATAGATTGACAAACTGCAGTTTATCTTTTTACACTATTTGATTGATAGAAGTTTTTCATACATTATGAGCAACTATTTCTTCTGTCATTTTTAGTGTTTATTTATTTATTTTGAGAAAGAGAGCAGGAATGGGTGTGGAGGGACATAGGGGTTGAAGGAATATCCCAAGCCACGTCTATCCTATCAGCACAGAGCCTGAAGTGGGGCTCAGTGCCACAATTTGTAAGATCTTGACCTGAACCAAATCAAGAGTTGGACACTTAACTGACTGAGCCACCCACACACCCCTGCCATAAAATATTTAATAAAGGAAATTGGGTGCATATTAAATGACAGGAAAAGGCAAAGGAATGAGGGTATGCTGTTATTCCTGCCAGGGGAAGGCATCTACCCCCTTAGAGTATCTGCTTTAGGAAAAAGGAAATTTGTTATACCAAAGTCATACCAAGTATGAAGGTTTATGTTAACCACTCTAGGAAAAGGTCATATCTGGAACTGGAATCAACATGAAATTAACTCTATAACAACTCATATTTAGTTTCCAAGATCTAATTTTCTTCAACACAGTTGAAAACAGAAGTTCATTGAAGATAAAAATAGAAATCACAACCCATGATTCTTCAATTACTTTGTCACTGATCTACGTGATTCCCCTTGGCAGGCATTACTGGCTTTCTTCTAATGTTTTTTTTTTTTTATTTTTAAATATTTTTTTTTTCAACGTTTATTTTTATTTTTGGGACAGAGAGAGACAGAGCATGAACGGGGGAGGGGCAGAGAGAGAGGGAGACACAGAATCGGAAACAGGCTCCAGGCTCCGAGCCATCAGCCCAGAGCCTGACGCGGGGCTCGAACTCACGGACCGCGAGATCGTGACCTGGCTGAAGTCGGACGCTTAACCGACTGCGCCACCCAGGCGCCCCCTAATGTTTTGATAGGCGGGACCATCCTCAGGATATATCCCTTGTCAGTTCCTACCATAGTAGTCCTCATTTATAGATCACAAAAGCAAGGTGGGTATTCTGTCAGTGGCCAACTTTGTCATTTCTAAATATGCATCTCAGAAAGTGGGTATGAATAACAATAAATCTGTGGACTTGCCATGGTCTTTGTGAGACAGAGTAAGTGAACTCCTTCATTCACCATGCAACCTTTATGCCACCACTTTGATTGGGAAGCTGCAGTGGCATTTTGCTTTAGTGTTAGAACCAGAATCCAGTTTTCCAAAAAAAATGATCTTAGTATTTTCCTTTTTACCCCGTTCACTCTTTTCCAGGTAGAAGACCACAGGTCTTTTGAATTCTAGCATTTTGGTCAATGTTAACTCTTGCTAAGAAAAAAAAAGAGAGAGAATGCACAGAAGGGAGGGAGAAACAAAGGAGTGATGGAAGAAGGGAATAAAGAAAAATAGAAAGAATGAAAGAATGAGAAACAAGTGGAAGCCAATTTCTATGGAATAAATAGTCCCTCTATGACCATTAAGTGAACAATGTGCTGTCACTAAGGCAGGAACAGAATGGCATTACAGCTGGCACTCATGAAACATTAGGAACCTGCTGCTTCACGTCACTGCCTTTGGGTAAGGTTAGGAGGAAAATGTTGATCATAATCCATGGCGGTTTTATAAGTCCATCCTCAACAGGGGTGGGACCTGGGTCACTGAAAAGTCTTAGGTCTGACAATCAAGTGAGAGATTGTGACTCTTCATTTGGGTGACTCATGTCAAACCTCCTCACCTCGGAACTAGAGTTGTTTTTCTTTTAAGCTTATTTATTTATTTTGAGAGAGACAGAGAAACCTAGAGTGGGGAAGGGGCAGAGAGAGATGGAGAGAGGGAATCCCAAGAAGGCTCCATACTGCCAGTGCAGAGCATGACTTGGGGCTCGAGCCCATGAACCATGAGATCATGACCTGAGCCAAAATCAAGAGTCTGCTGCTTAACTGACTGAGCCACCCAGGCACCCCGAACTAGAGTTTTTATATTTACATAGATTGTTAGGTCTTTGAAAATTCTATTTTATGCATCCAAATACCATGATCAATCGCCTCTTCCAAAGATCCCAGTGGCTTGATGTGTTGGAAAGAATAAGCTGGCTGTCCTGCTTATCACATTAATGCCTCTGATGGCCACGTGATTCACATATGGTATTTGCAGTTCCCGACCACATTCTCTCTCCTGGGGTCAGAAGGAACTCATCTCAACTTCAGCAGCTCCCATCTTAGCTCTATCATACGTGGAAAACCACTACACAGCTGCTGTACTCCTCACAAATTCTTTTCTCAAGCTCTTGGTGAATGTAATGACCTTTGAACCCATCTGGAGTGATATTTGGGTAGCGAGTGATTGTGCAAACATGAGAGATCTAATGCCACATTCCTGTTGGCTTGTACCTTGCTTTCCTTGTTATATATAGCTCTATATAGCTGTACATAGTTCTCTCTCTCTCTCTCTCTCTATCTATATAGATAGATAGATTAGATAACTAGATTATCTAATTTGTTGGCGTACAATGTTTCATAACATTCTCTTATGTTCATTTTTCTATGGTCCACACTAATGTCCACACTTTTATCTCTTACTTCAGTAACTTACGTCTACTCTCTTCACTTCATTTCAGTTTATCTTAACTTCTGTCATTTTTATTATTGTTCTCAACAAACCAACTTTTCATTTCATTGATTTTCTTTCTTGTTTTACTGGTTTATATTTTTATTATCACAAATCTTTATTGTTTCCTATATACATACACATATATACTGTATAATAACATACTTAGGACCCTGAACTGCTTTTAGAACAGGCCATCACTGAATCCAAACTTCAGTCAACTAAGTGATAAAAATATATTTAAATATGCTCATTTGTTAAAGCTGCCATATGGACCTGGGTTTCTGATAATCGCTCCATCAATATATTTGGTTTGCTCAAAAATTCCTTTCCATACTCCATCAAGCATGATCAGTGGAATTCATTCTGTTGTGCATTCATTAAATTTTTATTAAAAAATTAGAAAAATCTCACAACTACTTGGATACCTTAATTTCCATCATATATATATATATATATATATATATTTTTTTTTTTTTTTTTTTTTTTTTTTTTTTTTTTTTGAGAGAGAGAGAGGGAGAGAGCAGGGGAGGGGCAGAGAGACAGGGAGACACAGAATCTGAAGCAGGCTCCAGGCTCTGAGCTGTCAGCACAGAGCCCAATGGGGGGCTCAAACTCATGAACCACAAGATTATGACTTGAGCCTAAACTGGACACTTAACCAGTTGAGCCAGCCAGGTGCCCCTTAATTTAATCTTATCTAAACTTTGCATTTATCTCTGTGGTGTCCTGAGATCTGATGTCAGATGTTGGTTCAGGGAAGAGGAAAAAGAATGGACATGACAAGAATCGGCAGGCATCCCCTTGCAAGGTGAATGTGTTTTAGGTGAAGTGATTACAAAGCTTTTAGACAAGGTACTGTGTGGCTCATCAGACAGGTCAAGATGTGCTGTGTGGGCCAAACTGAAGCCTCTGTGTAGTTGGACAAATCAGAGTATTCAAATTTACCCAAATCCTAGATTCTTTCTACTCATTATTGTTCTCAACTGCCTCTTTACAAATGATGCCTTGAATTTTATAAAAGATATTTAGCAGGCTGTGAATTCAACTTATTTTGTAGCACATCCATATGTGAGATCTGACTTTGTTTTTGTTCCATTCCCATACTGAGATACAGCTTTGAGAGATCAGAGATTGGATTTATGCAGTTCTGTATATGTCCTGATTATTGTATTCTAAATAATCTCAGGATCTAAAACCCCTATCTTTGTCATGTCTTTCTGTAGCCTCTCCAGTGCAATTGAAAGCGCTCAGCACACTCCCAACTTTATTCCTTTTCATGGCTGGATAACATCCCATGTATGGATAGACTACCGTTTGTTTATTCATTCATCATTTGATGACCATGTGGGTAGTAACCATCTGTTGGCTACTGCCAATCTTTTCCCCATGTAACTACTTTACATTCCAATCAGCAATGCATGAGACTCCCAATTTCTCCACATCCTTGTAAACATTTCTCATATTCCATTTGAAAAATAGTAGCCTTCCTATGAGTGTGATTTGGTATCTCACGGTTGTGAGTTGTAGTTCCCTAATGACTGTTGATGTTGAACATGTGCCTCTTGACCCCTTGTATGTCCTCCTTGGGGAAATGTCTACTTAGGTCTTTTGTCTGTTTTCAAATTGGGCTGTTATTTCTGTTGTTGAGTTTTTGTACTTGTTACATATTCCTGATATTCAACTCTTACCAAATGTATAATTTGCAAACATACTGTGCTCTCCTATGGGTTGTATTTATGCTCTCTTCATAGTGTCTATTGATACACTAAAGGGTTCAATGTGGTCCCATTTTCTTTTCTTTTTCTTTTGTTGTTTGTGCTTTTGGTGTCATATTTAAGAAATCAATGTCAAAATTCCCCTTGGTCACAGTGTAGGATCCTTTTAACATGTTCCTGGATTCCATTCGCTAGTAGTTTGTAGAAGATTTTTGCAGCTATACTCATAAGAACACTGGACTGTAATTTACATTTCTTGTTTTCTTCAGTTAGGTGTCAGGGCAGTCATGGTATCATCAAATATGTTTTGGAAGAGTTTGAGAAAGTTCAGTATAAATTAAGGTTTGATAGGATTAACCAATGAAGCCATCAGATCTTGGACTTTCCTCTGTTGGAAAGGTTTTTTTTTTTTTAATTATTATTATTGTTCTAATGTCCTTATTTGTTATAGATCTATTCAGATTTTTCATTTTTACTTGAGCCACTTTGTTAGTGTATTTCTAGGAATGCATCCGTTCAACTAGATTATCTAATTTGTTGGTGTACAATGTTTCATAACATTCTCTTATGTTCATTTTCCTATGGTCCACACTAATGTCCACACTTTCGTCTCGTACTTCAGTAACTTACGTCTACTCTCTTCACTTTATTTCAGTTTATCTTAACTTTTGTCATTTTTATTAATGTTCTCAACAAACCAACTTTTCATTGATTTTCTTTCTTGTTTTACTGGTCTATATTTTTATTATCATGAATCTATTATTTCCTTAAGTAGCTTGGAGTTGAGTTTGCTATTATTATTATTAATTATTATTATTAATTATTTCTTTAAGGTGTAAAATTAGGATATTGATTTGAAGTCTTTCTTTTTTTTTTTTTAGATGTAGACATTTATAGCTATAAGCTTACCCTCTGATCATTGCTTTTGCCAAACTCATAAGTTCTGGGAGGTTGTATTCTTGTTTTTGTTCTTTTTTTAAAAACTAATGTTTATTTTTGAGAGAGAGAGAGACAGAACATGAGTGGGGAGGAGCAGAGAGAGAGGACGACATAGAATCCAAAGCAGGCTCCAGGCTCTGAGCTGTCCACACAGAGTCCGGCATGGGGCTTGAACTCATGAGCCGTGAGATCATAACCTGAACCAAAGTCGGATGCTTAACTTACTGAGCCACCCAGATGCCCCTTGTTTTTGTTCTTATCAAAGTGTTTTGTAATATCCCTCATTGTTTCTTCTTGGACTCACTGGTTGGTTAAGTGTGTGTTTTTGAACCTTCATATATTTGGCAATTTTCTAGTTTTCCTTTTGATACGTCTAGTTTCCCTTCATTTGATTGGAGAAGATATTTTATATTATTTTAAACTGTTAAAAATTATTGAAGCATATTCAACATTTTGATGTAGTAACAGGAATCATCAGAGTCTCCACTCTCCGCCTCCCCCCACCCCCACCCCCAGGAATTATCTCGTTGTTTGCTGGGGGTTATAGTCTGTTGAGTATTATTCTGAACTGTTTTTGTAATGACTGCATTCTCTTTCATGTGTGATCTCCGATGTCTCTGTTCTTTTAGCTTGGGTGTCAGCCTGCAGTTTGAAAGAGAATTTGTTTAATGTCATGATTGAGGACAACACCAGAGAAAATAGATGGGAGAAAGAAGATATTCTGGTATAATCATAGTGTCCCTCCAGAATCAAGGCTAGAGCAGGCATTGTGGGTTTCTCTGCATTACAGCAGCCATACCTAAAAAGTGGTGGTCTTTTTCTGGGAGGAAAGAGTCCAAAGAGATAAGAACTCCAAAGATGTCTCCCAGGATTAAATCCAGCACATGAGCACATGTTTGCACCATGTTTTTCTCTTTTAGCTCCAGGGAACAAAATCTCTCAAGGTATAGAGAGACAAAAGAATACTTCATCAACAGGACTGTTGGGAATTCAGCTCCTAAAGCCAGAGAAATTCTTAAATGCTTCCACTAGGCCCTCTGAAGTCAATTCTACTAATTTCGGATGATGAGGAAACACAGTTGTGTCTTCCAGAGACCTCATGAGAGGTTCCATCACCCTGCCCTTTCTGGGGGCAAATTCATTAATCTCAGTGGGAATGAACTTCATGAGTGAGCTCAGACATTTTTGTGATAATATCTGGGTGAACCACAGCATTTTCACAGGTACTGGGGAATATGATAATGATGCATAGGACTCTCTTTATTGGCAGTAACTTTATGTTATACAAAAGGATAACAAGTAAAGAAATGTTTGTTAATACAAAATCCTGGCACATTTAAGTCTCAGATTTTGGAAGTCAATAAGTGGGATGCACTAAAATGTCTTTTTGCACCCATCGGTCTCCTCTGGTGTTGGCTATCCATCATGGGGCCTCCCTGTCTCAATGGTTTGTTCTGTTGTTTCACTGTTTCTTCCTTTTCCCTGTTAGTGGTATCTCTTTTTAATGCCACTCAACCATTCGTTCTTACCACAAACATTTATTGAGAAATTACTGCATGTTAGGAACTAACATATTCTGGGAATAAAGAAATTAATAAGGTATTGTTTCTTCTCTTGAGGTGCTCCTGATCTAAACAGAGGAAGAAACATAGAAATAAGTAAATGCAATCTCTGATATGGTATTCCAATTCTGGTGAAGTGGGTCCTAAAATAGTAGACTTTTCCTGAGGAGGTTAGTGAAGGCTTCACAGTCAAGGTTTTAAATGTACAGAGCTTTGGGGCATCTGGGTGACTCAGTCGATTAAGCATCCGACTTGAGCTCAGGTCATGATCTCACCTTTTGTGGGATCGAGCCCCACGTTGGGCTCTATGCTGACAGCCCAGAGCCTGGAGCCTGCTTCGGATTCTGTGTCTCCCTCTCTCTCTGCCCCTTGATGAAGGCCTTGATGAAGCTGGAGAATTGAGTCCCTAAGTCTTCTTTGCCAGTGGAAGCTGCCTATCTACCCCAATGGGTTTGGCCTCCCCATGCCTAGTGATAGGGTCACCCACTGCCCCAGTGGCCTCCATACCCACAGTGGTGTCACCTCTCCACTTCAGTCTGAGGGGTTAACCCTGCTCTGCCTGAGGAAACGAATGCCTCCCCACCAGGCAGTTGCCACCCAAGACAATGCCAAATCTCCTCATGTCCCACCCTTAACACTCCTCTTTGTGTCTAGATCCACAACTAGACTCATTTGCCAGCAGGCCCCTAAGGATAAGGTGCAGTGTGATCTGTGAGAAAGTGTTCTACACTCCAGAAGAACGACTTGAGTTTTCTAATTTATACAGACAGAAATCCAGGGAACATGTGTGGGAAGGGATAGATTCAGAGTGTGAGATAATGTGGGAAAGGGCATAAAGTTGGAACGGGCTGAATGTATTGATATGGGCTCACTAAGCAGAGATTCTGCGTTTAATGTTGCAACCTGGGAACTTACAGTTTGTTTGGTGGAAACCTGGACCACAAGTAGCCCACAGTGAGTGAGTTGGAAATGCCAAACCTGCCTTGGTTTAATGTAGAGTTGTGGATTTAGAGGCTTAGGGAGATTGGAATGTTAGAATGGGTTTGTCGGGTAAGACCTCACCCACGCTGGAAGAGTCCAGAGGACACACCTTGCACAATGACTATGAGAAATGGATTGTGAGGGGAGCCACAATATCCTTGATGAGCTCTTGGATTGCTGTTCTCTGTAGGCTAGATCTTACAGTGGAAACTTCAGCCACCGTGTTGAAAAACTTAAATGAAGTGGGAGTAATTGAGTCCTGGGATGGCAGAGGCCAAGTAGCAGCATCAACAACCAAAGGCAAAGTGGAAATGATTGCTGTAGTGGACTGGAATAGTCTGACTCACTCCAATGGTTGGTGGTGACTAGTTGACCGTGGTGCTCCTGGAAGAGAAATTAGGTAGAAAGTCTACTAAATTCTTACTTGATCTGTTTAAGCAGAAAAGTTCAAGGTCAAGTAAACAAAAACTAACCTTAATCAAAAACAGTGAGTCCCAACCTCTCAATAAATTCCCAGAGCTGGTTTACAGACCTAGAACTTTTGGAATGAAAGGGGGCCAAGTCCTCTTGAGGAAGGACCCCTGTATACTGCCCTAAACTTATTTGATTAATCTTTTTCCTCACCTTCCCAATCAGGACCTTCAGCCTTTTACCAGGGTAATTGTATAGGGTAACTGCTTGAGGTTAAATCTGCATTTCTTTGTCTCTTTTCCACCATTTCATCAGCTACATGGAATCAGAAAATCAAACATGTGTTTTAGAATTTATCCTCCTGGGTGTCTCAGAAGATGTATTACTACAGCCCCTCCTCTTTGGACTGTTTTTGTCCATGTATCTGGTCACGTTCATTGGGAACCTGCTCATCATCCTGGTCATTATCACGGACTCCCACCTCCACACGCCCATGTACTTCTTTCTCTCCAATCTCTCTTTGGCAGACATCTGTTTCATCTCCACCACCATCCCTAAGATGCTACTGAACATCCAGACACAGAGCAAAGTCATTACCTATGCAGGATGCATCACCCAGTTGTACTTTTTCATGCTTTTTGGAGATCTGGACAACTTTCTCCTGACTGTGATGGCCTATGACTGGTTTGTGGCCATCTGTCACCCCCTCCACTACACGATCATCATGAACCCCTGCCTCTGTGGCCTCCTGCTTCTGGCATCCTGGATCATGACTGCCCTGCACTCATTGTTACAGAGCTTAATGGTTTTGTGACTCTCCTTTTGTGAAGAGTTGGAAATCCCTCACTTTTTCTGTGAACTTAATCAGCTAATCCATCTTGCTTGTTCTGATACTTTTCTCAACGATTTGGTGATGTATTTTGCTACTGACCTTGTAGCTATTGTTCCACTCACAGGGATCCTCTTCTCTTACTCTAAGATTGTAACCTCCATTTTCAGAATTTCATCAGCTGGAGGCAAGTACAAAGCATTTTCTACATGTGGGTCTCACCTCTCAGTTGTCTCCTTGTTCTATGGCACAGGCCTTGGGGTGTATCTGAGTTCTGCTGCTGCACAAAACTCCAGGGCCAGTGCCATAGCCTCAGTCATGTACACAGTGGTCACCCCCATGCTGAACCCTTTTATCTATAGTCTAAAAAACAAAGACATAAAGCAAGCCCTTAAAAAGCTCTTCAGCCAAGAAACGTTCTCTACATAGGGGTATTATTTGTATGAAGACAGAGACTTGATCGTGAGTAACAATGCTCAAAACCCCACAGGACCTAAGTCATGATAATGTTATAAGCTCACAGAATGGTAATCTGCAGTTTATGTTATCTCAAGGGTTCAGCCTCTTTAATTTTTCATACATGATAAGTAACTGTTTCTTCTGTATTTTATTTAAAACTTTGATCTCTCATATTTTGGGAGGTCAGTGTGGGAAATAGAATCCAGTGCATGAGTTTTCAGCAGCAAATATATGTAATACAGGTTTAGTACTTATAATATTATAGGAAGAGCTAGAGGAATAAATGTGTAATGCTTCCCGTGCCAGATGAGAGCAGCTGCCCTCAAAGAAAATTCTGCTCTCAAAGAAAATCTACTTGACATATCAAAGGCTATATACCAATCACTAAAGTTTGTGTGAATCCGCTTTAGAAATTGAACACATTGCAGAACAGAAGGAACTGGAGTCACCATTGGGTAAAGTCTACAATAATCCACATTCACTCTCTAAGATCTACTTTTCTTCTGCACCATCTAAAACATGAGTCTGGCACAACAGAAATGACAGCCCTTGACATTCAAGAATTGATAGTGTCATTGATCTTTGGAATTTCCTCAGGGATGCATTGCTATTCTTAACATTTTTATAGGCAAGAACACTATCAGAGGATCTATTTTGCTCCCTCTTAACATAATGTCCCTTTCTCAGATTATAAAAGCATTGTGGGTATTTTGCCAAATTCCATCTATGACTTTTCCATCTCTTGATGTCAGAAATTAGGTCATAGTAACAAGATACAGTTATGGACCTGAAATACACTTTGTGAAACATAATGAGGTTAATACTTTATCATCACCTGACCCAGAAGTGACATCACTAATTTGTATGCTATAGTGGTAATTTCCTATTTCAGACTCCCTACTTCACAATTTTCTGATAAATTTCCACAGGAAGGAAGGAAGGAAGGGAAAGAAAGAAAGAAATGAAAGGTAGAAAAATGCCTAATTACATTATTTGCCAATTTCTATAGTATAAATCTCTCACTTTGGCTAACTTTAAGCTACCCATGTGACTTTTACCCAACAAAGTGGGATGAGACATGCACAGTCACACCTCATAACCCATTAGGAACCAGCTCCAGCACATAAACATCTTTGTGTAAAGTCAGGAGAAAAATAAAGAGCATTAGTCTGTTGCAGTTTTAATGTTTTTTCAAGGTGAGCTGGTCCCATCATTTGAGGGTCAATGAAAAGTCTCAGTCTTGAGTAATTGCGACTCTTTGTTCTGATGACTTAGGCCAACTTTCTTTGTATGAGAACTTGAATTTTTCTTAGTTATACAGATGGATGGGATCTTAGTAAGATGCCCATCACTTTTAATTAAGAAGGCATCAAGATCAATTGCCTATTCCAAAAAGTCCCTATGGTTCAATCAATTTTGATTAACATTTGATCCTTCTACCCATTACATTAACGGTAAATTCCTCACCTCTCACTTTGAGTGACATCTGCTGGGTCTCTGCCAGTTCGGGATGTCATTCTCTCTGTTGAACCTAGGTTGAACGTGTTCCAATGTCAGCACCTCCCATGTCGTGATAACTCCGTCACGCAGAGGACAACCACTACAGAACTCTGCAGAGATGTCACACACCTCACCAGTGTATTTCTCAATCTCTTGTTGATACTATGGCCTCTGACTGCTTTCTTAAGGCATTCTTGGGAGTTTAGATGTTGAATCACTGGAGATAAATCTACACAGCACTGCTTTGGTCTCATCCCATAAGTTTATGTATGTTGTGATTTATCTGAAGATCGTTTCTAATTTCTCCTATGATTTCTTCCTTAGTCAATTGATTGAGTGTGCTCTGCAATTTTCACATAGTTGTGGATTTTCCAGTTTTCCTCCTTATATTGATTTCTAGTTTCATTCCCTGTGGTTGGAGAAGATACTTAGAGTAATTTCAACTTAAAAATGTACTGAGAATTGTGTTTTCAGGCCTTTCTTGGTGTCAATTTGATTTTTGTATACTGACACACTTTGACTCCCTTCTCATTTCTTTTGGCCTGTAGTTTATAGATATTTTATTTGTAGTTACCATGGGGATTACATGTAACATCCTAAGCTTGTAACAATATCATTTGAAGTGGTATCAACTTGACTTCAACCATATATAAAACTCTACTCCTACACAGTTCTACCCATCATTTTATAATTATCAAAATTCACGTAATTATTAAAAAATTTTAAAGTAGGAGTATTTTTATTTTTATTTATTTTTTATTTTTTTATTTTATTTATTTTTTAAATTTATCTGAGGGAAAGTGAGAGAGCAAGCGAGAAAGCATGTGAGCAGGGAAGAGGATCAAAGGGAGAGAAAAAGAGAATTTACTAAGTGTGGACCCTGACTTGGGGCTCAATCCCACAATCCTGGGATCATGACCTGAACCTAAATCAAGAATCAGATATTCAACCAACTGAGCTACCCAGGTGCCCCTCATGTAATTATTTTTAAGCAGTTGTGTTGTAAGTCCTTCCACATATGGGATGTGGAGTTAAAATCTGATATTACAAAATGCTGTTTTTTGTATTTTCCCATGTATTTAACTCCAACCAAGATATTTCTGGCCTCCTAAGGCATCACGTTACTGTGTAGTGTCCTTCCATTCTGACCTGAAGCACTCCCTTTGGCTTTTCTTGTAGGGCGGGTCCAGTAGGAATCCAACTGCCTTGGCTTTTGTTTATCTGAGAATGTCTGAAATTCTCCTTCATGTTTTGTACACTTTCATGAGGTGTAGAATTCTAAGGTGACAATATTTTCTTTCAGTAATTTAAATATATTATCCCATTGGCTCTGGCCTCCAAAGTTTCTGTGGAAAAATCGGCTTACAATCTTATTGAGGATTTCATGCATGATGAGTTCTCACTTACTGAACTCAGGATTACCTCTTCTATATTTGGCTTTCAGTAGTTTGATTATGCGTCTCAGTGTGAATCTCTTTGTTTATCCTACTTTGAGTTCACTGAATTTCTTGGATATGTAGATTAATTTATTTCATCAAATTTGGGGAGTTTCAGCAATTACTTCTTCAAATAATTACTTCTTTCTTTCAATTACTTCTTTTTGCCCATTTCTCTCTTTTCTTTCTGGACTCCCTTAATGCTTGTGTTGGTTTTGGTAATGGAGTCCCACAAGTCTCTTAGGCTCTGTTTAGCTTTTCTTATTTCTTTTTTCTTTCTGCCCCTAACACTCAATAATTTCAACTGGCCTGTCTTCAAGTTCATGAATTACTTCTGTCTGTTCAAAGCTGCTCTTTTTAAAATAGATGGTCGCTTTCTTTATTATCATGAAGATATGTTACTTTAGACCTACATTAACAGTGTACTAACTGGGGAAACCATACAAGCATTCCAATAAAATCATAAACAAATCAAGCATTTAAAAAATCATCTTTAGAGATTCCACCTACACCTGCCTAAATAACCCAGAAAACCGCCAGAGGATTAGCAGAACGGAGTCACCGGACCCAAGTGCAGACGAGAGGCCCACGGAAGAGGGTAGGAAGGGCGGCGAGGCGGTGCGCGCTCCACGGACTGGCGGGAGGGAGCCGGGGCGGAGGGGCGGCTCGCCGGCCAAGCAGAGCCCCCGAGTCCGGCTGGCAAAAGCGGAGGGGCCTGACGGACTGTGTTCCGACAGCAAGCGCAACTTAGCGTCTGGGAGGTCATAAGTTAACAGCTCTGCTCGGAAAGCGGGAAGGCCGGAGGACAAAGGGAGGGTGAGCTGCGGAGCCCCCGGACGACAGAGCTCAGTTTGGCGGGGAACAAAGGCGCTCGCCAGCGCCATCTCCCCCGCCCATCCCCCAGCCAAAATCCCAAAGGGAACCGGTTCCGGCCAGGGAAATTGCTCGCTCCGCGCAAACACCCAACTCTGTGCTTCTGCGGAGCCAAACCTCCGGCAGCGGATCTGACTCCCTCCGGCTGCCACAGGGCCCCTCCTGAAGTGGATCACCTAAGGAGAAGCGAGATAAGCCTGCCCCCCCTGCCGCCGTGCACCTTGCCTTCCCACCCCAACTAATATGCCAGATCCCCAGCATCACAAGCCTGGCAGTGTGCAAGTAGCCCAGACGGGCCACGCCACCCCACAGGGAATCCCGCCCCTAGGAGAGGGGAAGAGAAGGCACACACCAGTCTGACTGTGGCCCCAGCGGTGGGCTGGGGGCAGACATCAGGACTGACTGCGGCCCCGCCCACCAACTCCAGTTATACACCACAGCACAGGGGAAGTGCCCTGCAGGTCCTCACCACACCAGGGACTATCCAAAATGACCAAGCGGAAGAATTCCCCTCAGAAGAATCTCCAGGAAATAACAACAGCTAATGAGCTGATCAAAAAGGATTTAAATAATATAAAAGAAAGTGAATTTAGAATAATAGTCATAAAATTAATCGCTGGGCTTGAAAACAGTATACAGGACAGCAGAGAATCTCTTGCTACAGAGATCAAGGGACTAAGGAACAGTCACAAGGAGCTGAAAAACGCTTTAAAGGAAATGCAAAACAAAATGCAAACCACCACGGCTCGGATGGAAGAGGCAGAGGAGAGAATAGGTGAACTAGAAGATAAAGTTATGGAAAAAGAGGAAGCTGAGAAAAAGAGAGATAAAAAAATCCAGGAGTATGAGGGGAAAATTAGAGAACTAAGTGATACACTAAAAAGAAATAATATACGCATAATTGGTATCCCAGAGGAGGAAGAGAGAGGGAAAGGTGCTGAAGGGGTACTTGAAGAAATCATAGCTGAGAACTTCCCTGAACTGGGGAAGGAAAAAGGCATTGAAATCCAAGAGGCACAGAGAACTCCCTTCAGACGTAACTTGAATCGATCTTCTGCACGACATATCATAGTGAAACTGGCAAAATACAAGGATAAAGAGAAAATTCTGAAAGCAGCAAGGGGTAAACGTGCCCTCACATATAAAGGGAGACCTATAAGACTCGTGACTGATCTCTCTTTTGAAACTTGGCAGGCCAGAAAGAATTGGCACGAGATTTTCAGTGTGCTAGACAGAAAAAATATGCAGCCGAGAATCCTTTATCCAGCAAGTCTGTCATTTAGAATAGAAGGAGAGATAAAGGTCTTCCCAAACAAACAAAAACTGAAGGAATTTGTCACCACTAAACCAGCCCTACAAGAGATCCTAAGGGGGACCCTGTGAGACAAAGTACCAGAGACATCACTACAAGCATAAAACATACAGACATCACAATGACTCTAAACCCGTATCTTTCTATAATAACACTGAATGTAAATGGATTAAATGCGCCAACCAAAAGACATAGGGTATCAGAATGGATAAAAAACAAGACCCATCTATTTGCTGTCTACAAGAGACTCATTTTAGACCTGAGGACACCTTTAGATTCAGAGTGAGGGGATGGAGAACTATTTATCATGCTACTGGAAGCCAAAAGAAAGCTGGAGTAGCCATACTTATATCAGACAAACTAGACTTTAAATTAAAGGCTGTAACAAGAGATGAAGAAGGACATTATATAATAGTTACAGGGTCTATCCATCAGGAAGAGCTAACAATTATAAATGTCTATGCGCCGAATACCGGAGCCCCCAAATATATAAAACAATTACTCATAAACATAAGCAACCTTATTGATAAGAATGTGGTAATTGCCGGGGACTTTAACACCCCACTTACAGAAATGGATAGATCATCTAGACACACGGTCAATAAAGAAACAAGGGCCCTGAATGAGACATTGGATCAGATGGACTTGACAGATATATTTAGAACTCTGCATCCCAAAGCAACAGAATATACTTTCTTCTCGAGTGCACATGGAACATTCTCCAAGATAGATCATATACTGGGTCACAAAACAGCCCTTCATAAGTTTACAAGAATTGAAATTATACCATGCATACTTTCAGACCACAATGCTATGAAGCTTGAAATCAACCACAGGAAAAAGTCTGGAAAACCTCCAAAAGCATGGAGGTTAAAGAACACCCTACTAACGAATGAGTGGGTCAACCAGGCAATTAGAGAAGAAATCAAAAAATATATGGAAACAAACGAAAATGAAAATACAACAATCCAAACGCTTTGGGATGCAGCGAAGGCAGTCCTGAGAGGAAAATACATTGCAATCCAGGCCTATCTCAAGAAACAAGAAAAATCCCAAATACAAAATCTAACAGCACACCTAAAGGAAATAGAAGCAGAACAGCAAAGGCAGCCTAAACCCAGCAGAAGAAGAGAAATAATAAAGATCAAAGCAGAAATAAACAATATAGAATCTAAAAAAACTGTAGAGCAGATCAACGAAACCAAGAGTTGGTTTTTTGAAAAAATAAACAAAATTGACAAACCTCTAGCCAGGCTTCTCAAAAAGAAAAGGGAGAAATCCCAAATAGATAAAATCATGAATGAAAATGGAATTATTACAACCAATCCCTCAGAGATACAAACAATTATCAGGGAATACTATGAAAAATTATATGCCAACAAATTGGACAACCTGGAAGAAATGGACACATTCCTGAACACCCACACTCTTCCAAAACTCAATCAGGAGGAAATAGAAAGCTTGAACAGACCCATAACCAGCGAAGAAATTGAATCGGTTATCAAAAATCTCCCAACAAATAAGAGTCCAGGACCAGATGGCTTCCCAGGGGAGTTCTACCAGACATTTAAAGCAGAGATAATACCTATCCTTCTCAAGCTATTCCAAGAAATAGAAAGGGAAGGAAAACTTCCAGACTCATTCTATGAAGCCAGTATTACTTTGATTCCTAAACCAGACAGAGACCCAGTAAAAAAAGAGAACTACAGGCCAATATCCCTGATGAATATGGATGCAAAAATTCTCAATAAGATACTAGCAAATCGAATTCAACAGCATATAAAAAGAATTATTCACCATGATCAAGTGGGATTCATTCCTGGGATGCAGGGCTGGTTCAACATTCGCAAATCAATCAACGTGATACATCACATTAACAAAAAAAAAGAGAAGAATCATATGATCCTGTCAATCGATGCAGAAAAGGCCTTTGACAAAATCCAGCACCCTTTCTTAATAAAAACCCTTGAGAAAGTCGGGATAGAAGGAACATACTTAAAGATCATAAAAGCCATTTATGAAAAGCCCACAGCTAACATCATCCTCAACGGGGAAAAACTGAGAGCTTTTTCCCTGAGATCAGGAACACGACAGGGATGCCCACTCTCACCGCTGTTGTTTAACATAGTGCTGGAAGTTCTAGCATCAGCAATCAGACAACAAAAGGAAATCAAAGGCATCAAAATTGGCAAAGATGAAGTCAAGCTTTCGCTTTTTGCAGATGACATGATATTATACATGGAAAATCCGATAGACTCCACCAAAAGTCTGCTAGAACTGATGCATGAATTCAGCAAAGTTGCAGGATACAAAATCAATGTACAGAAATCAGTTGCATTCTTATACACTAACAATGAAGCAACAGAAAGACAAATAAAGAAAATGATCCCATTCACAATTGCACCAAGAAGCATAAAATACCTAGGAATAAATCTAACCAAAGATGTAAAGGATCTGTATGCTGAAAACTATAGAAAGCTTATGAAGGTAATTGAAGAAGATTTAAAGAAATGGAAAGACATTCCCTGCTCATGGATTGGAAAAATAAATATTGTCAAAATGTCAATACTACCCAAAGCTATCTACACATTCAATGCAATCCCAATCAAAATTGCACCAGCATTCTTCTCGAAATTAGAACAAGCAATCCTAAAATTCATATGGAACCACAAAAGGCCCCGAATAGCCAAAGGAATTTTGAAGAAGAAGACCAAAGCAGGAGGCATCACAATCCCAGACTTTAGCCTCTACTACAAAGCTGTCATCATCAAGACAGCATGGTATTGGCACAAAAACAGACACACAGACCAATGGAATAGAATAGAAACCCCAGAACTAGACCCACAAACGTATGGCCAACTCATCTTTGACAAAGCAGGAAAGAACATCCAATGGAAAAAAGACAGCCTCTTTAACAAATGGTGCTGGGAGAACTGGACAGCAACATGCAGAAGGTTGAAACTAGACCACTTTCTCACACCATTTACAAAAATAAACTCAAAATGGATAAAGGACCTAAATGTGAGACAGGAAACCATCAAAACCTTAGAGGAGAAAGCAGGAAAAGACCTCTCTGACCTCAGCCGTAGCAATCTCTTACTCGACACATCCCCAAAGGCGAGGGAATTAAAAGCAAAAGTGAATTACTGGGACCTTATGAAGATAAAAAGCTTCTGCACAGCAAAGGAAACAACCAACAAAACTAAAAGGCAACCAACGGAATGGGAAAAGATATTTGCAAATGACATATCGGACAAAGGGCTAGTATCTAAAATCTATAAAGAGCTCACCAAACTCCACACCCAAAAAACAAATAACCCAGTGAAGAAATGGGCAGAAAACATGAATAGACACCTCTCTAAAGAAGACATCCAGATGGCCAACAGGCACATGAAAAGATGTTCAGCGTCGCTCCTATCAGGGAAATACAAATCAAAACCACACTCAGGTATCACCTCACGCCAGTCAGAGTGGCCAAAATGAACAAATCAGGAGACTATAGATGCTGGAGAGGATGTGGAGAAACGGGAACCCTCTTGCACTGTTGGTGGGAATGCAAAATGGTGCAGCCGCTCTGGAAAGCAGTGTGGAGGTTCCTCAGAAAATTAAAAATAGACCTACCCTATGACCCAGCAATAGCACTGCTAGGAATTTATCCAAGGGATACAGGAGTACTGATGCATAGGGGCACTTGTACCCCAATGTTCATAGCAGCACTCTCAACAATAGCCAAATTATGGAAAGAGCCTAAATGTCCATCAACTGATGAATGGATAAAGAAATTGTGGTATATATACACAATGGAATACTATGTGGCAATGAGAAAAAATGAAATATGGCCTTTTGTAGCAACGTGGATGGAACTGGAGAGTGTAATGCTAAGTGAAATAAGCCATACAGAGAAAGACAGATACCATATGGTTTCACTCTTATGTGGATCCTGAGAAACTTAACAGGAACCCATGGGGGAGGGGAAGGAAAAAAAAAAAAGAGGTTAGAGTGGGAGAGAGCCAAAGCATAAGAGACTGTTAAAAACTGAGAACAAACTGAGGGTTGATGGGGGGTGGGAGGGAGGGGAGGGTGGGTGATGGGTATTGAGGAGGGCACCTTTTGGGATGAGCACTGGGTGTTGTATGGAAACCAATTTGTCAATAAATTTCATATATATATAAAAAAAAAAGAAAACGAACATAAATACTTAGATGATTAAAACTTTATACCAAAGTCAAAAAAAAAATAAAAAAATAAAAAAAAAGAAAAAAAATCATCTTTATTATAGTTCCTGATATAACATTATAAACAAGACAAATAAAGTACAAGTAATCATTATTACATTCAGATAGTTAATACTTACATGAGACTTGCTATATGTAAATGTTGTTCTAAGTGTTTTACATACAGAAATAATTTATTTCTCTCAAAAACTGTAGGGTATTTGCAATGGAGATTACGTGTTACATATGAGGAAACCAAGGCACAGAAAGGTTAAGTAACTTCTATAGTCACACATCTAACAAGTGCTAGAGCTTAGATTTTGGAATTCTTTCCAGAAATGATCTATCATATTCAGTATCATCTCAATCAAAATTCTGGCAGGCAATTTTGTAAAAACTGTTAAGCTGATTCTAAAATGAATATGCATTTTGAAAGATCTAGAAAACCCAAAAAATATGGAAAAAGGAAAAACAAAGTTAGCATTTTTATACTACCTGATTTCCAAACTATTACAAATTTATAGTAATCAAGATATTGTGATATTGGCTTACAACATATAAATAAATCACTATGAGAAACATAGAGCCCAGAAATAAACCCACACATATACAATCAAATTATTTTAAAAGGTGACATGATAAGTCAATAGGAAAAATATATTCTCAACAAATAGTACTAGAATAATTGGATATCTATATGGCAAAAAATAAACATTGATGCCAATTTATACTATATTCAAAAATTAATTTTAAATGGATTATAGACCTAAACATAAAAGATAAGACTATAATACTTCCAGAAAATCATAAGACAGAAACTTTGTGACTTTGGAGTACCTAATATTGCTTAAAAATAAGATACTAATTATTAAAAAATTGATTGGTATTTTTTAGGAGGTAGCATTAAGAGATAGGATGAAAATATCTACCATATTATGTCTGATTAAAGGCTTGCATAGAGAATACATAAAGCACTCTTAAAACTCAATGGTAAGAAGACAAATAATGTAATAAAAGTGGTTAAAAGACTTGAAGAGATATTTCACACACAATATATATGAATGTCCAATAAATGTATAAAAAATTGCTCATCATTAGTCATTTAGAGAAATATAAACCAAAGTACAATAAGATGCCATTGCAGATGCCATTGAAGTGGCTAAAGTGGCATTTTCAACTTGACAACACCAAATGTTGACCAGATGATGAGTGTGGTAGGCAGACTTCTAAGATGGTCTCCTGTAGTCTTCTTCTCATGTTATTCATGCCTTGAATGTGAAACTGATGTAGCGAATTGTTTCTAATAAATAGGGTACAGCAGAAGTGATAGATAATTTTTGT